>NW_026578037.1:0-600000 GCF_029603195.1 Condylostylus longicornis
TTATTATTATTATTATTATTATTATTATTATTATTATTATTATTATTATTATTATTATTATTATTATTATTGTTGTTATTATTATTATTATTATTATTATTATTATTATTATTATTATTATTATTATTATTATTATTATTATTATTATTATTATTATTATTATTATTATTATTATTATTATTATTATTATTATTATTATTATTATTATTATTATTATTATTATTATTATTATTATTATTATTATTATTATTATTATTATTATTATTATTATTATTATTATTATTATTATTATTATTATTATTATTATTATTATTATTATTATTATTATTATTATTATTATTATTATTATTATTATTATTATTATTATTATTATTATTATTATTATTATTATTATTATTATTATTATTATTATTATTATTATTATTATTATTATTATTATTATTATTATTCCTGGGTGGCATTGCAGAATGCAAGCTTTCTCTCACTAGGCCGAATGGGAGGGAGCAAAGGATGGCAATCATAGAACTCGACAAGAAGGAGGCTGTAAAGCTATGTACAATGGCAAAAATTAGAATTGGATGGATCAATTGCAGAATAAGACAAAGAGCGGAGGTTGTGCGATGCTACAGATGCTTAGATTTTGGACATATTAAGAGGTATTGTAGGGCACCGGATAGAGGAGATTTGTGCTATAAATGCGGACGGGCGGGCCACACAGCAAAAAATTGTGTGCGGGAGCCGAAATGCATCCTGTGTGAGGAGGCAAAGGAAAAAAGATGGGATCATGCATCCGGATCGGGAAGTTGTAGCGCTTTCCGGAGAGCACTCGAGCAGATTCAAGGGAGGAAAAGATGATCAGGATTTTGCAAGGAAACTTACACAGGAGTAGAACAGCTGATGAGCTACTGACACAGATGATTAGAGAAAAACGAATTGATGTACTAATAATTAGCGAGCAATATAGGAACAAAGACGAGAGGGGCTGGTTCCCAGACAAAACTAATACGGCGGCTATTTGGGTAGTAAACACAGGGAAAATGCTAGTAGAGGATCATGGAGCGGGAAATGGATTTGTCTGGATTAGGAGCGGTGGGATGAAAATAATGAGCTGCTATTTAACACCGAATCAAAGCGCACAAGATTACCGGGAAAAGATGGAGGACATAGAAGATGCAGTAGCGAACACGAATGGAGAAGTAATACTGGCCGGCGATTTTAACGCGAAGTCGGTTGTTTGGGGGATGCCGCACACGGATGGGAGAGGCAGGCTGATTTTGGAGATGGCATCCCGGCAGAACTTAACCGTGATGAACACGGGGAAGACATCAACTTTTCGTCGGCCGGGCTACGCCGAGACCATACCTGATATAACGTTGGCGACAGACAAGCTAGCTAATAGGGTTGGGGGCTGGGTAGTACTGGAGGACTACACAGCTAGTGACCACCAATATATTTTTTACAAATTACGCATGAGGGCGGAGGTACAACTTGGAGATGCAGGTCGGGTCCCTAAATGGAATTTAAGTAAATTGGACAATAACAAAATGATTGAGATACTACAGAACGACTTTAATCAAGGAATACATATCTTGGATAATTTAAGCGAGCGAGACAAAGCAGAAGCGGTGACTGCGGCGACTATGAATATTATCAAGCACGCGTGCGAAGAATCAATGCCCCGGAAGAAGTGTCGCGGAAGGAAACGTTCGGTATACTGGTGGACAGAAGAAATCGCAGAATTAAGGAGGAAATGTCTACGTCTGCGACGAGTTGCTCAAAGAAGGAGAGGCACAGTAGAGATTTTGAGCGCATCCATGGAGTACAGGGCAGCCCGAAAGACTCTCCGGATTGCCATTAGGAAAAGCAAGAGTGAAAGCTGGAGAGCACTGTGTAATGATGTGAACGATGACCCATGGGGGCTTGGGTACAAGACTGTCCTAAAAAATCTTAAAACCGCAGTGGTGGGGGACCAATACGAGCCAGAAACAATGGAAGATATAGTCAATACTTTGTTCCCCACGCATCCGAGGAGAGAAGAAACACAACGACAACTCGAGTGCGAAGAAATACCATTATTCACAATAGACGAATTGGAATCAGCAGCGAAAACAATAAAAAACAAGAAGGCTCCGGGGCCGGACGGAATTCTAGGAGAAGTAATCAAAATAGCAGTTGGTGCATGTCCACAAATGATGTTGAACATGTATAATACCTGTCTGGAGTATGGAATTTTCAGCAGTAGATGGAAAAGGGCGCGGTTGGTGCTCGTCGACAAAGGGAAGGGTGGACAGTTTTCACCATCGTCTTATAGACCATTGTGCATGTTAGATACGGCAGGAAAATTATTGGAGAAATTAATTAAGGTTAGACTGCAAACAGCAATAGAAGCATCGGGAGGGCTGGCAGAAACGCAATTTGGATTCAGGCAAGGAAGATCAACAGTGGATGCTATTAGAATTGTTACGGAGGAGGTAAAAGCAGCTGAGTCTGCGAACCATCATTCGAAAGCCATGGTATTGCTCGTGACGTTGGATGTTAAAAATGCATTCAATTCCGCTAGGTGGGCGGATATGATAGAGGCACTGAAAGGGCATTTTTGCATTCCAGCATATCTCCTAAGGATAATAGAGGATTATTTGAACAATAGATGGTTGGAGTACAACACAAAGGATGGCAACAGAACAAAGCAAATAACAGCGGGTGCAGCGCAAGGATCGATTTTGGGACCTGACTTATGGAACGTTTTGTATGACAGCATATTTCGAGTGGAGATGCCAAGAAACACTGTTCTTATAGGATACGCAGATGACATAGCAGCAGTTATTACGACGAGAAACATGGAGGAAGCACAAATTAAACTTAACCAGGTAATGCGGAGGGTCAACACGTGGATGGAAGACCACGGTTTGGAGCTAGCAAAAGCCAAGACAGAAATAGTTGTTCTGACGAAGAAAAGAATTCCTACAATTGTAAAGATGCGAATAGATGCAGAGGAAATTCAAACAAAGGCAGCAGCAAAATATCTTGGAGTTACGCTGGACAATAAACTTAGTTATTGGAAGCACATCAATCAGGTAGCAGACAAAGCCGAAATCCTTACCAACAAGCTAAGCAGACTTATGGCAAACATCGGAGGGCCAAAACCAGAGAAGAGGAAAATTATTTTGGGTTCAACACAGTCAATATTATTGTATGGGGCGGAGATATGGGCAGACGCGTTAAAGAAGAAATATTGCAGAAAACGACTTGCAGCAGTACAGCGAAGGGCGGCTCTACGGGTTGCATGTTCCTATAGAACGGTTTCAGAAGAAGCAGTGATGGTGATATCGAACGTGATACCGATTGACCTGTTGGCTCAAGAAAAGAAGAAGATATATATGAGAGACCCAGATACAGACAGAGGAAATATCGCAGAACGAGTAAGAATAGATACGATAGAGGAGTGGCAAAGGCGTTGGGAAAGCGGTCGCAACGGCAGATGGACGGCCAGATTGATAACGGATTTGAAAAAGTGGAGCAACCGAAAACACGGCGAGGTAAATTATTACATAACGCAGCTGCTATCGGGACACGGATATTTTCGGGCTTACCTGCATAGAATGGGAAAAGTGAACAATCCAGGATGTCGGCACTGTGAAGATATTGAGGACACGGCACAGCACACATTCTTTGAATGTGGTATGGCGGAAGCGGAACGAAACATCGTAACATCGGCCGTGGGAAGGATGACACCAGACAACATCGTTGAAGTGATGCTAGAATCAGAGGACACATGGAACATTATAGGCGCTTACATCGAAGCAGTATTGCGAAAAAAGAAGCGACTAAAATACCTAGAAGACGAAGAAGAAAATGAATAATTTGATATAAAACTAGTCGTGTGTGCTTGCATTGCAAGCCTTGCAAGTATGATGCCTGTAGTTTTGAAATTGTGTTCCATTCTGTGGCTGAGATATTTTAAGTTTACTTTATTTCTTCAAAAACACACCCATAATATACATATAGATATGTTTTTTCCTGATAAATAATAAGATAAAACTTAAAACTTAAAATAAAAAAGTTCTGAGAAATAATTACCCAAAAATACATAATTAAACAAATAATTAGTTCCTTTGAAATCTAATACCTTTTGAGTAATTTATTTTAAAACTTCACTTTGAGTTATGTCGCATAAAATCGTAAAATACCTTCTACAATAAACACTTTTAGCCATAAATTATTGTTAATTATAAACTACAATTCATGCACGTATGTATTTGGAGTTTATAATACATGCGAATAAAACGCGTGACTGTAGAATGAGTTAACACCAATACTAACGTATATAGGGTAATACGTATTGCATACGATTTCTATGCGAAAAGTCTCAGGTTCGAACCCTGCAAAATGCGATTTGCCAGATCAACTTTTTTTATTAATAATTTTATTTTTTTTTAAAATAAAATTAAAAACCTTCACCCTTACCAAATCAATATCAGCGAGTTTCCATTCTAAAAATTTTACCCTACTTGTAAAAAGTTTAATGCAATAGAATAACATTTTCTTATAAAATTTTACCCTAAAAATATATTGTCAAGGAGTTTAATGTAAACTTATGTTTTGCTTTCTAATACATGTTGCAACAGATCCCGAAAAGAATGCACAACTAAATTCATATGTACACACTTATTATAAAACAATGTAGATTTTATTAAAACAATTTTCTTAAGAAAGTTTTCATTTTTTGTTATAACTCACACTTCCAAAAATGAATTTATATACAATATTAATACTTCCAAAAGTATTAAAAAAGTAAGTAAAAAATTACCCCTACAGGATGTAAAACCATTTTGTAAAAAACGGTTACAAAACATCTTGGGAGGGGGTGAAGGGGGAGGGCGGGTGGAATCCTTGCTTTTTCTGGGACCCTAGAGGCAAAATTATACCTAATGCCTTTTGTCCCATGTCTCTAGCCCTTCTAGAAGTACCCGTACTTTTTACCACCTGAGAAGTAGCTATATATATATAATGTAAAATATGATGGTTTTTGATGAGTTATACGATATATGAATAAAATATAGAATTAATAAGAGAAATTCAAGGTACTGCGTAGCCTAGTGGTTAGCGTGGTAGTCTCATAGCCAGAAGGTTATTGGATCAATGCTTGCCTGGATGTTGTATTTTTCTTTTTTTGGATTATTTTAAAAATTTTTTTTTTTATTTTGTTTAAATTTTGTGTTTTATTTTTTTTTAATATATAACTGATAAATGTTATATAAAAGTTTAAAGAAAATTTCCAAAAAAATATTCTTATAATAGTTTGGAAAAATTCGCAAAAATTTTAAGTACATAAATATGTATGTAGTATGTATATTTTTTTTAAAGCTTACTGAGTAATTTTTTTAAGCTTTCTATATGAATTTAATAATATTCAAAACTGTAGAATAAATAGAAATAAATTTTAAACGCATAATTATTATATCATGGGGGTAAACTTACAAAAATTAATTTCTCAAATAAAGAAAAGGTTTAGTCAAAAACAAAATAATAATTTATGTATGTAAAAATATATGTAAGTATGTATATATGAATACATGTGTGTATGTATATATGAATGGATTAGAATTGAAGATTTTAAAATTTTTCGTTCCAACATATGAACGTATGTACATATGAATGTATTAGAATCGAAAATTTTGAAATTTTGCTGTTGGAAAAATTATAAATAAAATTATAAATGCAAATATACATAATTATGAATGGATACCTGTTTTTTTTAAACTGTGGGTAAACATATAGGATTGAATTTTAAACATAAAGAAAAGGTTTAGTCAAAAACAAAATAATAATTTATGTATGTAAAAATATGTGTATGAATGTATATATGAATATATGTGTGTATGTATATATGAATGGATTAGAATTGAAGATTTTAAAATTTTTCGTTCCAACATATGAACGTATGTACATATGAATGTATTAGTATCGAAAATTTTGAAATTTTGCTGTTGGAAAAATTATAAATAAAATTATAAATGCAAATATACATAATTATGAATGGATACCTGTTTTTTTTAAACTGTGGGTAAACATATAGGATTGAATTTTAAACATAAAGAAAAGGTTTAGTCAAAAACAAAATAATAATTTATGTATGTAAAAATATGTGTATGAATGTATATATGAATATATGTGTGTATGTATGTATATATGAATGTATTGGAATTTAGCATTTTTTACAGGTTTTCGCTCGAACAATAAAAATAAAATTTTAGGTAGATACATACGTACATAAATTGTGTATGTATATTTTTTTAAAGCTTGCTGACGAAACATAATATTCAAAACAATAACAAATGAAGCATTAATATTCAGTTGCCACAAAACATCTGATGTCTTTTATAAAATCTGACATTTATTTAAGTTTATTTCGATTTTTCGAAATTAAAATATATGTGAGATCATTGCATTTTCAAATATTATTTATTTCTCGGTTTGTGTTTCTAATAATAAAAATAACGTAAAATGTATCATTTATTTCTTGGTTTGTGTTTCTAATTATAAAAAGTATAAAAGAAAAACGTGCTTTTGTTATACAAAAATTTTTTCAGAAAATCTTAAAATAGAGCTATTTCGGGGCTAAAAAGTTCCAATGTCAGATTTTTCTGGGACCCTAGAGGCAAAATTCTACCTAATGCCTTTTGTCCCATGTCTCTAGCCCTTCTAGAAGTACCCGTACTTTTTACCACCTGAGAAGTAGCTATATATATATAACTAGTCGTGTGTGCTTGCATTGCAAGCCTTGCAAGTATGATGCCTGTAGTTTTGAAATTGTGTTCCATTCTGTGGCTGAGATATTTTAAGTTTACTTTATTTCTTCAAAAACACACCCATAATATACATATAGATATTTTTTTTTCTGATAAATAATAAGATAAAACTTAAAACTTAAAATAAAAAAGTTCTGAGAAATAATTACCCAAAAATACATAATTAAACAAATAATTAGTTCCTTTGAAATCTAATACCTTTTGAGTAATTTATTTTAAAACTTCACTTTGAGTTATGTCGCATAAAATCGTAAAATACCTTCTACAATAAACATTTTTAGCCATAAATTATTGTTAATTATAAACTACAATTCATGCACGTATGTATTTGGAGTTTATAATACATGCGAATAAAACGCGTGACTGTAGAATGAGTTAACACCAATACTAACGTATATAGGGTAATACGTATTGCATACGATTTCTATGCGAAAAGTCTCAGGTTCGAACCCTGCAAAATGCGATTTGCCAGATCAACTTTTTTTATTGATAATTTTATTTTTTTTTAAAATAAAATTAAAAAACCTTCACCCTTACCAAATCAATATCAGCGAGTTTCCATTCTAAAAATTTTACCCTACTTGTAAAAAGTTTAATGCAATAGAATAACATTTTCTTATAAAATTTTACCCTAAAAATATATTGTCAAGGAGTTTAATGTAAACTTATGTTTTGCTTTCTAATACATGTTGCAACAGATCCCGAAAAGAATGCACAACTAAATTCATATGTACACACTTATTATAAAACAATGTAGATTTTATTAAAACAATTTTCTTAAGAAAGTTTTCATTTTTTGTTATAACTCACACTTCCAAAAATGAATTTATATACAATATTAATACTTCCAAAAGTATTAAAAAAGTAAGTAAAAAATTACCCCTACAGGATGTAAAACCATTTTGTAAAAAACGGTTACAAAACATCTTGGGAGGGGGGTGAAGGGGGAGGGCGGGTGGGATCCTTGCTTTTTCTGGGACCCTAGAGGCAAAATTATACCTAATGCCTTTTGTCCCATGTCTCTAGCCCTTCTAGAAGTACCCGTACTTTTTACCACCTGAGAAGTAGCTATATATATATAATGTAAAATATGATGGTTTTTGATGAGTTATACGATATATGAATAAAATATAGAATTATTAAGGGAAATTCAAGGTACTGCGTAGCCTAGTGGTTAGCGTGGTAGTCTCATAGCCAGAAGGTTATTGGATCAATGCTTGCCTGGATGTTGTATTTTTATTTTTTTGCATTATTTTAAAAATTTTTTTTTTATTTTGTTTAAATTTTGTGTTTTATTTTTTTTTAATATATAACTGATAAATGTTATATAAAAGTTTAAAGAAAATTTCCAAAAAAATATTCTTATAATAGTTTGGAAAAATTCGCAAAAATTTTAAGTACATAAATATGTATGTAGTATGTATATTTTTTTTAAAGCTTACTGAGTAATTTTTTTTAAGCTTTCTATATGAATTTAATAATATTCAAAACTGTAGAATAAATAGAAATAAATTTTAAACGCATAATTATTATATCATGGGGGTAAACTTACAAAAATTAATTTCTCAAATAAAGAAAAGGTTTAGTCAAAAACAAAATAATAATTTATGTATGTAAAAATATATATAAGTATGTATATATGAATACATGTGTGTATGTATATATGAATGGATTAGAATTGAAGATTTTAAAATTTTTCGTTCCAACATATGAACGTATGTACATATGAATGTATTAGAATCGAAAATTTTGAAATTTTGCTGTTGGAAAAATTATAAATAAAATTATAAATGCAAATATACATAATTATGAATGGATACCTGTTTTTTTTAAACTGTGGGTAAACATATAGGATTGAATTTTAAACATAAAGAAAAGGTTTAGTCAAAAACAAAATAATAATTTATGTATGTAAAAATATGTGTATGAATGTATATATGAATATATGTGTGTATGGATGTATATATGAATGTATTGGAATTTAGCATTTTTTACAGGTTTTCGCTCGAACAATAAAAATAAAATTTTAGGTAGATACATACGTACATAAATTGTGTATGTATATTTTTTTAAAGCTTGCTGACGAAACATAATATTCAAAACAATAACAAATGAAGCATTAATATTCAGTTGCCACAAAACATCTGATGTCTTTTATAAAATCTGACATTTATTTAAGTTTATTTCGATTTTTCGAAATTAAAATATATGTGAGATCATTGCATTTTCAAATATTATTTATTTCTCGGTTTGTGTTTCTAATAATAAAAATAACGTAAAACGTATCATTTATTTCTTGGTTTGTGTTTCTAATTATAAAAAGTATAAAAGAAAAACGTGCTTTTGTTATACAAAAATTTTTTCAGAAAATCTTAAAATAGAGCTATTTCGGGGCTAAAAAGTTCCAATGTCAGATTTTTCTGGGACCCTGGAGGCAAAACTCTATCTAATGCCTTTTGTTCCATGTCTCTAGCCCTTCTAGAAGTACCCGTACTTTTTACCACCTGAGAAGTAGCTATATATATATAATGTAAAATAGGATGGTTTTTGATGAGTTATACGATATATGAATAAAATATAGAATTATTAAGGGAAATTCAAGGTACTGCGTAGCCTAGTGGTTAGCGTGGTAGTCTCATAGCCAGAAGGTTATTGGATCAATGCTTGCCTGGATGTTGTATTTTTCTTTTTTTGGATTATTTTAAAAATTTTTTTTTTTATTTTGTTTAAATTTTGTGTTTTATTTTTTTTTAATATATAACTGATAAATGTTATATAAAAGTTTAAAGAAAATTTCCAAAAAAATATTCTTATAATAGTTTGGAAAAATTCGCAAAAATTTTAAGTACATAAATATGTATGTAGTATGTATATTTTTTTTAAAGCTTACTGAGTAATTTTTTTTAAGCTTTCTATATGAATTTAATAATATTCAAAACTGTAGAATAAATAGAAATAAATTTTAAACGCATAATTATTATATCATGGGGGTAAACTTACAAAAATTAATTTCTCAAATAAAGAAAAGGTTTAGTCAAAAACAAAATAATAATTTATGTATGTAAAAATATATGTAAGTATGTATATATGCATACATGTGTGTATGTATATATGAATGGATTAGAATTGAAGATTTTAAAATTTTTCGTTCCAACATATGAACGTATGTACATATGAATGTATTAGAATCGAAAATTTTGAAATTTTGCTGTTGGAAAAATTATAAATAAAATTATAAATGCAAATATACATAATTATGAATGGATACCTGTTTTTTTTAAACTGTGGGTAAACATATAGGATTGAATTTTAAACATAAAAAAAAGGTTTAGTCAAAAACAAAATAATAATTTATGTATGTAAAAATATGTGTATGAATGTATATATGAATATATGTGTGTATGTATGTATATATGAATGTATTGGAATTTAGCATTTTTTACAGGTTTTCGCTCGAACAATAAAAATAAAATTTTAGGTAGATACATACGTACATAAATTGTGTATGTATATTTTTTTAAAGCTTGCTGACGAAACATAATATTCAAAACAATAACAAATGAAGCATTAATATTCAGTTGCCACAAAACATCTGATGTCTTTTATAAAATCTGACATTTATTTAAGTTTATTTCGATTTTTCGAAATTAAAATATATGTGAGATCATTGCATTTTCAAATATTATTTATTTCTCGGTTTGTGTTTCTAATAATAAAAATAACGTAAAACGTATCATTTATTTCTTGGTTTGTGTTTCTAATTATAAAAAGTATAAAAGAAAAACGTGCTTTTGTTATACAAAAATTTTTTCAGAAAATCTTAAAATAGAGCTATTTCGGGGCTAAAAAGTTCCAATGTCAGATTTTTCTGGGACCCTGGAGGCAAAACTCTATCTAATGCCTTTTGTTCCATGTCTCTAGCCCTTCTAGAAGTACCCGTACTTTTTACCACCTGAGAAGTAGCTATATATATATAATGTAAAATAGGATGGTTTTTGATGAGTTATACGATATATGAATAAAATATAGAATTATTAAGGGAAATTCAAGGTACTGCGTAGCCTAGTGGTTAGCGTGGTAGTCTCATAGCCAGAAGGTTATTGGATCAATGCTTGCCTGGATGTTGTATTTTTCTTTTTTTGGATTATTTTAAAAATTTTTTTTTTTATTTTGTTTAAATTTTGTGTTTTATTTTTTTTTAATATATAACTGATAAATGTTATATAAAAGTTTAAAGAAAATTTCCAAAAAAATATTCTTATAATAGTTTGGAAAAATTCGCAAAAATTTTAAGTACATAAATATGTATGTAGTATGTATATTTTTTTTAAAGCTTACTGAGTAATTTTTTTAAGCTTTCTATATGAATTTAATAATATTCAAAACTGTAGAATAAATAGAAATAAATTTTAAACGCATAATTATTATATCATGGGGGTAAACTTACAAAAATTAATTTCTCAAATAAAGAAAAGGTTTAGTCAAAAACAAAATAATAATTTATGTATGTAAAAATATATGTAAGTATGTATATATGAATACATGTGTGTATGTATATATGAATGGATTAGAATTGAAGATTTTAAAATTTTTCGTTCCAACATATGAACGTATGTACATATGAATGTATTAGAATCGAAAATTTTGAAATTTTGCTGTTGGAAAAATTATAAATAAAATTATAAATGCAAATATACATAATTATGAATGGATACCTGTTTTTTTTAAACTGTGGGTAAACATATAGGATTGAATTTTAAACATAAAGAAAAGGTTTAGTCAAAAACAAAATAATAATTTATGTATGTAAAAATATGTGTATGAATGTATATATGAATATATGTGTGTATGTATATATGAATGGATTAGAATTGAAGATTTTAAAATTTTTCGTTCCAACATATGAACGTATGTACATATGAATGTATTAGTATCGAAAATTTTGAAATTTTGCTGTTGGAAAAATTATAAATAAAATTATAAATGCAAATATACATAATTATGAATGGATACCTGTTTTTTTTAAACTGTGGGTAAACATATAGGATTGAATTTTAAACATAAAGAAAAGGTTTAGTCAAAAACAAAATAATAATTTATGTATGTAAAAATATGTGTATGAATGTATATATGAATATATGTGTGTATGTATGTATATATGAATGTATTGGAATTTAGCATTTTTTACAGGTTTTCGCTCGAACAATAAAAATAAAATTTTAGGTAGATACATACGTACATAAATTGTGTATGTATATTTTTTTAAAGCTTGCTGACGAAACATAATATTCAAAACAATAACAAATGAAGCATTAATATTCAGTTGCCACAAAACATCTGATGTCTTTTATAAAATCTGACATTTATTTAAGTTTATTTCGATTTTTCGAAATTAAAATATATGTGAGATCATTGCATTTTCAAATATTATTTATTTCTCGGTTTGTGTTTCTAATAATAAAAATAACGTAAAATGTATCATTTATTTCTTGGTTTGTGTTTCTAATTATAAAAAGTATAAAAGAAAAACGTGCTTTTGTTATACAAAAATTTTTTCAGAAAATCTTAAAATAGAGCTATTTCGGGGCTAAAAAGTTCCAATGTCAGATTTTTCTGGGATCCTAGAGGCAAAATTCTACCTAATGCCTTTTGTCCCATGTCTCTAGCCCTTCTAGAAGTACCCGTACTTTTTACCACCTGAGAAGTAGCTATATATATATAACTAGTCGTGTGTGCTTGCATTGCAAGCCTTGCAAGTATGATGCCTGTAGTTTTGAAATTGTGTTCCATTCTGTGGCTGAGATATTTTAAGTTTACTTTATTTCTTCAAAAACACACCCATAATATACATATAGATATTTTTTTTTCTGATAAATAATAAGATAAAACTTAAAACTTAAAATAAAAAAGTTCTGAGAAATAATTACCCAAAAATACATAATTAAACAAATAATTAGTTCCTTTGAAATCTAATACCTTTTGAGTAATTTATTTTAAAACTTCACTTTGAGTTATGTCGCATAAAATCGTAAAATACCTTCTACAATAAACATTTTTAGCCATAAATTATTGTTAATTATAAACTACAATTCATGCACGTATGTATTTGGAGTTTATAATACATGCGAATAAAACGCGTGACTCTAGAATGAGTTAACACCAATACTAACGTATATAGGGTAATACGTATTGCATACGATTTCTATTCGAAAAGTCTCAGGTTCGAACCCTGCAAAATGCGATTTGCCAGATCAACTTTTTTTATTGATAATTTTATTTTTTTTTAAAATAAAATTAAAAAACCTTCACCCTTACCAAATCAATATCAGCGAGTTTCCATTCTAAAAATTTTACCCTACTTGTAAAAAGTTTAATGCAATAGAATAACATTTTCTTATAAAATTTTACCCTAAAAATATATTGTCAAGGAGTTTAATGTAAACTTATGTTTTGCTTTCTAATACATGTTGCAACAGATCCCGAAAAGAATGCACAACTAAATTCATATGTACACACTTATTATAAAACAATGTAGATTTTATTAAAACAATTTTCTTAAGAAAGTTTTCATTTTTTGTTATAACTCACACTTCCAAAAATGAATTTATATACAATATTAATACTTCCAAAAGTATTAAAAAAGTAAGTAAAAAATTACCCCTACAGGATGTAAAACCATTTTGTAAAAAACGGTTACAAAACATCTTGGGAGGGGGTGAAGGGGGAGGGCGGGTGGAATCCTTGCTTTTTCTGGGACCCTAGAGGCGAAATTATACCTAATGCCTTTTGTCCCATGTCTCTAGCCCTTCTAGAAGTACCCGTACTTTTTACCACCTGAGAAGTAGCTATATATATATAATGTAAAATATGATGGTTTTTGATGAGTTATACGATATATGAATAAAATATAGAATTATTAAGGGAAATTCAAGGTACTGCGTAGCCTAGTGGTTAGCGTGGTAGTCTCATAGCCAGAAGGTTATTGGATCAATGCTTGCCTGGATGTTGTATTTTTATTTTTTTGCATTATTTTAAAAATTTTTTTTTTTATTTTGTTTAAATTTTGTGTTTTATTTTTTTTTAATATATAACTGATAAATGTTATATAAAAGTTTAAAGAAAATTTCCAAAAAAATATTCTTATAATAGTTTGGAAAAATTCGCAAAAATTTTAAGTACATAAATATGTATGTAGTATGTATATTTTTTTTAAAGCTTACTGAGTAATTTTTTTTAAGCTTTCTATATGAATTTAATAATATTCAAAACTGTAGAATAAATAGAAATAAATTTTAAACGCATAATTATTATATCATGGGGGTAAACTTACAAAAATTAATTTCTCAAATAAAGAAAAGGTTTAGTCAAAAACAAAATAATAATTTATGTATGTAAAAATATATATAAGTATGTATATATGAATACATGTGTGTATGTATATATGAATGGATTAGAATTGAAGATTTTAAAATTTTTCGTTCCAACATATGAACGTATGTACATATGAATGTATTAGAATCGAAAATTTTGAAATTTTGCTGTTGGAAAAATTATAAATAAAATTATAAATGCAAATATACATAATTATGAATGGATACCTGTTTTTTTTAAACTGTGGGTAAACATATAGGATTGAATTTTAAACATAAAGAAAAGGTTTAGTCAAAAACAAAATAATAATTTATGTATGTAAAAATATGTGTATGAATGTATATATGAATATATGTGTGTATGGATGTATATATGAATGTATTGGAATTTAGCATTTTTTACAGGTTTTCGCTCGAACAATAAAAATAAAATTTTAGGTAGATACATACGTACATAAATTGTGTATGTATATTTTTTTAAAGCTTGCTGACGAAACATAATATTCAAAACAATAACAAATGAAGCATTAATATTCAGTTGCCACAAAACATCTGATGTCTTTTATAAAATCTGACATTTATTTAAGTTTATTTCGATTTTTCGAAATTAAAATATATGTGAGATCATTGCATTTTCAAATATTATTTATTTCTCTGTTTGTGTTTCTAATAATAAAAATAACGTAAAACGTATCATTTATTTCTTGGTTTGTGTTTCTAATTATAAAAAGTATAAAAGAAAAACGTGCTTTTGTTATACAAAAATTTTTTCAGAAAATCTTAAAATAGAGCTATTTCGGGGCTAAAAAGTTCCAATGTCAGATTTTTCTGGGACCCTGGAGGCAAAACTCTATCTAATGCCTTTTGTTCCATGTCTCTAGCCCTTCTAGAAGTACCCGTACTTTTTACCACCTGAGAAGTAGCTATATATATATAATGTAAAATAGGATGGTTTTTGATGAGTTATACGATATATGAATAAAATATAGAATTATTAAGGGAAATTCAAGGTACTGCGTAGCCTAGTGGTTAGCGTGGTAGTCTCATAGCCAGAAGGTTATTGGATCAATGCTTGCCTGGATGTTGTATTTTTCTTTTTTTGGATTATTTTAAAAATTTTTTTTTTTATTTTGTTTAAATTTTGTGTTTTATTTTTTTTTAATATATAACTGATAAATGTTATATAAAAGTTTAAAGAAAATTTCCAAAAAAATATTCTTATAATAGTTTGGAAAAATTCGCAAAAATTTTAAGTACATAAATATGTATGTAGTATGTATATTTTTTTTAAAGCTTACTGAGTAATTTTTTTAAGCTTTCTATATGAATTTAATAATATTCAAAACTGTAGAATAAATAGAAATAAATTTTAAACGCATAATTATTATATCATGGGGGTAAACTTACAAAAATTAATTTCTCAAATAAAGAAAAGGTTTAGTCAAAAACAAAATAATAATTTATGTATGTAAAAATATATGTAAGTATGTATATATGAATACATGTGTGTATGTATATATGAATGGATTAGAATTGAAGATTTTAAAATTTTTCGTTCCAACATATGAACGTATGTACATATGAATGTATTAGAATCGAAAATTTTGAAATTTTGCTGTTGGAAAAATTATAAATAAAATTATAAATGCAAATATACATAATTATGAATGGATACCTGTTTTTTTTAAACTGTGGGTAAACATATAGGATTGAATTTTAAACATAAAGAAAAGGTTTAGTCAAAAACAAAATAATAATTTATGTATGTAAAAATATGTGTATGAATGTATATATGAATATATGTGTGTATGTATATATGAATGGATTAGAATTGAAGATTTTAAAATTTTTCGTTCCAACATATGAACGTATGTACATATGAATGTATTAGTATCGAAAATTTTGAAATTTTGCTGTTGGAAAAATTATAAATAAAATTATAAATGCAAATATACATAATTATGAATGGATACCTGTTTTTTTTAAACTGTGGGTAAACATATAGGATTGAATTTTAAACATAAAGAAAAGGTTTAGTCAAAAACAAAATAATAATTTATGTATGTAAAAATATGTGTATGAATGTATATATGAATATATGTGTGTATGTATGTATATATGAATGTATTGGAATTTAGCATTTTTTACAGGTTTTCGCTCGAACAATAAAAATAAAATTTTAGGTAGATACATACGTACATAAATTGTGTATGTATATTTTTTTAAAGCTTGCTGACGAAACATAATATTCAAAACAATAACAAATGAAGCATTAATATTCAGTTGCCACAAAACATCTGATGTCTTTTATAAAATCTGACATTTATTTAAGTTTATTTCGATTTTTCGAAATTAAAATATATGTGAGATCATTGCATTTTCAAATATTATTTATTTCTCGGTTTGTGTTTCTAATAATAAAAATAACGTAAAACGTATCATTTATTTCTTGGTTTGTGTTTCTAATTATAAAAAGTATAAAAGAAAAACGTGCTTTTGTTATACAAAAATTTTTTCAGAAAATCTTAAAATAGAGCTATTTCGGGGCTAAAAAGTTCCAATGTCAGATTTTTCTGGGACCCTGGAGGCAAAACTCTATCTAATGCCTTTTGTTCCATGTCTCTAGCCCTTCTAGAAGTACCCGTACTTTTTACCACCTGAGAAGTAGCTATATATATATAATGTAAAATAGGATGGTTTTTGATGAGTTATACGATATATGAATAAAATATAGAATTATTAAGGGAAATTCAAGGTACTGCGTAGCCTAGTGGTTAGCGTGGTAGTCTCATAGCCAGAAGGTTATTGGATCAATGCTTGCCTGGATGTTGTATTTTTCTTTTTTTGGATTATTTTAAAAATTTTTTTTTTTATTTTGTTTAAATTTTGTGTTTTATTTTTTTTTAATATATAACTGATAAATGTTATATAAAAGTTTAAAGAAAATTTCCAAAAAAATATTCTTATAATAGTTTGGAAAAATTCGCAAAAATTTTAAGTACATAAATATGTATGTAGTATGTATATTTTTTTTAAAGCTTACTGAGTAATTTTTTTAAGCTTTCTATATGAATTTAATAATATTCAAAACTGTAGAATAAATAGAAATAAATTTTAAACGCATAATTATTATATCATGGGGGTAAACTTACAAAAATTAATTTCTCAAATAAAGAAAAGGTTTAGTCAAAAACAAAATAATAATTTATGTATGTAAAAATATATGTAAGTATGTATATATGAATACATGTGTGTATGTATATATGAATGGATTAGAATTGAAGATTTTAAAATTTTTCGTTCCAACATATGAACGTATGTACATATGAATGTATTAGAATCGAAAATTTTGAAATTTTGCTGTTGGAAAAATTATAAATAAAATTATAAATGCAAATATACATAATTATGAATGGATACCTGTTTTTTTTAAACTGTGGGTAAACATATAGGATTGAATTTTAAACATAAAGAAAAGGTTTAGTCAAAAACAAAATAATAATTTATGTATGTAAAAATATGTGTATGAATGTATATATGAATATATGTGTGTATGTATATATGAATGGATTAGAATTGAAGATTTTAAAATTTTTCGTTCCAACATATGAACGTATGTACATATGAATGTATTAGTATCGAAAATTTTGAAATTTTGCTGTTGGAAAAATTATAAATAAAATTATAAATGCAAATATACATAATTATGAATGGATACCTGTTTTTTTTAAACTGTGGGTAAACATATAGGATTGAATTTTAAACATAAAGAAAAGGTTTAGTCAAAAACAAAATAATAATTTATGTATGTAAAAATATGTGTATGAATGTATATATGAATATATGTGTGTATGTATGTATATATGAATGTATTGGAATTTAGCATTTTTTACAGGTTTTCGCTCGAACAATAAAAATAAAATTTTAGGTAGATACATACGTACATAAATTGTGTATGTATATTTTTTTAAAGCTTGCTGACGAAACATAATATTCAAAACAATAACAAATGAAGCATTAATATTCAGTTGCCACAAAACATCTGATGTCTTTTATAAAATCTGACATTTATTTAAGTTTATTTCGATTTTTCGAAATTAAAATATATGTGAGATCATTGCATTTTCAAATATTATTTATTTCTCGGTTTGTGTTTCTAATAATAAAAATAACGTAAAATGTATCATTTATTTCTTGGTTTGTGTTTCTAATTATAAAAAGTATAAAAGAAAAACGTGCTTTTGTTATACAAAAATTTTTTCAGAAAATCTTAAAATAGAGCTATTTCGGGGCTAAAAAGTTCCAATGTCAGATTTTTCTGGGATCCTAGAGGCAAAATTCTACCTAATGCCTTTTGTCCCATGTCTCTAGCCCTTCTAGAAGTACCCGTACTTTTTACCACCTGAGAAGTAGCTATATATATATAACTAGTCGTGTGTGCTTGCATTGCAAGCCTTGCAAGTATGATGCCTGTAGTTTTGAAATTGTGTTCCATTCTGTGGCTGAGATATTTTAAGTTTACTTTATTTCTTCAAAAACACACCCATAATATACATATAGATATTTTTTTTTCTGATAAATAATAAGATAAAACTTAAAACTTAAAATAAAAAAGTTCTGAGAAATAATTACCCAAAAATACATAATTAAACAAATAATTAGTTCCTTTGAAATCTAATACCTTTTGAGTAATTTATTTTAAAACTTCACTTTGAGTTATGTCGCATAAAATCGTAAAATACCTTCTACAATAAACATTTTTAGCCATAAATTATTGTTAATTATAAACTACAATTCATGCACGTATGTATTTGGAGTTTATAATACATGCGAATAAAACGCGTGACTCTAGAATGAGTTAACACCAATACTAACGTATATAGGGTAATACGTATTGCATACGATTTCTATTCGAAAAGTCTCAGGTTCGAACCCTGCAAAATGCGATTTGCCAGATCAACTTTTTTTATTGATAATTTTATTTTTTTTTAAAATAAAATTAAAAAACCTTCACCCTTACCAAATCAATATCAGCGAGTTTCCATTCTAAAAATTTTACCCTACTTGTAAAAAGTTTAATGCAATAGAATAACATTTTCTTATAAAATTTTACCCTAAAAATATATTGTCAAGGAGTTTAATGTAAACTTATGTTTTGCTTTCTAATACATGTTGCAACAGATCCCGAAAAGAATGCACAACTAAATTCATATGTACACACTTATTATAAAACAATGTAGATTTTATTAAAACAATTTTCTTAAGAAAGTTTTCATTTTTTGTTATAACTCACACTTCCAAAAATGAATTTATATACAATATTAATACTTCCAAAAGTATTAAAAAAGTAAGTAAAAAATTACCCCTACAGGATGTAAAACCATTTTGTAAAAAACGGTTACAAAACATCTTGGGAGGGGGTGAAGGGGGAGGGCGGGTGGAATCCTTGCTTTTTCTGGGACCCTAGAGGCGAAATTATACCTAATGCCTTTTGTCCCATGTCTCTAGCCCTTCTAGAAGTACCCGTACTTTTTACCACCTGAGAAGTAGCTATATATATATAATGTAAAATATGATGGTTTTTGATGAGTTATACGATATATGAATAAAATATAGAATTATTAAGGGAAATTCAAGGTACTGCGTAGCCTAGTGGTTAGCGTGGTAGTCTCATAGCCAGAAGGTTATTGGA
Organism: Condylostylus longicornis; assembly: GCF_029603195.1. Lineage (NCBI taxonomy): Eukaryota > Metazoa > Arthropoda > Insecta > Diptera > Dolichopodidae > Condylostylus > Condylostylus longicornis. The sequence goes on from NW_026578037.1 coordinate 19,872, forward strand.
TCAATGCTTGCCTGGATGTTGTATTTTTATTTTTTTGCATTATTTTAAAAATTTTTTTTTTTATTTTGTTTAAATTTTGTGTTTTATTTTTTTTTAATATATAACTGATAAATGTTATATAAAAGTTTAAAGAAAATTTCCAAAAAAATATTCTTATAATAGTTTGGAAAAATTCGCAAAAATTTTAAGTACATAAATATGTATGTAGTATGTATATTTTTTTTAAAGCTTACTGAGTAATTTTTTTTAAGCTTTCTATATGAATTTAATAATATTCAAAACTGTAGAATAAATAGAAATAAATTTTAAACGCATAATTATTATATCATGGGGGTAAACTTACAAAAATTAATTTCTCAAATAAAGAAAAGGTTTAGTCAAAAACAAAATAATAATTTATGTATGTAAAAATATATATAAGTATGTATATATGAATACATGTGTGTATGTATATATGAATGGATTAGAATTGAAGATTTTAAAATTTTTCGTTCCAACATATGAACGTATGTACATATGAATGTATTAGAATCGAAAATTTTGAAATTTTGCTGTTGGAAAAATTATAAATAAAATTATAAATGCAAATATACATAATTATGAATGGATACCTGTTTTTTTTAAACTGTGGGTAAACATATAGGATTGAATTTTAAACATAAAGAAAAGGTTTAGTCAAAAACAAAATAATAATTTATGTATGTAAAAATATGTGTATGAATGTATATATGAATATATGTGTGTATGGATGTATATATGAATGTATTGGAATTTAGCATTTTTTACAGGTTTTCGCTCGAACAATAAAAATAAAATTTTAGGTAGATACATACGTACATAAATTGTGTATGTATATTTTTTTAAAGCTTGCTGACGAAACATAATATTCAAAACAATAACAAATGAAGCATTAATATTCAGTTGCCACAAAACATCTGATGTCTTTTATAAAATCTGACATTTATTTAAGTTTATTTCGATTTTTCGAAATTAAAATATATGTGAGATCATTGCATTTTCAAATATTATTTATTTCTCGGTTTGTGTTTCTAATAATAAAAATAACGTAAAACGTATCATTTATTTCTTGGTTTGTGTTTCTAATTATAAAAAGTATAAAAGAAAAACGTGCTTTTGTTATACAAAAATTTTTTCAGAAAATCTTAAAATAGAGCTATTTCGGGGCTAAAAAGTTCCAATGTCAGATTTTTCTGGGACCCTGGAGGCAAAACTCTATCTAATGCCTTTTGTTCCATGTCTCTAGCCCTTCTAGAAGTACCCGTACTTTTTACCACCTGAGAAGTAGCTATATATATATAATGTAAAATAGGATGGTTTTTGATGAGTTATACGATATATGAATAAAATATAGAATTATTAAGGGAAATTCAAGGTACTGCGTAGCCTAGTGGTTAGCGTGGTAGTCTCATAGCCAGAAGGTTATTGGATCAATGCTTGCCTGGATGTTGTATTTTTCTTTTTTTGGATTATTTTAAAAATTTTTTTTTTATTTTGTTTAAATTTTGTGTTTTATTTTTTTTTAATATATAACTGATAAATGTTATATAAAAGTTTAAAGAAAATTTCCAAAAAAATATTCTTATAATAGTTTGGAAAAATTCGCAAAAATTTTAAGTACATAAATATGTATGTAGTATGTATATTTTTTTTAAAGCTTACTGAGTAATTTTTTTAAGCTTTCTATATGAATTTAATAATATTCAAAACTGTAGAATAAATAGAAATAAATTTTAAACGCATAATTATTATATCATGGGGGTAAACTTACAAAAATTAATTTCTCAAATAAAGAAAAGGTTTAGTCAAAAACAAAATAATAATTTATGTATGTAAAAATATATGTAAGTATGTATATATGAATACATGTGTGTATGTATATATGAATGGATTAGAATTGAAGATTTTAAAATTTTTCGTTCCAACATATGAACGTATGTACATATGAATGTATTAGAATCGAAAATTTTGAAATTTTGCTGTTGGAAAAATTATAAATAAAATTATAAATGCAAATATACATAATTATGAATGGATACCTGTTTTTTTTAAACTGTGGGTAAACATATAGGATTGAATTTTAAACATAAAGAAAAGGTTTAGTCAAAAACAAAATAATAATTTATGTATGTAAAAATATGTGTATGAATGTATATATGAATATATGTGTGTATGTATATATGAATGGATTAGAATTGAAGATTTTAAAATTTTTCGTTCCAACATATGAACGTATGTACATATGAATGTATTAGTATCGAAAATTTTGAAATTTTGCTGTTGGAAAAATTATAAATAAAATTATAAATGCAAATATACATAATTATGAATGGATACCTGTTTTTTTTAAACTGTGGGTAAACATATAGGATTGAATTTTAAACATAAAGAAAAGGTTTAGTCAAAAACAAAATAATAATTTATGTATGTAAAAATATGTGTATGAATGTATATATGAATATATGTGTGTATGTATGTATATATGAATGTATTGGAATTTAGCATTTTTTACAGGTTTTCGCTCGAACAATAAAAATAAAATTTTAGGTAGATACATACGTACATAAATTGTGTATGTATATTTTTTTAAAGCTTGCTGACGAAACATAATATTCAAAACAATAACAAATGAAGCATTAATATTCAGTTGCCACAAAACATCTGATGTCTTTTATAAAATCTGACATTTATTTAAGTTTATTTCGATTTTTCGAAATTAAAATATATGTGAGATCATTGCATTTTCAAATATTATTTATTTCTCGGTTTGTGTTTCTAATAATAAAAATAACGTAAAATGTATCATTTATTTCTTGGTTTGTGTTTCTAATTATAAAAAGTATAAAAGAAAAACGTGCTTTTGTTATACAAAAATTTTTTCAGAAAATCTTAAAATAGAGCTATTTCGGGGCTAAAAAGTTCCAATGTCAGATTTTTCTGGGACCCTAGAGGCAAAATTCTACCTAATGCCTTTTGTCCCATGTCTCTAGCCCTTCTAGAAGTACCCGTACTTTTTACCACCTGAGAAGTAGCTATATATATATAACTAGTCGTGTGTGCTTGCATTGCAAGCCTTGCAAGTATGATGCCTGTAGTTTTGAAATTGTGTTCCTTTCTGTGGCTGAGATATTTTAAGTTTACTTTATTTCTTCAAAAACACACCCATAATATACATATAGATATTTTTTTTTCTGATAAATAATAAGATAAAACTTAAAACTTAAAATAAAAAAGTTCTGAGAAATAATTACCCAAAAATACATAATTAAACAAATAATTAGTTCCTTTGAAATCTAATACCTTTTGAGTAATTTATTTTAAAACTTCACTTTGAGTTATGTCGCATAAAATCGTAAAATACCTTCTACAATAAACATTTTTAGCCATAAATTATTGTTAATTATAAACTACAATTCATGCACGTATGTATTTGGAGTTTATAATACATGCGAATAAAACGCGTGACTGTAGAATGAGTTAACACCAATACTAACGTATATAGGGTAATACGTATTGCATACGATTTCTATGCGAAAAGTCTCAGGTTCGAACCCTGCAAAATGCGATTTGCCAGATCAACTTTTTTTATTGATAATTTTATTTTTTTTTAAAATAAAATTAAAAAACCTTCACCCTTACCAAATCAATATCAGCGAGTTTCCATTCTAAAAATTTTACCCTACTTGTAAAAAGTTTAATGCAATAGAATAACATTTTCTTATAAAATTTTACCCTAAAAATATATTGTCAAGGAGTTTAATGTAAACTTATGTTTTGCTTTCTAATACATGTTGCAACAGATCCCGAAAAGAATGCACAACTAAATTCATATGTACACACTTATTATAAAACAATATAGATTTTATTAAAACAATTTTCTTAAGAAAGTTTTCATTTTTTGTTATAACTCACACTTCCAAAAATGAATTTATATACAATATTAATACTTCCAAAAGTATTAAAAAAGTAAGTAAAAAATTACCCCTACAGGATGTAAAACCATTTTGTAAAAAACGGTTACAAAACATCTTGGGAGGGGGTGAAGGGGGAGGGCGGGTGGAATCCTTGCTTTTTCTGGGACCCTAGAGGCGAAATTATACCTAATGCCTTTTGTCCCATGTCTCTAGCCCTTCTAGAAGTACCCGTACTTTTTACCACCTGAGAAGTAGCTATATATATATAATGTAAAATATGATGGTTTTTGATGAGTTATACGATATATGAATAAAATATAGAATTATTAAGGGAAATTCAAGGTACTGCGTAGCCTAGTGGTTAGCGTGGTAGTCTCATAGCCAGAAGGTTATTGGATCAATGCTTGCCTGGATGTTGTATTTTTATTTTTTTGCATTATTTTAAAAATTTTTTTTTTTATTTTGTTTAAATTTTGTGTTTTATTTTTTTTTAATATATAACTGATAAATGTTATATAAAAGTTTAAAGAAAATTTCCAAAAAAATATTCTTATAATAGTTTGGAAAAATTCGCAAAAATTTTAAGTACATAAATATGTATGTAGTATGTATATTTTTTTTAAAGCTTACTGAGTAATTTTTTTAAGCTTTCTATATGAATTTAATAATATTCAAAACTGTAGAATAAATAGAAATAAATTTTAAACGCATAATTATTATATCATGGGGGTAAACTTACAAAAATTAATTTCTCAAATAAAGAAAAGGTTTAGTCAAAAACAAAATAATAATTTATGTATGTAAAAATATATGTAAGTATGTATATATGAATACATGTGTGTATGTATATATGAATGGATTAGAATTGAAGATTTTAAAATTTTTCGTTCCAACATATGAACGTATGTACATATGAATGTATTAGAATCGAAAATTTTGAAATTTTGCTGTTGGAAAAATTATAAACAAAATTATAAATGCAAATATACATAATTATGAATGGATACCTGTTTTTTTTAAACTGTGGGTAAACATATAGGATTGAATTTTAAACATAAAGAAAAGGTTTAGTCAAAAACAAAATAATAATTTATGTATGTAAAAATATGTGTATGAATGTATATATGAATATATGTGTGTATGGATGTATATATGAATGTATTGGAATTTAGCATTTTTTACAGGTTTTCGCTCGAACAATAAAAATAAAATTTTAGGTAGATACATACGTACATAAATTGTGTATGTATATTTTTTTAAAGCTTGCTGACGAAACATAATATTCAAAACAATAACAAATGAAGCATTAATATTCAGTTGCCACAAAACATCTGATGTCTTTTATAAAATCTGACATTTATTTAAGTTTATTTCGATTTTTCGAAATTAAAATATATGTGAGATCATTGCATTTTCAAATATTATTTATTTCTCGGTTTGTGTTTCTAATAATAAAAATAACGTAAAACGTATCATTTATTTCTTGGTTTGTGTTTCTAATTATAAAAAGTATAAAAGAAAAACGTGCTTTTGTTATACAAAAATTTTTTCAGAAAATCTTAAAATAGAGCTATTTCGGGGCTAAAAAGTTCCAATGTCAGATTTTTCTGGGACCCTGGAGGCAAAACTCTATCTAATGCCTTTTGTTCCATGTCTCTAGCCCTTCTAGAAGTACCCGTACTTTTTACCACCTGAGAAGTAGCTATATATATATAATGTAAAATAGGATGGTTTTTGATGAGTTATACGATATATGAATAAAATATAGAATTATTAAGGGAAATTCAAGGTACTGCGTAGCCTAGTGGTTAGCGTGGTAGTCTCATAGCCAGAAGGTTATTGGATCAATGCTTGCCTGGATGTTGTATTTTTATTTTTTTGCATTATTTTAAAAATTTTTTTTTTTATTTTGTTTAAATTTTGTGTTTTATTTTTTTTTAATATATAACTGATAAATGTTATATAAAAGTTTAAAGAAAATTTCCAAAAAAATATTCTTATAATAGTTTGGAAAAATTCGCAAAAATTTTAAGTACATAAATATGTATGTAGTATGTATATTTTTTTTAAAGCTTACTGAGTAATTTTTTTTAAGCTTTCTATATGAATTTAATAATATTCAAAACTGTAGAATAAATAGAAATAAATTTTAAACGCATAATTATTATATCATGGGGGTAAACTTACAAAAATTAATTTCTCAAATAAAGAAAAGGTTTAGTCAAAAACAAAATAATAATTTATGTATGTAAAAATATATGTAAGTATGTATATATGAATACATGTGTGTATGTATATATGAATGGATTAGAATTGAAGATTTTAAAATTTTTCGTTCCAACATATGAACGTATGTACATATGAATGTATTAGAATCGAAAATTTTGAAATTTTGCTGTTGGAAAAATTATAAATAAAATTATAAATGCAAATATACATAATTATGAATGGATACCTGTTTTTTTTAAACTGTGGGTAAACATATAGGATTGAATTTTAAACATAAAGAAAAGGTTTAGTCAAAAACAAAATAATAATTTATGTATGTAAAAATATGTGTATGAATGTATATATGAATATATGTGTGTATGTATGTATATATGAATGTATTGGAATTTAGCATTTTTTACAGGTTTTTGCTCGAACAATAAAAATAAAATTTTAGGTAGATACATACGTACATAAATTGTGTATGTATATTTTTTTAAAGCTTGCTGACGAAACATAATATTCAAAACAATAACAAATGAAGCATTAATATTCAGTTGCCACAAAACATCTGATGTCTTTTATAAAATCTGACATTTATTTAAGTTTATTTCGATTTTTCGAAATTAAAATATATGTGAGATCATTGCATTTTCAAATATTATTTATTTCTCGGTTTGTGTTTCTAATAATAAAAATAACGTAAAACGTATCATTTATTTCTTGGTTTGTGTTTCTAATTATAAAAAGTATAAAAGAAAAACGTGCTTTTGTTATACAAAAATTTTTTCAGAAAATCTTAAAATAGAGCTATTTCGGGGCTAAAAAGTTCCAATGTCAGATTTTTCTGGGACCCTGGAGGTAAAACTCTATCTAATGCCTTTTGTTCCATGTCTCTAGCCCTTCTAGAAGTACCCGTACTTTTTACCACCTGAGAAGTAGCTATATATATATAATGTAAAATAGGATGGTTTTTGATGAGTTATACGATATATGAATAAAATATAGAATTATTAAGGGAAATTCAAGGTACTGCGTAGCCTAGTGGTTAGCGTGGTAGTCTCATAGCCAGAAGGTTATTGGATCAATGCTTGCCTGGATGTTGTATTTTTCTTTTTTTGGATTATTTTAAAAATTTTTTTTTTTATTTTGTTTAAATTTTGTGTTTTATTTTTTTTTAATATATAACTGATAAATGTTATATAAAAGTTTAAAGAAAATTTCCAAAAAAATATTCTTATAATAGTTTGGAAAAATTCGCAAAAATTTTAAGTACATAAATATGTATGTAGTATGTATATTTTTTTTAAAGCTTACTGAGTAATTTTTTTTAAGCTTTCTATATGAATTTAATAATATTCAAAACTGTAGAATAAATAGAAATAAATTTTAAACGCATAATTATTATATCATGGGGGTAAACTTACAAAAATTAATTTCTCAAATAAAGAAAAGGTTTAGTCAAAAACAAAATAATAATTTATGTATGTAAAAATATATGTAAGTATGTATATATGAATACATGTGTGTATGTATATATGAATGGATTAGAATTGAAGATTTTAAAATTTTTCGTTCCAACATATGAACGTATGTACATATGAATGTATTAGAATCGAAAATTTTGAAATTTTGCTGTTGGAAAAATTATAAACAAAATTATAAATGCAAATATACATAATTATGAATGGATACCTGTTTTTTTTAAACTGTGGGTAAACATATAGGATTGAATTTTAAACATAAAGAAAAGGTTTAGTCAAAAACAAAATAATAATTTATGTATGTAAAAATATGTGTATGAATGTATATATGAATATATGTGTGTATGGATGTATATATGAATGTATTGGAATTTAGCATTTTTTACAGGTTTTCGCTCGAACAATAAAAATAAAATTTTAGGTAGATACATACGTACATAAATTGTGTATGTATATTTTTTTAAAGCTTGCTGACGAAACATAATATTCAAAACAATAACAAATGAAGCATTAATATTCAGTTGCCACAAAACATCTGATGTCTTTTATAAAATCTGACATTTATTTAAGTTTATTTCGATTTTTCGAAATTAAAATATATGTGAGATCATTGCATTTTCAAATATTATTTATTTCTCGGTTTGTGTTTCTAATAATAAAAATAACGTAAAACGTATCATTTATTTCTTGGTTTGTGTTTCTAATTATAAAAAGTATAAAAGAAAAACGTGCTTTTGTTATACAAAAATTTTTTCAGAAAATCTTAAAATAGAGCTATTTCGGGGCTAAAAAGTTCCAATGTCAGATTTTTCTGGGACCCTGGAGGCAAAACTCTATCTAATGCCTTTTGTTCCATGTCTCTAGCCCTTCTAGAAGTACCCGTACTTTTTACCACCTGAGAAGTAGCTATATATATATAATGTAAAATAGGATGGTTTTTGATGAGTTATACGATATATGAATAAAATATAGAATTATTAAGGGAAATTCAAGGTACTGCGTAGCCTAGTGGTTAGCGTGGTAGTCTCATAGCCAGAAGGTTATTGGATCAATGCTTGCCTGGATGTTGTATTTTTATTTTTTTGCATTATTTTAAAAATTTTTTTTTTTATTTTGTTTAAATTTTGTGTTTTATTTTTTTTTAATATATAACTGATAAATGTTATATAAAAGTTTAAAGAAAATTTCCAAAAAAATATTCTTATAATAATTTGGAAAAATTCGCAAAAATTTTAAGTACATAAATATGTATGTAGTATGTATATTTTTTTTAAAGCTTACTGAGTAATTTTTTTAAGCTTTCTATATGAATTTAATAATATTCAAAACTGTAGAATAAATAGAAATAAATTTTAAACGCATAATTATTATATCATGGGGGTAAACTTACAAAAATTAATTTCTCAAATAAAGAAAAGGTTTAGTCAAAAACAAAATAATAATTTATGTATGTAAAAATATATGTAAGTATGTATATATGAATACATGTGTGTATGTATATATGAATGGATTAGAATTGAAGATTTTAAAATTTTTCGTTCCAACATATGAACGTATGTACATATGAATGTATTAGAATCGAAAATTTTGAAATTTTGCTGTTGGAAAAATTATAAATAAAATTATAAATGCAAATATACATAATTATGAATGGATACCTGTTTTTTTTAAACTGTGGGTAAACATATAGGATTGAATTTTAAACATAAAAAAAAGGTTTAGTCAAAAACAAAATAATAATTTATGTATGTAAAAATATGTGTATGAATATATATATGAATATATGTGTGTATGTATGTATATATGAATGTATTGGAATTTAGCATTTTTTACAGGTTTTCGCTCGAACAATAAAAATAAAATTTTAGGTAGATACATACGTACATAAATTGTGTATGTATATTTTTTTAAAGCTTGCTGACGAAACATAATATTCAAAACAATAACAAATGAAGCATTAATATTCAGTTGCCACAAAACATCTGATGTCTTTTATAAAATCTGACATTTATTTAAGTTTATTTCGATTTTTCGAAATTAAAATATATGTGAGATCATTGCATTTTCAAATATTATTTATTTCTCGGTTTGTGTTTCTAATAATAAAAATAACGTAAAACGTATCATTTATTTCTTGGTTTGTGTTTCTAATTATAAAAAGTATAAAAGAAAAACGTGCTTTTGTTATACAAAAATTTTTTCAGAAAATCTTAAAATAGAGCTATTTCGGGGCTAAAAAGTTCCAATGTCAGATTTTTCTGGGACCCTGGAGGCAAAACTCTATCTAATGCCTTTTGTTCCATGTCTCTAGCCCTTCTAGAAGTACCCGTACTTTTTACCACCTGAGAAGTAGCTATATATATATAATGTAAAATAGGATGGTTTTTGATGAGTTATACGATATATGAATAAAATATAGAATTATTAAGGGAAATTCAAGGTACTGCGTAGCCTAGTGGTTAGCGTGGTAGTCTCATAGCCAGAAGGTTATTGGATCAATGCTTGCCTGGATGTTGTATTTTTCTTTTTTTGGATTATTTTAAAAATTTTTTTTTTTATTTTGTTTAAATTTTGTGTTTTATTTTTTTTTAATATATAACTGATAAATGTTATATAAAAGTTTAAAGAAAATTTAAAAAAAAAAATTCTTATAATAGTTTGGAAAAATTCGCAAAAATTTTAAGTACATAAATATGTATGTAGTATGTATATTTTTTTTAAAGCTTACTGAGTAATTTTTTTAAGCTTTCTATATGAATTTAATAATATTCAAAACTGTAGAATAAATAGAAATAAATTTTAAACGCATAATTATTATATCATGGGGGTAAACTTACAAAAATTAATTTCTCAAATAAAGAAAAGGTTTAGTCAAAAACAAAATAATAATTTATGTATGTAAAAATATATGTAAGTATGTATATATGAATACATGTGTGTATGTATATATGAATGGATTAGAATTGAAGATTTTAAAATTTTTCGTTCCAACATATGAACGTATGTACATATGAATGTATTAGAATCGAAAATTTTGAAATTTTGCTGTTGGAAAAATTATAAATAAAATTATAAATGCAAATATACATAATTATGAATGGATACCTGTTTTTTTTAAACTGTGGGTAAACATATAGGATTGAATTTTAAACATAAAAAAAAGGTTTAGTCAAAAACAAAATAATAATTTATGTATGTAAAAATATGTGTATGAATGTATATATGAATATATGTGTGTATGTATGTATATATGAATGTATTGGAATTTAGCATTTTTTACAGGTTTTCGCTCGAACAATAAAAATAAAATTTTAGGTAGATACATACGTACATAAATTGTGTATGTATATTTTTTTAAAGCTTGCTGACGAAACATAATATTCAAAACAATAACAAATGAAGCATTAATATTCAGTTGCCACAAAACATCTGATGTCTTTTATAAAATCTGACATTTATTTAAGTTTATTTCGATTTTTCGAAATTAAAATATATGTGAGATCATTGCATTTTCAAATATTATTTATTTCTCGGTTTGTGTTTCTAATAATAAAAATAACGTAAAACGTATCATTTATTTCTTGGTTTGTGTTTCTAATTATAAAAAGTATAAAAGAAAAACGTGCTTTTGTTATACAAAAATTTTTTCAGAAAATCTTAAAATAGAGCTATTTCGGGGCTAAAAAGTTCCAATGTCAGATTTTTCTGGGACCCTGGAGGCAAAACTCTATCTAATGCCTTTTGTTCCATGTCTCTAGCCCTTCTAGAAGTACCCGTACTTTTTACCACCTGAGAAGTAGCTATATATATATAATATAATGTAAAATATGATGGTTTTTGATGAGTTATACGATATATGAATAAAATATAGAATTATTAAGGGAAATTCAAGGTACTGCGTAGCCTAGTGGTTAGCGTGGTAGTCTCATAGCCAGAAGGTTATTGGATCAATGCTTGCCTGGATGTTGTATTTTTATTTTTTTGCATTATTTTAAAAATTTTTTTTTTTATTTTGTTTAAATTTTGTGTTTTATTTTTTATTAATATATAACTGATAAATGTTATATAAAAGTTTAAAGAAAATTTCCAAAAAAATATTCTTATAATAGTTTGGAAAAATTCGCAAAAATTTTAAGTACATAAATATGTATGTAGTATGTATATTTTTTTTAAAGCTTACTGAGTAATTTTTTTTAAGCTTTCTATATGAATTTAATAATATTCAAAACTGTAGAATAAATAGAAATAAATTTTAAACGCATAATTATTATATCATGGGGGTAAACTTACAAAAATTAATTTCTCAAATAAAGAAAAGGTTTAGTCAAAAACAAAATAATAATTTATGTATGTAAAAATATATGTAAGTATGTATATATGAATACATGTGTGTATGTATATATGAATGGATTAGAATTGAAGATTTTAAAATTTTTCGTTCCAACATATGAACGTATGTACATATGAATGTATTAGAATCGAAAATTTTGAAATTTTGCTGTTGGAAAAATTATAAATAAAATTATAAATGCAAATATACATAATTATGAATGGATACCTGTTTTTTTTAAACTGTGGGTAAACATATAGGATTGAATTTTAAACATAAAGAAAAGGTTTAGTCAAAAACAAAATAATAATTTATGTATGTAAAAATATGTGTATGAATGTATATATGAATATATGTGTGTATGTATGTATATATGAATGTATTGGAATTTAGCATTTTTTACAGGTTTTCGCTCGAACAATAAAAATAAAATTTTAGGTAGATACATACGTACATAAATTGTGTATGTATATTTTTTTAAAGCTTGCTGACGAAACATAATATTCAAAACAATAACAAATGAAGCATTAATATTCAGTTGCCACAAAACATCTGATGTCTTTTATAAAATCTGACATTTATTTAAGTTTATTTCGATTTTTCGAAATTAAAATATATGTGAGATCATTGCATTTTCAAATATTATTTTTTTCTCGGTTTGTGTTTCTAATAATAAAAATAACGTAAAACGTATCATTTATTTCTTGGTTTGTGTTTCTAATTATAAAAAGTATAAAAGAAAAACGTGCTTTTGTTATACAAAAATTTTTTCAGAAAATCTTAAAATAGAGCTATTTCGGGGCTAAAAAGTTCCAATGTCAGATTTTTCTGGGACCCTGGAGGCAAAACTCTATCTAATGCCTTTTGTTCCATGTCTCTAGCCCTTCTAGAAGTACCCGTACTTTTTACCACCTGAGAAGTAGCTATATATATATAATGTAAAATAGGATGGTTTTTGATGAGTTATACGATATATGAATAAAATATAGAATTATTAAGGGAAATTCAAGGTACTGCGTAGCCTAGTGGTTAGCGTGGTAGTCTCATAGCCAGAAGGTTATTGGATCAATGCTTGCCTGGATGTTGTATTTTTATTTTTTTGCATTATTTTAAAAATTTTTTTTTTTATTTTGTTTAAATTTTGTGTTTTATTTTTTTTTAATATATAACTGATAAATGTTATATAAAAGTTTAAAGAAAATTTCCAAAAAAATATTCTTATAATAGTTTGGAAAAATTCGCAAAAATTTTAAGTACATAAATATGTATGTAGTATGTATATTTTTTTTAAAGCTTACTGAGTAATTTTTTTTAAGCTTTCTATATGAATTTAATAATATTCAAAACTGTAGAATAAATAGAAATAAATTTTAAACGCATAATTATTATATCATGGGGGTAAACTTACAAAAATTAATTTCTCAAATAAAGAAAAGGTTTAGTCAAAAACAAAATAATAATTTATGTATGTAAAAATATATGTAAGTATGTATATATGAATACATGTGTGTATGTATATATGAATGGATTAGAATTGAAGATTTTAAAATTTTTCGTTCCAACATATGAACGTATGTACATATGAATGTATTAGAATCGAAAATTTTGAAATTTTGCTGTTGGAAAAATTATAAATAAAATTATAAATGCAAATATACATAATTATGAATGGATACCTGTTTTTTTTAAACTGTGGGTAAACATATAGGATTGAATTTTAAACATAAAGAAAAGGTTTAGTCAAAAACAAAATAATAATTTATGTATGTAAAAATATGTGTATGAATGTATATATGAATATATGTGTGTATGTATGTATATATGAATGTATTGGAATTTAGCATTTTTTACAGGTTTTCGCTCGAACAATAAAAATAAAATTTTAGGTAGATACATACGTACATAAATTGTGTATGTATATTTTTTTAAAGCTTGCTGACGAAACATAATATTCAAAACAATAACAAATGAAGCATTAATATTCAGTTGCCACAAAACATCTGATGTCTTTTATAAAATCTGACATTTATTTAAGTTTATTTCGATTTTTCGAAATTAAAATATATGTGAGATCATTGCATTTTCAAATATTATTTATTTCTCGGTTTGTGTTTCTAATAATAAAAATAACGTAAAACGTATCATTTATTTCTTGGTTTGTGTTTCTAATTATAAAAAGTATAAAAGAAAAACGTGCTTTTGTTATACAAAAATTTTTTCAGAAAATCTTAAAATAGAGCTATTTCGGGGCTAAAAAGTTCCAATGTCAGATTTTTCTGGGACCCTGGAGGCAAAACTCTATCTAATGCCTTTTGTTCCATGTCTCTAGCCCTTCTAGAAGTACCCGTACTTTTTACCACCTGAGAAGTAGCTATATATATATAATGTAAAATAGGATGGTTTTTGATGAGTTATACGATATATGAATAAAATATAGAATTATTAAGGGAAATTCAAGGTACTGCGTAGCCTAGTGGTTAGCGTGGTAGTCTCATAGCCAGAAGGTTATTGGATCAATGCTTGCCTGGATGTTGTATTTTTCTTTTTTTGGATTATTTTAAAAATTTTTTTTTTTATTTTGTTTAAATTTTGTGTTTTATTTTTTTTTAATATATAACTGATAAATGTTATATAAAAGTTTAAAGAAAATTTCCAAAAAAATATTCTTATAATAGTTTGGAAAAATTCGCAAAAATTTTAAGTACATAAATATGTATGTAGTATGTATATTTTTTTTAAAGCTTACTGAGTAATTTTTTTAAGCTTTCTATATGAATTTAATAATATTCAAAACTGTAGAATAAATAGAAATAAATTTTAAACGCATAATTATTATATCATGGGGGTAAACTTACAAAAATTAATTTCTCAAATAAAGAAAAGGTTTAGTCAAAAACAAAATAATAATTTATGTATGTAAAAATATATGTAAGTATGTATATATGAATACATGTGTGTATGTATATATGAATGGATTAGAATTGAAGATTTTAAAATTTTTCGTTCCAACATATGAACGTATGTACATATGAATGTATTAGAATCGAAAATTTTGAAATTTTGCTGTTGGAAAAATTATAAATAAAATTATAAATGCAAATATACATAATTATGAATGGATACCTGTTTTTTTTAAACTGTGGGTAAACATATAGGATTGAATTTTAAACATAAAAAAAAGGTTTAGTCAAAAACAAAATAATAATTTATGTATGTAAAAATATGTGTATGAATGTATATATGAATATATGTGTGTATGTATGTATATATGAATGTATTGGAATTTAGCATTTTTTACAGGTTTTCGCTCGAACAATAAAAATAAAATTTTAGGTAGATACATACGTACATAAATTGTGTATGTATATTTTTTTAAAGCTTGCTGACGAAACATAATATTCAAAACAATAACAAATGAAGCATTAATATTCAGTTGCCACAAAACATCTGATGTCTTTTATAAAATCTGACATTTATTTAAGTTTATTTCGATTTTTCGAAATTAAAATATATGTGAGATCATTGCATTTTCAAATATTATTTATTTCTCGGTTTGTGTTTCTAATAATAAAAATAACGTAAAACGTATCATTTATTTCTTGGTTTGTGTTTCTAATTATAAAAAGTATAAAAGAAAAACGTGCTTTTGTTATACAAAAATTTTTTCAGAAAATCTTAAAATAGAGCTATTTCGGGGCTAAAAAGTTCCAATGTCAGATTTTTCTGGGACCCTGGAGGCAAAACTCTATCTAATGCCTTTTGTTCCATGTCTCTAGCCCTTCTAGAAGTACCCGTACTTTTTACCACCTGAGAAGTAGCTATATATATATAATGTAAAATAGGATGGTTTTTGATGAGTTATACGATATATGAATAAAATATAGAATTATTAAGGGAAATTCAAGGTACTGCGTAGCCTAGTGGTTAGCGTGGTAGTCTCATAGCCAGAAGGTTATTGGATCAATGCTTGCCTGGATGTTGTATTTTTATTTTTTTGCATTATTTTAAAAATTTTTTTTTTTATTTTGTTTAAATTTTGTGTTTTATTTTTTTTTAATATATAACTGATAAATGTTATATAAAAGTTTAAAGAAAATTTCCAAAAAAATATTCTTATAATAGTTTGGAAAAATTCGCAAAAATTTTAAGTACATAAATATGTATGTAGTATGTATATTTTTTTTAAAGCTTACTGAGTAATTTTTTTTAAGCTTTCTATATGAATTTAATAATATTCAAAACTGTAGAATAAATAGAAATAAATTTTAAACGCATAATTATTATATCATGGGGGTAAACTTACAAAAATTAATTTCTCAAATAAAGAAAAGGTTTAGTCAAAAACAAAATAATAATTTATGTATGTAAAAATATATGTAAGTATGTATATATGAATACATGTGTGTATGTATATATGAATGGATTAGAATTGAAGATTTTAAAATTTTTCGTTCCAACATATGAACGTATGTACATATGAATGTATTAGAATTGAAAATTTTGAAATTTTGCTGTTGGAAAAATTATAAATAAAATTATAAATGCAAATATACATAATTATGAATGGATACCTGTTTTTTTTAAACTGTGGGTAAACATATAGGATTGAATTTTAAACATAAAGAAAAGGTTTAGTCAAAAACAAAATAATAATTTATGTATGTAAAAATATGTGTATGAATGTATATATGAATATATGTGTGTATGTATGTATATATGAATGTATTGGAATTTAGCATTTTTTACAGGTTTTCGCTCGAACAATAAAAATAAAATTTTAGGTAGATACATACGTACATAAATTGTGTATGTATATTTTTTTAAAGCTTGCTGACGAAACATAATATTCAAAACAATAACAAATGAAGCATTAATATTCAGTTGCCACAAAACATCTGATGTCTTTTATAAAATCTGACATTTATTTAAGTTTATTTCGATTTTTCGAAATTAAAATATATGTGAGATCATTGCATTTTCAAATATTATTTATTTCTCGGTTTGTGTTTCTAATAATAAAAATAACGTAAAACGTATCATTTATTTCTTGGTTTGTGTTTCTAATTATAAAAAGTATAAAAGAAAAACGTGCTTTTGTTATACAAAAATTTTTTCAGAAAATCTTAAAATAGAGCTATTTCGGGGCTAAAAAGTTCCAATGTCAGATTTTTCTGGGACCCTGGAGGCAAAACTCTATCTAATGCCTTTTGTTCCATGTCTCTAGCCCTTCTAGAAGTACCCGTACTTTTTACCACCTGAGAAGTAGCTATATATATATAATGTAAAATAGGATGGTTTTTGATGAGTTATACGATATATGAATAAAATATAGAATTATTAAGGGAAATTCAAGGTACTGCGTAGCCTAGTGGTTAGCGTGGTAGTCTCATAGCCAGAAGGTTATTGGATCAATGCTTGCCTGGATGTTGTATTTTTCTTTTTTTGGATTATTTTAAAAATTTTTTTTTTTATTTTGTTTAAATTTTGTGTTTTATTTTTTTTTAATATATAACTGATAAATGTTATATAAAAGTTTAAAGAAAATTTCCAAAAAAATATTCTTATAATAGTTTGGAAAAATTCGCAAAAATTTTAAGTACATAAATATGTATGTAGTATGTATATTTTTTTTAAAGCTTACTGAGTAATTTTTTTAAGCTTTCTATATGAATTTAATAATATTCAAAACTGTAGAATAAATAGAAATAAATTTTAAACGCATAATTATTATATCATGGGGGTAAACTTACAAAAATTAATTTCTCAAATAAAGAAAAGGTTTAGTCAAAAACAAAATAATAATTTATGTATGTAAAAATATATGTAAGTATGTATATATGAATACATGTGTGTATGTATATATGAATGGATTAGAATTGAAGATTTTAAAATTTTTCGTTCCAACATATGAACGTATGTACATATGAATGTATTAGAATCGAAAATTTTGAAATTTTGCTGTTGGAAAAATTATAAATAAAATTATAAATGCAAATATACATAATTATGAATGGATACCTGTTTTTTTTAAACTGTGGGTAAACATATAGGATTGAATTTTAAACATAAAGAAAAGGTTTAGTCAAAAACAAAATAATAATTTATGTATGTAAAAATATGTGTATGAATGTATATATGAATATATGTGTGTATGTATGTATATATGAATGTATTGGAATTTAGCATTTTTTACAGGTTTTCGCTCGAACAATAAAAATAAAATTTTAGGTAGATACATACGTACATAAATTGTGTATGTATATTTTTTTAAAGCTTGCTGACGAAACATAATATTCAAAACAATAACAAATGAAGCATTAATATTCAGTTGCCACAAAACATCTGATGTCTTTTATAAAATCTGACATTTATTTAAGTTTATTTCGATTTTTCGAAATTAAAATATATGTGAGATCATTGCATTTTCAAATATTATTTATTTCTCGGTTTGTGTTTCTAATAATAAAAATAACGTAAAACGTATCATTTATTTCTTTGTTTGTGTTTCTAATTATAAAAAGTATAAAAGAAAAACGTGCTTTTGTTATACAAAAATTTTTTCAGAAAATCTTAAAATAGAGCTATTTCGGGGCTAAAAAGTTCCAATGTCAGATTTTTCTGGGACCCTGGAGGCAAAACTCTATCTAATGCCTTTTGTTCCATGTCTCTAGCCCTTCTAGAAGTACCCGTACTTTTTACCACCTGAGAAGTAGCTATATATATATAATGTAAAATAGGATGGTTTTTGATGAGTTATACGATATATGAATAAAATATAGAATTATTAAGGGAAATTCAAGGTACTGCGTAGCCTAGTGGTTAGCGTGGTAGTCTCATAGCCAGAAGGTTATTGGATCAATGCTTGCCTGGATGTTGTATTTTTCTTTTTTTGCATTATTTTAAAAATTTTTTTTTTTATTTTGTTTAAATTTTGTGTTTTATTTTTTTTTAATATATAACTGATAAATGTTATATAAAAGTTTAAAGAAAATTTCCAAAAAAATATTCTTATAATAGTTTGGAAAAATTCGCAAAAATTTTAAGTACATAAATATGTATGTAGTATGTATATTTTTTTTAAAGCTTACTGAGTAATTTTTTTTAAGCTTTCTATATGAATTTAATAATATTCAAAACTGTAGAATAAATAGAAATAAATTTTAAACGCATAATTATTATATCATGGGGGTAAACTTACAAAAATTAATTTCTCAAATAAAGAAAAGGTTTAGTCAAAAACAAAATAATAATTTATGTATGTAAAAATATATGTAAGTATGTATATATGAATACATGTGTGTATGTATATATGAATGGATTAGAATTGAAGATTTTAAAATTTTTCGTTCCAACATATGAACGTATGTACATATGAATGTATTAGAATCGAAAATTTTGAAATTTTGCTGTTTGAAAAATTATAAATAAAATTATAAATGCAAATATACATAATTATGAATGGATACCTGTTTTTTTTAAACTGTGGGTAAACATATAGGATTGAATTTTAAACATAAAGAAAAGGTTTAGTCAAAAACAAAATAATAATTTATGTATGTAAAAATATGTGTATGAATGTATATATGAATATATGTGTGTATGTATGTATATATGAATGTATTGGAATTTAGCATTTTTTACAGGTTTTCGCTCGAACAATAAAAATAAAATTTTAGGTAGATACATACGTACATAAATTGTGTATGTATATTTTTTTAAAGCTTGCTGACGAAACATAATATTCAAAACAATAACAAATGAAGCATTAATATTCAGTTGCCACAAAACATCTGATGTCTTTTATAAAATCTGACATTTATTTAAGTTTATTTCGATTTTTCGAAATTAAAATATATGTGAGATCATTGCATTTTCAAATATTATTTATTTCTCGGTTTGTGTTTCTAATAATAAAAATAACGTAAAACGTATCATTTATTTCTTTGTTTGTGTTTCTAATTATAAAAAGTATAAAAGAAAAACGTGCTTTTGTTATACAAAAATTTTTTCAGAAAATCTTAAAATAGAGCTATTTCGGGGCTAAAAAGTTCCAATGTCAGATTTTTCTGGGACCCTGGAGGCAAAACTCTATCTAATGCCTTTTGTTCCATGTCTCTAGCCCTTCTAGAAGTACCCGTACTTTTTACCACCTGAGAAGTAGCTATATATATATAATGTAAAATAGGATGGTTTTTGATGAGTTATACGATATATGAATAAAATATAGAATTATTAAGGGAAATTCAAGGTACTGCGTAGCCTAGTGGTTAGCGTGGTAGTCTCATAGCCAGAAGGTTATTGGATCAATGCTTGCCTGGATGTTGTATTTTTCTTTTTTTGGATTATTTTAAAAATTTTTTTTTTTATTTTGTTTAAATTTTGTGTTTTATTTTTTTTTAATATATAACTGATAAATGTTATATAAAAGTTTAAAGAAAATTTCCAAAAAAATATTCTTATAATAGTTTGGAAAAATTCGCAAAAATTTTAAGTACATAAATATGTATGTAGTATGTATATTTTTTTTAAAGCTTACTGAGTAATTTTTTTTAAGCTTTCTATATGAATTTAATAATATTCAAAACTGTAGAATAAATAGAAATAAATTTTAAACGCATAATTATTATATCATGGGGGTAAACTTACAAAAATTAATTTCTCAAATAAAGAAAAGGTTTAGTCAAAAACAAAATAATAATTTATGTATGTAAAAATATATGTAAGTATGTATATATGAATACATGTGTGTATGTATATATGAATGGATTAGAATTGAAGATTTTAAAATTTTTCGTTCCAACATATGAACGTATGTACATATGAATGTATTAGAATCGAAAATTTTGAAATTTTGCTGTTGGAAAAATTATAAATAAAATTATAAATGCAAATATACATAATTATGAATGGATACCTGTTTTTTTTAAACTGTGGGTAAACATATAGGATTGAATTTTAAACATAAAGAAAAGGTTTAGTCAAAAACAAAATAATAATTTATGTATGTAAAAATATGTGTATGAATGTATATATGAATATATGTGTGTATGTATGTATATATGAATGTATTGGAATTTAGCATTTTTTACAGGTTTTCGCTCGAACAATAAAAATAAAATTTTAGGTAGATACATACGTACATAAATTGTGTATGCATATTTTTTTAAAGCTTGCTGACGAAACATAATATTCAAAACAATAACAAATGAAGCATTAATATTCAGTTGCCACAAAACATCTGATGTCTTTTATAAAATCTGACATTTATTTAAGTTTATTTCGATTTTTCGAAATTAAAATATATGTGAGATCATTGCATTTTCAAATATTATTTATTTCTCGGTTTGTGTTTCTAATAATAAAAATAACGTAAAACGTATCATTTATTTCTTGGTTTGTGTTTCTAATTATAAAAAGTATAAAAGAAAAACGTGCTTTTGTTATACAAAAATTTTTTCAGAAAATCTTAAAATAGAGCTATTTCGGGGCTAAAAAGTTCCAATGTCAGATTTTTCTGGGACCCTGGAGGCAAAACTCTATCTAATGCCTTTTGTCGCATGTCTCTAGCCCTTCTAGAAGTACCCGTACTTTTTACCACCTGAGAAGTAGCTATATATATATAATGCAAAATAGGATGGTTTTTGAAGAGTTATACGAAATATGAATAAAATATAGAATTATTAAGGGAAATTCAAGGTACTGCGTAGCCTAGTGGTTAGCGTGGTAGTCTCATAGCCAGAAGGTTATTGGATCAATGCTTGCCTGGATGTTGTATTTTTATTTTTTTGCATTATTTTAAAAATTTTTTTTTTTATTTTGTTTAAATTTTGTGTTTTATTTTTTTTTAATATATAACTGATAAATGTTATATAAAAGTTTAAAGAAAATTTCCAAAAAAATATTCTTATAATAGTTTGGAAAAATTCGCAAAAATTTTAAGTACATAAATATGTATGTAGTATGTATATTTTTTTTAAAGCTTACTGAGTAATTTTTTTTAAGCTTTCTATATGAATTTAATAATATTCAAAACTGTAGAATAAATAGAAATAAATTTTAAACGCATAATTATTATATCATGGGGGTAAACTTACAAAAATTAATTTCTCAAATAAAGAAAAGGTTTAGTCAAAAACAAAATAATAATTTATGTATGTAAAAATATATGTAAGTATGTATATATGAATACATGTGTGTATGTATATATGAATGGATTAGAATTGAAGATTTTAAAATTTTTCGTTCCAACATATGAACGTATGTACATATGAATGTATTAGAATCGAAAATTTTGAAATTTTGCTGTTGGAAAAATTATAAATAAAATTATAAATGCAAATATACATAATTATGAATGGATACCTGTTTTTTTTAAACTGTGGGTAAACATATAGGATTGAATTTTAAACATAAAGAAAAGGTTTAGTCAAAAACAAAATAATAATTTATGTATGTAAAAATATGTGTATGAATGTATATATGAATATATGTGTGTATGTATGTATATATGAATGTATTGGAATTTAGCATTTTTTACAGGTTTTCGCTCGAACAATAAAAATAAAATTTTAGGTAGATACATACGTACATAAATTGTGTATGTATATTTTTTTAAAGCTTGCTGACGAAACATAATATTCAAAACAATAACAAATGAAGCATTAATATTCAGTTGCCACAAAACATCTGATGTCTTTTATAAAATCTGACATTTATTTAAGTTTATTTCGATTTTTCGAAATTAAAATATATGTGAGATCATTGCATTTTCAAATATTATTTATTTCTCGGTTTGTGTTTCTAATAATAAAAATAACGTAAAACGTATCATTTATTTCTTGGTTTGTGTTTCTAATTATAAAAAGTATAAAAGAAAAACGTGCTTTTGTTATACAAAAATTTTTTCAGAAAATCTTAAAATAGAGCTATTTCGTGGCTAAAAAGTTCCAATGTCAGATTTTTCTGGGACCCTGGAGGCAAAACTCTATCTAATGCCTTTTGTTCCATGTCTCTAGCCCTTCTAGAAGTACCCGTACTTTTTACCACCTGAGAAGTAGCTATATATATATAATGTAAAATAGGATGGTTTTTGATGAGTTATACGATATATGAATAAAATATAGAATTATTAAGGGAAATTCAAGGTACTGCGTAGCCTAGTGGTTAGCGTGGTAGTCTCATAGCCAGAAGGTTATTGGATCAATGCTTGCCTGGATGTTGTATTTTTCTTTTTTTGGATTATTTTAAAAATTTTTTTTTTTATTTTGTTTAAATTTTGTGTTTTATTTTTTTTTAATATATAACTGATAAATGTTATATAAAAGTTTAAAGAAAATTTCCAAAAAAATATTCTTATAATAGTTTGGAAAAATTCGCAAAAATTTTAAGTACATAAATATGTATGTAGTATGTATATTTTTTTTAAAGCTTACTGAGTAATTTTTTTTAAGCTTTCTATATGAATTTAATAATATTCAAAACTGTAGAATAAATAGAAATAAATTTTAAACGCATAATTATTATATCATGGGGGTAAACTTACAAAAATTAATTTCTCAAATAAAGAAAAGGTTTAGTCAAAAACAAAATAATAATTTATGTATGTAAAAATATATGTAAGTATGTATATATGAATACATGTGTGTATGTATATATGAATGGATTAGAATTGAAGATTTTAAAATTTTTCGTTCCAACATATGAACGTATGTACATATGAATGTATTAGAATCGAAAATTTTGAAATTTTGCTGTTGGAAAAATTATAAATAAAATTATAAATGCAAATATACATAATTATGAATGGATACCTGTTTTTTTTTAACTGTGGGTAAACATATAGGATTGAATTTTAAACATAAAGAAAAGGTTTAGTCAAAAACAAAATAATAATTTATGTATGTAAAAATATGTGTATGAATGTATATATGAATATATGTGTGTATGTATGTATATATGAATGTATTGGAATTTAGCATTTTTTACAGGTTTTCGCTCGAACAATAAAAATAAAATTTTAGGTAGATACATACGTACATAAATTGTGTATGTATATTTTTTTAAAGCTTGCTGACGAAACATAATATTCAAAACAATAACAAATGAAGCATTAATATTCAGTTGCCACAAAACATCTGATGTCTTTTATAAAATCTGACATTTATTTAAGTTTATTTCGATTTTTCGAAATTAAAATATATGTGAGATCATTGCATTTTCAAATATTATTTATTTCTCGGTTTGTGTTTCTAATAATAAAAATAACGTAAAACGTATCATTTATTTCTTGGTTTGTGTTTCTAATTATAAAAAGTATAAAAGAAAAACGTGCTTTTGTTATACAAAAATTTTTTCAGAAAATCTTAAAATAGAGCTATTTCGGGGCTAAAAAGTTCCAATGTCAGATTTTTCTGGGACCCTGGAGGCAAAACTCTATCTAATGCCTTTTGTCCCATGTCTCTAGCCCTTCTAGAAGTACCCGTACTTTTTACCACCTGAGAAGTAGCTATATATATATAATGCAAAATAGGATGGTTTTTGAAGAGTTATACGAAATATGAATAAAATATAGAATTATTAAAGCAAATTCAAGGTACTGCGTAGCCTAGTGGTTAGCGTGGTAGTCTCATAGCCAGAAGGTTATTGGATCAATGCTTGCCTGGATGTTGTATTTTTCTTTTTTTGGATTATTTTAAAAATTTTTTTTTTTATTTTGTTTAAATTTTGTGTTTTATTTTTTTTTAATATATAACTGATAAATGTTATATAAAAGTTTAAAGAAAATTTCCAAAAAAATATTCTTATAATAGTTTGGAAAAATTCGCAAAAATTTTAAGTACATAAATATGTATGTAGTATGTATATTTTTTTTAAAGCTTACTGAGTAATTTTTTTTAAGCTTTCTATATGAATTTAATAATATTCAAAACTGTAGAATAAATAGAAATAAATTTTAAACGCATAATTATTATATCATGGGGGTAAACTTACAAAAATTAATTTCTCAAATAAAGAAAAGGTTTAGTCAAAAACAAAATAATAATTTATGTATGTAAAAATATATGTAAGTATGTATATATGAATACATGTGTGTATGTATATATGAATGGATTAGAATTGAAGATTTTAAAATTTTTCGTTCCAACATATGAACGTATGTACATATGAATGTATTAGAATCGAAAATTTTGAAATTTTGCTGTTGGAAAAATTATAAATAAAATTATAAATGCAAATATACATAATTATGAATGGATACCTGTTTTTTTTAAACTGTGGGTAAACATATAGGATTGAATTTTAAACATAAAGAAAAGGTTTAGTCAAAAACAAAATAATAATTTATGTATAAAAAAATATGTGTATGAATGTATATATGAATATATGTGTGTATGTATGTATATATGAATGTATTGGAATTTAGCATTTTTTACAGGTTTTCGCTCGAACAATAAAAATAAAATTTTAGGTAGATACATACGTACATAAATTGTGTATGTATATTTTTTTAAAGCTTGCTGACGAAACATAATATTCAAAACAATAACAAATGAAGCATTAATATTCAGTTGTCACAAAACATCTGATGTCTTTTATAAAATCTGACATTTATTTAAATTTATTTCGATTTTTCGAAATTAAAATATATGTGAGATCATTGCATTTTCAAATATTATTTATTTCTCGGTTTGTGTTTCTAATAATAAAAATAACGTAAAACGTATCATTTATTTCTTGGTTTGTGTTTCTAATTATAAAAAGTATAAAAGAAAAACGTGCTTTTGTTATACAAAAATTTTTTCAGAAAATCTTAAAATAGAGCTATTTCGGGGCTAAAAAGTTCCAATGTCAGATTTTTCTGGGACCCTGGAGGCAAAACTCTATCTAATGCCTTTTGTCCCATGTCTCTAGCCCTTCTAGAAGTACCCGTACTTTTTACCACCTGAGAAGTAGCTATATATATATAATGCAAAATAGGATGGTTTTTGAAGAGTTATACGAAATATGAATAAAATATAGAATTATTAAAGCAAATTCAAGGTACTGCGTAGCCTAGTGGTTAGCGTGGTAGTCTCATAGCCAGAAGGTTATTGGATCAATGCTTGCCTGGATGTTGTATTTTTATTTTTTTGCATTATTTTAAAAATTTTTTTTTTATTTTGTTTAA
The DNA here is from genome assembly GCF_029603195.1 of Condylostylus longicornis. Classification (NCBI taxonomy): domain Eukaryota; kingdom Metazoa; phylum Arthropoda; class Insecta; order Diptera; family Dolichopodidae; genus Condylostylus; species Condylostylus longicornis. Next base: position 45,993 of record NW_026578037.1, read on the forward strand.
ATTTTGTGTTTTATTTTTTTTTAATATATAACTGATAAATGTTATATAAAAGTTTAAAGAAAATTTCCAAAAAAATATTCTTATAATAGTTTGGAAAAATTCGCAAAAATTTTAAGTACATAAATATGTATGTAGTATGTATATTTTTTTTAAAGCTTACTGAGTAATTTTTTTTAAGCTTTCTATATGAATTTAATAATATTCAAAACTGTAGAATAAATAGAAATAAATTTTAAACGCATAATTATTATATCATGGGGGTAAACTTACAAAAATTAATTTCTCAAATAAAGAAAAGGTTTAGTCAAAAACAAAATAATAATTTATGTATGTAAAAATATGTGTATGAATGTATATATGAATATATGTGTGTATGTATGTATATATGAATGTATTGGAATTTAGCATTTTTTACAGGTTTTCGCTCGAACAATAAAAATAAAATTTTAGGTAGATACATACGTACATAAATTGTGTATGTATATTTTTTTAAAGCTTGCTGACGAAACATAATATTCAAAACAATAACAAATGAAGCATTAATATTCAGTTGCCACAAAACATCTGATGTCTTTTATAAAATCTGACATTTATTTAGGTTTATTTCGATTTTTCGAAATTAAAATATATGTGAGATCATTGCATTTTCAAATATTATTTATTTCTCGGTTTGTGTTTCTAATAATAAAAATAACGTAAAACGTATCATTTATTTCTTGGTTTGTGTTTCTAATTATAAAAAGTATAAAAGAAAAACGTGCTTTTGTTATACAAAAATTTTTTCAGAAAATCTTAAAATAGAGCTATTTCGGGGCTAAAAAGTTCCAATGTCAGATTTTTCTGGGACCTTGGAGGCAAAACTCTATCTAATGCCTTTTGTTCCATGTCTCTAGCCCTTCTAGAAGTACCCGTACTTTTTACCACCTGAGAAGTAGCTATATATATATAATGTAAAATATGATGGTTTTTGATGAGTTATAAGATATATGAATAAAATATAGAATTATTAAGGGAAATTCAAGGTACTGCGTAGCCTAGTGGTTAGCGTGGTAGTCTCATAGCCAGAAGGTTATTGGATCAATGCTTGCCTGGATGTTGTATTTTTCTTTCTTTGGATTATTTTAAAAATTTTTTTTTTTTATTTTGTTTAAATTTTGTGTTTTATTTTTTTTTAATATATAACTGATAAATGTTATATAAAAGTTTAAAGAAAATTTCCAAAAAAATATTCTTATAATAGTTTGGAAAAATTCGCAAAAATTTTAAGTACATAAATATGTATGTAGTATGTATATTTTTTTTAAAGCTTACTGAGTAATTTTTTTTAAGCTTTCTATATGAATTTAATAATATTCAAAACTGTAGAATAAATAGAAATAAATTTTAAACGCATAATTATTATATCATGGGGGTAAACTTACAAAAATTAATTTCTCAAATAAAGAAAAGGTTTAGTCAAAAACAAAATAATAATTTATGTATGTAAAAATATGTGTATGAATGTATATATGAATATATGTGTGTATGTATGTATATATGAATGTATTGGAATTTAGCATTTTTTACAGGTTTTCGCTCGAACAATAAAAATAAAATTTTAGGTAGATACATACGTACATAAATTGTGTATGTATATTTTTTTAAAGCTTGCTGACGAAACATAATATTCAAAACAATAACAAATGAAGCATTAATATTCAGTTGCCACAAAACATCTGATGTCTTTTATAAAATCTGACATTTATTTAAGTTTATTTCGATTTTTCGAAATTAAAATATATGTGAGATCATTGCATTTTCAAATATTATTTATTTCTCGGTTTGTGTTTCTAATAATAAAAATAACGTAAAACGTATCATTTATTTCTTGGTTTGTGTTTCTAATTATAAAAAGTATAAAAGAAAAACGTGCTTTTGTTATACAAAAATTTTTTCAGAAAATCTTAAAATAGAGCTATTTCGGGGCTAAAAAGTTCCAATGTCAGATTTTTCTGGGACCCTGGAGGCAAAACTCTATCTAATGCCTTTTGTTCCATGTCTCTAGCCCTTCTAGAAGTACCCGTACTTTTTACCACCTGAGAAGTAGCTATATATATATAACTAGTCGTGTGGGCTTGCATTGCAAGCCTTGCAAGTATGATGCCTGTAGTTTTGAAATTGTGTTCCATTTTGTGGCTGAGATATTTTAAGTTTACTTTATTTCTTCAAAAACACACCCATAATATACATATAGATATGTTTTTTCCTGATAAATAATAAGATAAACTTAAAACTTAAAATAAAAAAGTTCTGAGAAATAATTACCCAAAAATAGATAATTAAACAAATAATTAGTTCCTTTGAAATCTAACACCTTTTGAGTAATTTATTTTAAAACTTCACTTTGAGTTATGTCGCATAAAATCGTAAAATGCCTTTCACAATAAACACTTTAAGCCATAAATTATTGTTAATTATAAACTACAATTCATGCACGTATGTATTTGAAGTTTATAAAACATGCGAATAAAACGCGTGACTGTAGAATGAGTTAACACCAATTCTAACGTATATAGGGTAATACGTATTGCATACGATTTCTATGCGTATTTTTGACATTTTTGGGCACCAAACTTTGTTAAAACATTTTCATACAGGTCTTTTACATGATTGCATATCAATGCTGTATCGATTACTTTCCGATTGTTCCTTAGTATAATTGATTATACCTTTGTAGCAAATCGCAAAAAGAGTACATATGTATATAAGTAAATGTGTATGTAATCGTACATGCTATAAAACTATATGTAGATATTATTAATTTTTTGTTTTCTTGTTATAACTCACACTTATAGAATTTAACTTATTACGAATATATATGCCATCAAAATTATACAAACATTACCTCCATGTAGTACCATTTTGTAAAAAAATGGACCAAAGTATCTTTGGAGGGGGTGAAGGGAAGGGCGGGTGGAATTCTTGCTTTTTCTGGGACCCTGGAGGCAAAACTCTATCTAATGCTTTTTGTCCCATGTCTCTAGCCCTTCTAGAAGTACCCGTACTTTTTACCACCTGAGAAGTAGCTATATATATATAATGTAAAATAGGATGGTTTTTGAAGAGTTATACGAAATATGAATAAAATATAGAATTAATAAGAGAAATTCAATGTACTGCGTAGCCTAGTGGTTAGCGTGGTGGTCTCATAGCCAGAAGGTTATTGGATCAATGCTTGCCTGGATGTTGTATTTTTCTTTTTTTGGATTATTTTAAAAATTTTTTTTTTATTTTGTTTAAATTTTGTATTTTATTTTTTTTTAATATATAACAGATAAATGTTATATAAAAGTTTAAAGAAAATTTCCAAAAAAATATTCTTATAATAGTTTGGAAAAATTCGCAAAAATTTTAAGTACATAAATATGTATGTATGTATATTTTTTTTAAAGCTTCCTGAGTAATTTTTTTTAAGCTTTCTATATGAATTTAATAATATTCAAAACTGTAGAATATATAGAAATAAATTTTAAACGCATAATTATTAAATCATGGGAGTAAACATACAAAAATTAATTTTTCAAATAAAGAAAAGGTTTAGTCAAAAACAAAATAATAATTTTATTCATATATATGTATGCATGTATGTATGTATGTATGAATATATGTGTGTATGTATATATGAATGGATTAGAATTGAAGATTTTGAAATTTTTCGTTCCAACATATGAACGTATGTACATATGAATCTATTAGAATCGAAAATTAAAAAAGAAACAAAAACAAAATAATAATTTATGTATGTAAAAATATATGTATGTTTGTATATATGAATACATGTGTGTATGTATATATGAATGGATTAGAATTGAAGATTTTAAAATTTTTCGTTCCAACATATGAACGTATGTACATATGAATGTATTAGAATCGAAAATTTTGAAATTTTGCTGTTGGAAAAATTAGAAATAAAATTATTAACACAAACACACGTTATTATGAATGTATACCTAGTTTTTTTAAAACTGCGGGTGAACATATAGAAATAAATTTCTCAAATAAAGAAAAGGTTTAGGTTAAAATAAAATAATAATTGTATTCAAATATATAAATGTACATATGAATGTAATTTTTTTAAATAAAGAAAAGGTTTAGGCAAAAACAAAATAATAATTTTATTCAAATATATGTATGTATATATAAATGTATTAAATTTAGCATTTTACAGTTTTCCGTTTGGAACAATAAAAATAAAATTCTAACTACATACGTACATACATATATTCTGTATGTACATATATTTTTTTAAAGCTTGCTGACGAAACGTAATGTTCAAAACAATAACAAATGAAATATTAATATTCAGATGTCACAAAACATCTGATGTCTGATAAAAGCTGACATTTATTTACGTTAAAATTAATTCGTTTATCCGCAACAAAAATATGTGAGATCATTATATTTTCAAATATTATTTATTTCTCGGTTTGTGTTTCTAATAATAAAAATAACGTAAAACGTATCATTTATTTCGTGGTTTGTGTTTCTAATTATAAAAAGTATAAAAGAAAAACGTGCTTTTGTTATACAAAAATTTTTTCAGAAAATCTTAAAATAGAGCTATTTCGGGGCTAAAAAGTTCCAATGTCAGATTTTTCTGGGACCCTAGAGGCAAAACTCTACCTAATGCCTTTTGTCCCATGTCTCTAGCCCTTCTAGAAGTACCCGTACTTTTTACCACCTGAGAAGTAGCTATATATATATAATGTAAAATAGGATGGTTTTTGAAGAGTTATACGAAATATGAATAAAATATAGAATTAATAAGAGAAATTCAATGTACTGCGTAGCCTAGTGGTTAGCGTGGTGGTCTCATAGCCAGAAGGTTATTGGATCAATGCTTGCCTGGATGTTGTATTTTTCTTTTTTTGGATTATTTTAAAAATTTTTTTTTTTATTTTGTTTAAATTTTGTATTTTATTTTTTTTTAATATATAACAGATAAATGTTATATAAAAGTTTAAAGAAAATTTCCAAAAAAATATTCTTATAATAGTTTGGAAAAATTCGCAAAAATTTTAAGTACATAAATATGTATGTATGTATATTTTTTTTAAAGCTTCCTGAGTAATTTTTTTTAAGCTTTCTATATGAATTTAATAATATTCAAAACTGTAGAATATATAGAAATAAATTTTAAACGCATAATTATTAAATCATGGGAGTAAACATACAAAAATTAATTTTTCAAATAAAGAAAAGGTTTAGTCAAAAACAAAATAATAATTTTATTCATATATATGTATGTATGTATGTATGAATATATGTGTGTATGTATATATGAATGGATTAGAATTGAAGATTTTGAAATTTTTCGTTCCAACATATGAACGTATGTACATATGAATCTATTAGAATCGAAAATTAAAAAAGAAACAAAAACAAAATAATAATTTATGTATGTAAAAATATATGTATGTTTGCATATATGAATACATGTGTGTATGTATATATGAATGGATTAGAATTGAAGATTTTAAAATTTTTCGTTCCAACATATGAACGTATGTACATATGAATGTATTAGAATCGAAAATTTTGAAATTTTGCTGTTGGAAAAATTAGAAATAAAATTATTAACACAAACACACGTTATTTTGAATGTATACCTAGTTTTTCTAAAACTGCGGGTGAACATATAGAAATAAATTTCTCAAATAAAGAAAAGGTTTAGGTTAAAATAAAATAATAATTGTATTCAAATATATAAATGTACATATGAATGTAATTTTTTTAAATAAAGAAAAGGTTTAGGCAAAAACAAAATAATAATTTTATTCAAATATATGTATGTATATATAAATGTATTAAATTTAGCATTTTACAGTTTTCCGTTTGGAACAATAAAAATAAAATTCTAACTACATACGTACATACATATATTCTGTATGTACATATATTTTTTTAAAGCTTGCTGACGAAACGTAATGTTCAAAACAATAACAAATGAAATATTAATATTCAGATGTCACAAAACATCTGATGTCTGATAAAAGCTGACATTTATTTACGTTAAAATTAATTCGTTTATCCGCAACAAAAATATGTGAGATCATTATATTTTCAAATATTATTTATTTCTCGGTTTGTGTTTCTAATAATAAAAATAACGTAAAACGTATCATTTATTTCGTGGTTTGTGTTTCTAATTATAAAAAGTATAAAAGAAAAACGTGCTTTTGTTATACAAAAATTTTTTCAGAAAATCTTAAAATAGAGCTATTTCGGGGCTAAAAAGTTCCAATGTCAGATTTTTCTGGGACCCTAGAGGCAAAACTCTACCTAATGCCTTTTGTCCCATGTCTCTAGCCCTTCTAGAAGTACCCGTACTTTTTACCACCTGAGAAGTAGCTATATATATATACTAGTCGTGTGTGCTTGCATTGCAAGCCTTGCAAGTATGATGCCTGTAGTTTTGAAATTGTGTTCCATTCTGTGGCTGAGATATTTTAAGTTTACTTTATTTCTTCAAAAACACACCCATAATATACATATAGATATGTTTTTTCCTGATAAATAATAAGATAAAACTTAAAACTTAAAATAAAAAAGTTCTGAGAAATAATTACCTAAAAATACATAATTAAACAAATAATTAGTTCCTTTGAAATCTAATACCTTTTGAGTAATTTATTTTAAAACTTCACTTTGAGTTATGTCGCATAAAATCGTAAAATACCTTCTACAATAAACACTTTTAGCCATAAATTATTGTTAATTATAAACTACAATTCATGCACGTATGTATTTGGAGTTTATAATACATGCGAATAAAACGCGTGACTGTAGAATGAGTTAACACCAATACTAACGTATATAGGGTAATACGTATTGCATACGATTTCTATGCGAAAAGTCTCAGGTTCGAACCCTGCAAAATGCGATTTGCCAGATCAACTTTTTTTATTGATAATTTTATTTTTTTTTTAAATAAAATTAAAAAACCTTCACCCTTACCAAATCAATATCAGCGAGTTTCCGTTCTAAAAATTTTACCCTACTTGTAAAAAGTTTAATGCAATAGAATAACATTTTCTTATAAAATTTTACCCTAAAAATATATTGTCAAGGAGTTTAATGTAAACTTATGTTTTGCTTTCTAATACATGTTGCAACAGATCCCGAAAAGAATGCACAACTAAATTCATATGTACACACTTATTATAAAACAATGTAGATTTTATTAAAACAATTTTCTTAAGAAAGTTTTCATTTTTTGTTATAACTCACACTTTCAAAAATGAATTTATATACAATATTAATACTTCCAAAAGTAAGTAAAAAATTACCCCTACAGGATGTAAAACCATTTTGTAAAAAACGGTTACAAAACATCTTGGGAGGGGGTGAAGGGGGAGGGCGGGTGGAATTCTTGCTTTTTCTGGGACCCTGGAGGCAAAACTCTATCTAATGCCTTTTGTTCCATGTCTCTAGCCCTTCTAGAAGTACCCGTACTTTTTACCACCTGAGAAGTAGCTATATATATATAATGTAAAATATGATGGTTTTTGATGAGTTATACGATATATGAATAAAATATAGAATTATTAAGGGAAATTCAAGGTACTGCGTAGCCTAGTGGTTAGCGTGGTAGTCTCATAGCCAGAAGGTTATTGGATCAATGCTTGCCTGGATGTTGTATTTTTCTTTTTTTGGATTATTTTAAAAATTTTTTTTTTTATTTTGTTTAAATTTTGTGTTTTATTTTTTTTTAATATATAACTGATAAATGTTATATAAAAGTTTAAAGAAAATTTCCAAAAAAATATTCTTATAATAGTTTGGAAAAATTCGCAAAAATTTTAAGTACATAAATATGTATGTAGTATGTATATTTTTTTTAAAGCTTACTGAGGAATTTTTTTTAAGCTTTCTATGAATGTATATATGAATACATGTGTGTATGTATATATGAATGGATTAGAATTGAAGATTTTAAAATTTTTCGTTCCAACATATGAACGTATGTACATATGAATGTATTAGAATCGAAAATTTTGAAATTTTGCTGTTGGAAAAATTAGAAATAAAATTATTAACACAAACACACGTTATTATGAATGTATACCTAGTTTTTTTAAAACTGCGGGTGAACATATAGAAATAAATTTCTCAAATAAAGAAAAGGTTTAGGTTAAAATAAAATAATAATTGTATTCAAATATATATATTTACATATGAATGTAATTTTTTTAAATAAAGAAAAGGTTTAGGCAAAAACAAAATAATAATTTTATTCAAATATATGTATGTATATATAAATGTATTAAAATTTAGCATTTTACAGTTTTCCGTTTGGAACAATAAAAATAAAATTCTAACTACATACGTACATACATATATTCTATATGTACATATATTTTTTTAAAGCTTGCTGACGAAACGTAATGTTCAAAACAATAACAAATGAAATATTAATATTCAGATGTCACAAAACATCTGATGTCTGATAAAAGCTGACATTTATTTACGTTAAGATTAATTCGTTTATCCGCAACAAAAATATGTGAGATCATTATATTTTCAAATATTATTTATTTCTCGGTTTGTGTTTTTAATAATAAAAATAACGTAAAACGTATCATTTATTTCTTGGTTTGTGTTTCTAATTATAAAAAGTATAAAAGAAAAACGTGCTTTTGTTATACAAAAATTTTTTCAGAAAATCTTAAAATAGAGCTATTTCGGGGCTAAAAAGTTCCAATGTCAGATTTTTCTGGGACCCTGGAGGCAAAACTCTATCTAATGCCTTTTGTTCCATGTCTCTAGCCCTTCTAGAAGTACCCGTACTTTTTACCACCTGAGAAGTAGCTATATATATATAATGTAAAATATGATGGTTTTTGATGAGTTATACGATATATGAATAAAATATAGAATTATTAAGGGAAATTCAAGGTACTGCGTAGCCTAGTGGTTAGCGTGGTAGTCTCATAGCCAGAAGGTTATTGGATCAATGCTTGCCTGGATGTTGTATTTTTCTTTTTTTGGATTATTTTAAAAATTTTTTTTTTTATTTTGTTTAAATTTTGTGTTTTATTTTTTTTTAATATATAACTGATAAATGTTATATAAAAGTTTAAAGAAAATTTCCAAAAAAATATTCTTATAATAGTTTGGAAAAATTCGCAAAAATTTTAAGTACATAAATATGTATGTAGTATGTATATTTTTTTTAAAGCTTACTGAGGAATTTTTTTTAAGCTTTCTATGAATGTATATATGAATACATGTGTGTATGTATATATGAATGGATTAGAATTGAAGATTTTAAAATTTTTCGTTCCAACATATGAACGTATGTACATATGAATGTATTAGAATCGAAAATTTTGAAATTTTGCTGTTGGAAAAATTAGAAATAAAATTATTAACACAAACACACGTTATTATGAATGTATACCTAGTTTTTTTAAAACTGCGGGTGAACATATAGAAATAAATTTCTCAAATAAAGAAAAGGTTTAGGTTAAAATAAAATAATAATTGTATTCAAATATATATATTTACATATGAATGTAATTTTTTTAAATAAAGAAAAGGTTTAGGCAAAAACAAAATAATAATTTTATTCAAATATATGTATGTATATATAAATGTATTAAAATTTAGCATTTTACAGTTTTCCGTTTGGAACAATAAAAATAAAATTCTAACTACATACGTACATACATATATTCTATATGTACATATATTTTTTTAAAGCTTGCTGACGAAACGTAATGTTCAAAACAATAACAAATGAAATATTAATATTCAGATGTCACAAAACATCTGATGTCTGATAAAAGCTGACATTTATTTACGTTAAGATTAATTCGTTTATCCGCAACAAAAATATGTGAGATCATTATATTTTCAAATATTATTTATTTCTCGGTTTGTGTTTTTAATAATAAAAATAACGTAAAACGTATCATTTATTTCTTGGTTTGTGTTTCTAATTATAAAAAGTATAAAAGAAAAACGTGCTTTTGTTATACAAAAATTTTTTCAGAAAATCTTAAAATAGAGCTATTTCGGGGCTAAAAAGTTCCAATGTCAGATTTTTCTGGGACCCTGGAGGCAAAACTCTATCTAATGCCTTTTGTTCCATGTCTCTAGCCCTTCTAGAAGTACCCGTACTTTTTACCACCTGAGAAGTAGCTATATATATATAATGTAAAATATGATGGTTTTTGATGAGTTATACGATATATGAATAAAATATAGAATTATTAAGGGAAATTCAAGGTACTGCGTAGCCTAGTGGTTAGCGTGGTAGTCTCATAGCCAGAAGGTTATTGGATCAATGCTTGCCTGGATGTTGTATTTTTCTTTTTTTGGATTATTTTAAAAATTTTTTTTTTTATTTTGTTTAAATTTTGTGTTTTATTTTTTTTTAATATATAACTGATAAATGTTATATAAAAGTTTAAAGAAAATTTCCAAAAAAATATTCTTATAATAGTTTGGAAAAATTCGCAAAAATTTTAAGTACATAAATATGTATGTAGTATGTATATTTTTTTTAAAGCTTACTGAGGAATTTTTTTTAAGCTTTCTATGAATGTATATATGAATACATGTGTGTATGTATATATGAATGGATTAGAATTGAAGATTTTAAAATTTTTCGTTCCAACATATGAACGTATGTACATATGAATGTATTAGAATCGAAAATTTTGAAATTTTGCTGTTGGAAAAATTAGAAATAAAATTATTAACACAAACACACGTTATTATGAATGTATACCTAGTTTTTTTAAAACTGCGGGTGAACATATAGAAATAAATTTCTCAAATAAAGAAAAGGTTTAGGTTAAAATAAAATAATAATTGTATTCAAATATATATATTTACATATGAATGTAATTTTTTTAAATAAAGAAAAGGTTTAGGCAAAAACAAAATAATAATTTTATTCAAATATATGTATGTATATATAAATGTATTAAAATTTAGCATTTTACAGTTTTCCGTTTGGAACAATAAAAATAAAATTCTAACTACATACGTACATACATATATTCTATATGTACATATATTTTTTTAAAGCTTGCTGACGAAACGTAATGTTCAAAACAATAACAAATGAAATATTAATATTCAGATGTCACAAAACATCTGATGTCTGATAAAAGCTGACATTTATTTACGTTAAGATTAATTCGTTTATCCGCAACAAAAATATGTGAGATCATTATATTTTCAAATATTATTTATTTCTCGGTTTGTGTTTTTAATAATAAAAATAACGTAAAACGTATCATTTATTTCTTGGTTTGTGTTTCTAATTATAAAAAGTATAAAAGAAAAACGTGCTTTTGTTATACAAAAATTTTTTCAGAAAATCTTAAAATAGAGCTATTTCGGGGCTAAAAAGTTCCAATGTCAGATTTTTCTGGGACCCTGGAGGCAAAACTCTATCTAATGCCTTTTGTTCCATGTCTCTAGCCCTTCTAGAAGTACCCGTACTTTTTACCACCTGAGAAGTAGCTATATATATATAATGTAAAATATGATGGTTTTTGATGAGTTATACGATATATGAATAAAATATAGAATTATTAAGGGAAATTCAAGGTACTGCGTAGCCTAGTGGTTAGCGTGGTAGTCTCATAGCCAGAAGGTTATTGGATCAATGCTTGCCTGGATGTTGTATTTTTCTTTTTTTGGATTATTTTAAAAATTTTTTTTTTTATTTTGTTTAAATTTTGTGTTTTATTTTTTTTTAATATATAACTGATAAATGTTATATAAAAGTTTAAAGAAAATTTCCAAAAAAATATTCTTATAATAGTTTGGAAAAATTCGCAAAAATTTTAAGTACATAAATATGTATGTAGTATGTATATTTTTTTTAAAGCTTACTGAGGAATTTTTTTTAAGCTTTCTATGAATGTATATATGAATACATGTGTGTATGTATATATGAATGGATTAGAATTGAAGATTTTAAAATTTTTCGTTCCAACATATGAACGTATGTACATATGAATGTATTAGAATCGAAAATTTTGAAATTTTGCTGTTGGAAAAATTAGAAATAAAATTATTAACACAAACACACGTTATTATGAATGTATACCTAGTTTTTTTAAAACTGCGGGTGAACATATAGAAATAAATTTCTCAAATAAAGAAAAGGTTTAGGTTAAAATAAAATAATAATTGTATTCAAATATATATATTTACATATGAATGTAATTTTTTTAAATAAAGAAAAGGTTTAGGCAAAAACAAAATAATAATTTTATTCAAATATATGTATGTATATATAAATGTATTAAAATTTAGCATTTTACAGTTTTCCGTTTGGAACAATAAAAATAAAATTCTAACTACATACGTACATACATATATTCTATATGTACATATATTTTTTTAAAGCTTGCTGACGAAACGTAATGTTCAAAACAATAACAAATGAAATATTAATATTCAGATGTCACAAAACATCTGATGTCTGATAAAAGCTGACATTTATTTACGTTAAGATTAATTCGTTTATCCGCAACAAAAATATGTGAGATCATTATATTTTCAAATATTATTTATTTCTCGGTTTGTGTTTTTAATAATAAAAATAACGTAAAACGTATCATTTATTTCTTGGTTTGTGTTTCTAATTATAAAAAGTATAAAAGAAAAACGTGCTTTTGTTATACAAAAATTTTTTCAGAAAATCTTAAAATAGAGCTATTTCGGGGCTAAAAAGTTCCAATGTCAGATTTTTCTGGGACCCTGGAGGCAAAACTCTATCTAATGCCTTTTGTTCCATGTCTCTAGCCCTTCTAGAAGTACCCGTACTTTTTACCACCTGAGAAGTAGCTATATATATATAATGTAAAATATGATGGTTTTTGATGAGTTATACGATATATGAATAAAATATAGAATTATTAAGGGAAATTCAAGGTACTGCGTAGCCTAGTGGTTAGCGTGGTAGTCTCATAGCCAGAAGGTTATTGGATCAATGCTTGCCTGGATGTTGTATTTTTCTTTTTTTGGATTATTTTAAAAATTTTTTTTTTTATTTTGTTTAAATTTTGTGTTTTATTTTTTTTTAATATATAACTGATAAATGTTATATAAAAGTTTAAAGAAAATTTCCAAAAAAATATTCTTATAATAGTTTGGAAAAATTCGCAAAAATTTTAAGTACATAAATATGTATGTAGTATGTATATTTTTTTTAAAGCTTACTGAGGAATTTTTTTTAAGCTTTCTATGAATGTATATATGAATACATGTGTGTATGTATATATGAATGGATTAGAATTGAAGATTTTAAAATTTTTCGTTCCAACATATGAACGTATGTACATATGAATGTATTAGAATCGAAAATTTTGAAATTTTGCTGTTGGAAAAATTAGAAATAAAATTATTAACACAAACACACGTTATTATGAATGTATACCTAGTTTTTTTAAAACTGCGGGTGAACATATAGAAATAAATTTCTCAAATAAAGAAAAGGTTTAGGTTAAAATAAAATAATAATTGTATTCAAATATATATATTTACATATGAATGTAATTTTTTTAAATAAAGAAAAGGTTTAGGCAAAAACAAAATAATAATTTTATTCAAATATATGTATGTATATATAAATGTATTAAAATTTAGCATTTTACAGTTTTCCGTTTGGAACAATAAAAATAAAATTCTAACTACATACGTACATACATATATTCTATATGTACATATATTTTTTTAAAGCTTGCTGACGAAACGTAATGTTCAAAACAATAACAAATGAAATATTAATATTCAGATGTCACAAAACATCTGATGTCTGATAAAAGCTGACATTTATTTACGTTAAGATTAATTCGTTTATCCGCAACAAAAATATGTGAGATCATTATATTTTCAAATATTATTTATTTCTCGGTTTGTGTTTTTAATAATAAAAATAACGTAAAACGTATCATTTATTTCTTGGTTTGTGTTTCTAATTATAAAAAGTATAAAAGAAAAACGTGCTTTTGTTATACAAAAATTTTTTCAGAAAATCTTAAAATAGAGCTATTTCGGGGCTAAAAAGTTCCAATGTCAGATTTTTCTGGGACCCTGGAGGCAAAACTCTATCTAATGCCTTTTGTTCCATGTCTCTAGCCCTTCTAGAAGTACCCGTACTTTTTACCACCTGAGAAGTAGCTATATATATATAATGTAAAATATGATGGTTTTTGATGAGTTATACGATATATGAATAAAATATAGAATTATTAAGGGAAATTCAAGGTACTGCGTAGCCTAGTGGTTAGCGTGGTAGTCTCATAGCCAGAAGGTTATTGGATCAATGCTTGCCTGGATGTTGTATTTTTCTTTTTTTGGATTATTTTAAAAATTTTTTTTTTTATTTTGTTTAAATTTTGTGTTTTATTTTTTTTTAATATATAACTGATAAATGTTATATAAAAGTTTAAAGAAAATTTCCAAAAAAATATTCTTATAATAGTTTGGAAAAATTCGCAAAAATTTTAAGTACATAAATATGTATGTAGTATGTATATTTTTTTTAAAGCTTACTGAGGAATTTTTTTTAAGCTTTCTATGAATGTATATATGAATACATGTGTGTATGTATATATGAATGGATTAGAATTGAAGATTTTAAAATTTTTCGTTCCAACATATGAACGTATGTACATATGAATGTATTAGAATCGAAAATTTTGAAATTTTGCTGTTGGAAAAATTAGAAATAAAATTATTAACACAAACACACGTTATTATGAATGTATACCTAGTTTTTTTAAAACTGCGGGTGAACATATAGAAATAAATTTCTCAAATAAAGAAAAGGTTTAGGTTAAAATAAAATAATAATTGTATTCAAATATATATATTTACATATGAATGTAATTTTTTTAAATAAAGAAAAGGTTTAGGCAAAAACAAAATAATAATTTTATTCAAATATATGTATGTATATATAAATGTATTAAAATTTAGCATTTTACAGTTTTCCGTTTGGAACAATAAAAATAAAATTCTAACTACATACGTACATACATATATTCTATATGTACATATATTTTTTTAAAGCTTGCTGACGAAACGTAATGTTCAAAACAATAACAAATGAAATATTAATATTCAGATGTCACAAAACATCTGATGTCTGATAAAAGCTGACATTTATTTACGTTAAGATTAATTCGTTTATCCGCAACAAAAATATGTGAGATCATTATATTTTCAAATATTATTTATTTCTAAAAAAACTCTATCTAATGCCTTTTGTTCCATGTCTCTAGCCCTTCTAGAAGTACCCGTACTTTTTACCACCTGAGAAGTAGCTATATATATATAATGTAAAATATGATGGTTTTTGATGAGTTATACGATATATGAATAAAATATAGAATTATTAAGGGAAATTCAAGGTACTGCGTAGCCTAGTGGTTAGCGTGGTAGTCTCATAGCCAGAAGGTTATTGGATCAATGCTTGCCTGGATGTTGTATTTTTCTTTTTTTGGATTATTTTAAAAATTTTTTTTTTTATTTTGTTTAAATTTTGTGTTTTATTTTTTTTTAATATATAACTGATAAATGTTATATAAAAGTTTAAAGAAAATTTCCAAAAAAATATTCTTATAATAGTTTGGAAAAATTCGCAAAAATTTTAAGTACATAAATATGTATGTAGTATGTATATTTTTTTTAAAGCTTACTGAGGAATTTTTTTTAAGCTTTCTATGAATGTATATATGAATACATGTGTGTATGTATATATGAATGGATTAGAATTGAAGATTTTAAAATTTTTCGTTCCAACATATGAACGTATGTACATATGAATGTATTAGAATCGAAAATTTTGAAATTTTGCTGTTGGAAAAATTAGAAATAAAATTATTAACACAAACACACGTTATTATGAATGTATACCTAGTTTTTTTAAAACTGCGGGTGAACATATAGAAATAAATTTCTCAAATAAAGAAAAGGTTTAGGTTAAAATAAAATAATAATTGTATTCAAATATATATATTTACATATGAATGTAATTTTTTTAAATAAAGAAAAGGTTTAGGCAAAAACAAAATAATAATTTTATTCAAATATATGTATGTATATATAAATGTATTAAAATTTAGCATTTTACAGTTTTCCGTTTGGAACAATAAAAATAAAATTCTAACTACATACGTACATACATATATTCTATATGTACATATATTTTTTTAAAGCTTGCTGACGAAACGTAATGTTCAAAACAATAACAAATGAAATATTAATATTCAGATGTCACAAAACATCTGATGTCTGATAAAAGCTGACATTTATTTACGTTAAGATTAATTCGTTTATCCGCAACAAAAATATGTGAGATCATTATATTTTCAAATATTATTTATTTCTCGGTTTGTGTTTTTAATAATAAAAATAACGTAAAACGTATCATTTATTTCTTGGTTTGTGTTTCTAATTATAAAAAGTATAAAAGAAAAACGTGCTTTTGTTATACAAAAATTTTTTCAGAAAATCTTAAAATAGAGCTATTTCGGGGCTAAAAAGTTCCAATGTCAGATTTTTCTGGGACCCTGGAGGCAAAACTCTATCTAATGCCTTTTGTTCCATGTCTCTAGCCCTTCTAGAAGTACCCGTACTTTTTACCACCTGAGAAGTAGCTATATATATATAATGTAAAATATGATGGTTTTTGATGAGTTATACGATATATGAATAAAATATAGAATTATTAAGGGAAATTCAAGGTACTGCGTAGCCTAGTGGTTAGCGTGGTAGTCTCATAGCCAGAAGGTTATTGGATCAATGCTTGCCTGGATGTTGTATTTTTCTTTTTTTGGATTATTTTAAAAATTTTTTTTTTTATTTTGTTTAAATTTTGTGTTTTATTTTTTTTTAATATATAACTGATAAATGTTATATAAAAGTTTAAAGAAAATTTCCAAAAAAATATTCTTATAATAGTTTGGAAAAATTCGCAAAAATTTTAAGTACATAAATATGTATGTAGTATGTATATTTTTTTTAAAGCTTACTGAGGAATTTTTTTTAAGCTTTCTATGAATGTATATATGAATACATGTGTGTATGTATATATGAATGGATTAGAATTGAAGATTTTAAAATTTTTCGTTCCAACATATGAACGTATGTACATATGAATGTATTAGAATCGAAAATTTTGAAATTTTGCTGTTGGAAAAATTAGAAATAAAATTATTAACACAAACACACGTTATTATGAATGTATACCTAGTTTTTTTAAAACTGCGGGTGAACATATAGAAATAAATTTCTCAAATAAAGAAAAGGTTTAGGTTAAAATAAAATAATAATTGTATTCAAATATATATATTTACATATGAATGTAATTTTTTTAAATAAAGAAAAGGTTTAGGCAAAAACAAAATAATAATTTTATTCAAATATATGTATGTATATATAAATGTATTAAAATTTAGCATTTTACAGTTTTCCGTTTGGAACAATAAAAATAAAATTCTAACTACATACGTACATACATATATTCTATATGTACATATATTTTTTTAAAGCTTGCTGACGAAACGTAATGTTCAAAACAATAACAAATGAAATATTAATATTCAGATGTCACAAAACATCTGATGTCTGATAAAAGCTGACATTTATTTACGTTAAGATTAATTCGTTTATCCGCAACAAAAATATGTGAGATCATTATATTTTCAAATATTATTTATTTCTCGGTTTGTGTTTTTAATAATAAAAATAACGTAAAACGTATCATTTATTTCTTGGTTTGTGTTTCTAATTATAAAAAGTATAAAAGAAAAACGTGCTTTTGTTATACAAAAATTTTTTCAGAAAATCTTAAAATAGAGCTATTTCGGGGCTAAAAAGTTCCAATGTCAGATTTTTCTGGGACCCTGGAGGCAAAACTCTATCTAATGCCTTTTGTTCCATGTCTCTAGCCCTTCTAGAAGTACCCGTACTTTTTACCACCTGAGAAGTAGCTATATATATATAATGTAAAATATGATGGTTTTTGATGAGTTATACGATATATGAATAAAATATAGAATTATTAAGGGAAATTCAAGGTACTGCGTAGCCTAGTGGTTAGCGTGGTAGTCTCATAGCCAGAAGGTTATTGGATCAATGCTTGCCTGGATGTTGTATTTTTCTTTTTTTGGATTATTTTAAAAATTTTTTTTTTTATTTTGTTTAAATTTTGTGTTTTATTTTTTTTTAATATATAACTGATAAATGTTATATAAAAGTTTAAAGAAAATTTCCAAAAAAATATTCTTATAATAGTTTGGAAAAATTCGCAAAAATTTTAAGTACATAAATATGTATGTAGTATGTATATTTTTTTTAAAGCTTACTGAGGAATTTTTTTTAAGCTTTCTATGAATGTATATATGAATACATGTGTGTATGTATATATGAATGGATTAGAATTGAAGATTTTAAAATTTTTCGTTCCAACATATGAACGTATGTACATATGAATGTATTAGAATCGAAAATTTTGAAATTTTGCTGTTGGAAAAATTAGAAATAAAATTATTAACACAAACACACGTTATTATGAATGTATACCTAGTTTTTTTAAAACTGCGGGTGAACATATAGAAATAAATTTCTCAAATAAAGAAAAGGTTTAGGTTAAAATAAAATAATAATTGTATTCAAATATATATATTTACATATGAATGTAATTTTTTTAAATAAAGAAAAGGTTTAGGCAAAAACAAAATAATAATTTTATTCAAATATATGTATGTATATATAAATGTATTAAAATTTAGCATTTTACAGTTTTCCGTTTGGAACAATAAAAATAAAATTCTAACTACATACGTACATACATATATTCTATATGTACATATATTTTTTTAAAGCTTGCTGACGAAACGTAATGTTCAAAACAATAACAAATGAAATATTAATATTCAGATGTCACAAAACATCTGATGTCTGATAAAAGCTGACATTTATTTACGTTAAGATTAATTCGTTTATCCGCAACAAAAATATGTGAGATCATTATATTTTCAAATATTATTTATTTCTCGGTTTGTGTTTTTAATAATAAAAATAACGTAAAACGTATCATTTATTTCTTGGTTTGTGTTTCTAATTATAAAAAGTATAAAAGAAAAACGTGCTTTTGTTATACAAAAATTTTTTCAGAAAATCTTAAAATAGAGCTATTTCGGGGCTAAAAAGTTCCAATGTCAGATTTTTCTGGGACCCTGGAGGCAAAACTCTATCTAATGCCTTTTGTTCCATGTCTCTAGCCCTTCTAGAAGTACCCGTACTTTTTACCACCTGAGAAGTAGCTATATATATATAATGTAAAATATGATGGTTTTTGATGAGTTATACGATATATGAATAAAATATAGAATTATTAAGGGAAATTCAAGGTACTGCGTAGCCTAGTGGTTAGCGTGGTAGTCTCATAGCCAGAAGGTTATTGGATCAATGCTTGCCTGGATGTTGTATTTTTCTTTTTTTGGATTATTTTAAAAATTTTTTTTTTTATTTTGTTTAAATTTTGTGTTTTATTTTTTTTTAATATATAACTGATAAATGTTATATAAAAGTTTAAAGAAAATTTCCAAAAAAATATTCTTATAATAGTTTGGAAAAATTCGCAAAAATTTTAAGTACATAAATATGTATGTAGTATGTATATTTTTTTTAAAGCTTACTGAGGAATTTTTTTTAAGCTTTCTATGAATGTATATATGAATACATGTGTGTATGTATATATGAATGGATTAGAATTGAAGATTTTAAAATTTTTCGTTCCAACATATGAACGTATGTACATATGAATGTATTAGAATCGAAAATTTTGAAATTTTGCTGTTGGAAAAATTAGAAATAAAATTATTAACACAAACACACGTTATTATGAATGTATACCTAGTTTTTTTAAAACTGCGGGTGAACATATAGAAATAAATTTCTCAAATAAAGAAAAGGTTTAGGTTAAAATAAAATAATAATTGTATTCAAATATATATATTTACATATGAATGTAATTTTTTTAAATAAAGAAAAGGTTTAGGCAAAAACAAAATAATAATTTTATTCAAATATATGTATGTATATATAAATGTATTAAAATTTAGCATTTTACAGTTTTCCGTTTGGAACAATAAAAATAAAATTCTAACTACATACGTACATACATATATTCTATATGTACATATATTTTTTTAAAGCTTGCTGACGAAACGTAATGTTCAAAACAATAACAAATGAAATATTAATATTCAGATGTCACAAAACATCTGATGTCTGATAAAAGCTGACATTTATTTACGTTAAGATTAATTCGTTTATCCGCAACAAAAATATGTGAGATCATTATATTTTCAAATATTATTTATTTCTAAAAAAACTCTATCTAATGCCTTTTGTTCCATGTCTCTAGCCCTTCTAGAAGTACCCGTACTTTTTACCACCTGAGAAGTAGCTATATATATATAATGTAAAATATGATGGTTTTTGATGAGTTATACGATATATGAATAAAATATAGAATTATTAAGGGAAATTCAAGGTACTGCGTAGCCTAGTGGTTAGCGTGGTAGTCTCATAGCCAGAAGGTTATTGGATCAATGCTTGCCTGGATGTTGTATTTTTCTTTTTTTGGATTATTTTAAAAATTTTTTTTTTTATTTTGTTTAAATTTTGTGTTTTATTTTTTTTTAATATATAACTGATAAATGTTATATAAAAGTTTAAAGAAAATTTCCAAAAAAATATTCTTATAATAGTTTGGAAAAATTCGCAAAAATTTTAAGTACATAAATATGTATGTAGTATGTATATTTTTTTTAAAGCTTACTGAGGAATTTTTTTTAAGCTTTCTATGAATGTATATATGAATACATGTGTGTATGTATATATGAATGGATTAGAATTGAAGATTTTAAAATTTTTCGTTCCAACATATGAACGTATGTACATATGAATGTATTAGAATCGAAAATTTTGAAATTTTGCTGTTGGAAAAATTAGAAATAAAATTATTAACACAAACACACGTTATTATGAATGTATACCTAGTTTTTTTAAAACTGCGGGTGAACATATAGAAATAAATTTCTCAAATAAAGAAAAGGTTTAGGTTAAAATAAAATAATAATTGTATTCAAATATATATATTTACATATGAATGTAATTTTTTTAAATAAAGAAAAGGTTTAGGCAAAAACAAAATAATAATTTTATTCAAATATATGTATGTATATATAAATGTATTAAAATTTAGCATTTTACAGTTTTCCGTTTGGAACAATAAAAATAAAATTCTAACTACATACGTACATACATATATTCTATATGTACATATATTTTTTTAAAGCTTGCTGACGAAACGTAATGTTCAAAACAATAACAAATGAAATATTAATATTCAGATGTCACAAAACATCTGATGTCTGATAAAAGCTGACATTTATTTACGTTAAGATTAATTCGTTTATCCGCAACAAAAATATGTGAGATCATTATATTTTCAAATATTATTTATTTCTCGGTTTGTGTTTTTAATAATAAAAATAACGTAAAACGTATCATTTATTTCTTGGTTTGTGTTTCTAATTATAAAAAGTATAAAAGAAAAACGTGCTTTTGTTATACAAAAATTTTTTCAGAAAATCTTAAAATAGAGCTATTTCGGGGCTAAAAAGTTCCAATGTCAGATTTTTCTGGGACCCTGGAGGCAAAACTCTATCTAATGCCTTTTGTTCCATGTCTCTAGCCCTTCTAGAAGTACCCGTACTTTTTACCACCTGAGAAGTAGCTATATATATATAATGTAAAATATGATGGTTTTTGATGAGTTATACGATATATGAATAAAATATAGAATTATTAAGGGAAATTCAAGGTACTGCGTAGCCTAGTGGTTAGCGTGGTAGTCTCATAGCCAGAAGGTTATTGGATCAATGCTTGCCTGGATGTTGTATTTTTCTTTTTTTGGATTATTTTAAAAATTTTTTTTTTTATTTTGTTTAAATTTTGTGTTTTATTTTTTTTTAATATATAACTGATAAATGTTATATAAAAGTTTAAAGAAAATTTCCAAAAAAATATTCTTATAATAGTTTGGAAAAATTCGCAAAAATTTTAAGTACATAAATATGTATGTAGTATGTATATTTTTTTTAAAGCTTACTGAGGAATTTTTTTTAAGCTTTCTATGAATGTATATATGAATACATGTGTGTATGTATATATGAATGGATTAGAATTGAAGATTTTAAAATTTTTCGTTCCAACATATGAACGTATGTACATATGAATGTATTAGAATCGAAAATTTTGAAATTTTGCTGTTGGAAAAATTAGAAATAAAATTATTAACACAAACACACGTTATTATGAATGTATACCTAGTTTTTTTAAAACTGCGGGTGAACATATAGAAATAAATTTCTCAAATAAAGAAAAGGTTTAGGTTAAAATAAAATAATAATTGTATTCAAATATATATATTTACATATGAATGTAATTTTTTTAAATAAAGAAAAGGTTTAGGCAAAAACAAAATAATAATTTTATTCAAATATATGTATGTATATATAAATGTATTAAAATTTAGCATTTTACAGTTTTCCGTTTGGAACAATAAAAATAAAATTCTAACTACATACGTACATACATATATTCTATATGTACATATATTTTTTTAAAGCTTGCTGACGAAACGTAATGTTCAAAACAATAACAAATGAAATATTAATATTCAGATGTCACAAAACATCTGATGTCTGATAAAAGCTGACATTTATTTACGTTAAGATTAATTCGTTTATCCGCAACAAAAATATGTGAGATCATTATATTTTCAAATATTATTTATTTCTCGGTTTGTGTTTTTAATAATAAAAATAACGTAAAACGTATCATTTATTTCTTGGTTTGTGTTTCTAATTATAAAAAGTATAAAAGAAAAACGTGCTTTTGTTATACAAAAATTTTTTCAGAAAATCTTAAAATAGAGCTATTTCGGGGCTAAAAAGTTCCAATGTCAGATTTTTCTGGGACCCTGGAGGCAAAACTCTATCTAATGCCTTTTGTTCCATGTCTCTAGCCCTTCTAGAAGTACCCGTACTTTTTACCACCTGAGAAGTAGCTATATATATATAATGTAAAATATGATGGTTTTTGATGAGTTATACGATATATGAATAAAATATAGAATTATTAAGGGAAATTCAAGGTACTGCGTAGCCTAGTGGTTAGCGTGGTAGTCTCATAGCCAGAAGGTTATTGGATCAATGCTTGCCTGGATGTTGTATTTTTCTTTTTTTGGATTATTTTAAAAATTTTTTTTTTTATTTTGTTTAAATTTTGTGTTTTATTTTTTTTTAATATATAACTGATAAATGTTATATAAAAGTTTAAAGAAAATTTCCAAAAAAATATTCTTATAATAGTTTGGAAAAATTCGCAAAAATTTTAAGTACATAAATATGTATGTAGTATGTATATTTTTTTTAAAGCTTACTGAGGAATTTTTTTTAAGCTTTCTATGAATGTATATATGAATACATGTGTGTATGTATATATGAATGGATTAGAATTGAAGATTTTAAAATTTTTCGTTCCAACATATGAACGTATGTACATATGAATGTATTAGAATCGAAAATTTTGAAATTTTGCTGTTGGAAAAATTAGAAATAAAATTATTAACACAAACACACGTTATTATGAATGTATACCTAGTTTTTTTAAAACTGCGGGTGAACATATAGAAATAAATTTCTCAAATAAAGAAAAGGTTTAGGTTAAAATAAAATAATAATTGTATTCAAATATATATATTTACATATGAATGTAATTTTTTTAAATAAAGAAAAGGTTTAGGCAAAAACAAAATAATAATTTTATTCAAATATATGTATGTATATATAAATGTATTAAAATTTAGCATTTTACAGTTTTCCGTTTGGAACAATAAAAATAAAATTCTAACTACATACGTACATACATATATTCTATATGTACATATATTTTTTTAAAGCTTGCTGACGAAACGTAATGTTCAAAACAATAACAAATGAAATATTAATATTCAGATGTCACAAAACATCTGATGTCTGATAAAAGCTGACATTTATTTACGTTAAGATTAATTCGTTTATCCGCAACAAAAATATGTGAGATCATTATATTTTCAAATATTATTTATTTCTCGGTTTGTGTTTTTAATAATAAAAATAACGTAAAACGTATCATTTATTTCTTGGTTTGTGTTTCTAATTATAAAAAGTATAAAAGAAAAACGTGCTTTTGTTATACAAAAATTTTTTCAGAAAATCTTAAAATAGAGCTATTTCGGGGCTAAAAAGTTCCAATGTCAGATTTTTCTGGGACCCTGGAGGCAAAACTCTATCTAATGCCTTTTGTTCCATGTCTCTAGCCCTTCTAGAAGTACCCGTACTTTTTACCACCTGAGAAGTAGCTATATATATATAATGTAAAATATGATGGTTTTTGATGAGTTATACGATATATGAATAAAATATAGAATTATTAAGGGAAATTCAAGGTACTGCGTAGCCTAGTGGTTAGCGTGGTAGTCTCATAGCCAGAAGGTTATTGGATCAATGCTTGCCTGGATGTTGTATTTTTCTTTTTTTGGATTATTTTAAAAATTTTTTTTTTTATTTTGTTTAAATTTTGTGTTTTATTTTTTTTTAATATATAACTGATAAATGTTATATAAAAGTTTAAAGAAAATTTCCAAAAAAATATTCTTATAATAGTTTGGAAAAATTCGCAAAAATTTTAAGTACATAAATATGTATGTAGTATGTATATTTTTTTTAAAGCTTACTGAGGAATTTTTTTTAAGCTTTCTATGAATGTATATATGAATACATGTGTGTATGTATATATGAATGGATTAGAATTGAAGATTTTAAAATTTTTCGTTCCAACATATGAACGTATGTACATATGAATGTATTAGAATCGAAAATTTTGAAATTTTGCTGTTGGAAAAATTAGAAATAAAATTATTAACACAAACACACGTTATTATGAATGTATACCTAGTTTTTTTAAAACTGCGGGTGAACATATAGAAATAAATTTCTCAAATAAAGAAAAGGTTTAGGTTAAAATAAAATAATAATTGTATTCAAATATATATATTTACATATGAATGTAATTTTTTTAAATAAAGAAAAGGTTTAGGCAAAAACAAAATAATAATTTTATTCAAATATATGTATGTATATATAAATGTATTAAAATTTAGCATTTTACAGTTTTCCGTTTGGAACAATAAAAATAAAATTCTAACTACATACGTACATACATATATTCTATATGTACATATATTTTTTTAAAGCTTGCTGACGAAACGTAATGTTCAAAACAATAACAAATGAAATATTAATATTCAGATGTCACAAAACATCTGATGTCTGATAAAAGCTGACATTTATTTACGTTAAGATTAATTCGTTTATCCGCAACAAAAATATGTGAGATCATTATATTTTCAAATATTATTTATTTCTCGGTTTGTGTTTTTAATAATAAAAATAACGTAAAACGTATCATTTATTTCTTGGTTTGTGTTTCTAATTATAAAAAGTATAAAAGAAAAACGTGCTTTTGTTATACAAAAATTTTTTCAGAAAATCTTAAAATAGAGCTATTTCGGGGCTAAAAAGTTCCAATGTCAGATTTTTCTGGGACCCTGGAGGCAAAACTCTATCTAATGCCTTTTGTTCCATGTCTCTAGCCCTTCTAGAAGTACCCGTACTTTTTACCACCTGAGAAGTAGCTATATATATATAATGTAAAATATGATGGTTTTTGATGAGTTATACGATATATGAATAAAATATAGAATTATTAAGGGAAATTCAAGGTACTGCGTAGCCTAGTGGTTAGCGTGGTAGTCTCATAGCCAGAAGGTTATTGGATCAATGCTTGCCTGGATGTTGTATTTTTCTTTTTTTGGATTATTTTAAAAATTTTTTTTTTTATTTTGTTTAAATTTTGTGTTTTATTTTTTTTTAATATATAACTGATAAATGTTATATAAAAGTTTAAAGAAAATTTCCAAAAAAATATTCTTATAATAGTTTGGAAAAATTCGCAAAAATTTTAAGTACATAAATATGTATGTAGTATGTATATTTTTTTTAAAGCTTACTGAGGAATTTTTTTTAAGCTTTCTATGAATGTATATATGAATACATGTGTGTATGTATATATGAATGGATTAGAATTGAAGATTTTAAAATTTTTCGTTCCAACATATGAACGTATGTACATATGAATGTATTAGAATCGAAAATTTTGAAATTTTGCTGTTGGAAAAATTAGAAATAAAATTATTAACACAAACACACGTTATTATGAATGTATACCTAGTTTTTTTAAAACTGCGGGTGAACATATAGAAATAAATTTCTCAAATAAAGAAAAGGTTTAGGTTAAAATAAAATAATAATTGTATTCAAATATATATATTTACATATGAATGTAATTTTTTTAAATAAAGAAAAGGTTTAGGCAAAAACAAAATAATAATTTTATTCAAATATATGTATGTATATATAAATGTATTAAAATTTAGCATTTTACAGTTTTCCGTTTGGAACAATAAAAATAAAATTCTAACTACATACGTACATACATATATTCTATATGTACATATATTTTTTTAAAGCTTGCTGACGAAACGTAATGTTCAAAACAATAACAAATGAAATATTAATATTCAGATGTCACAAAACATCTGATGTCTGATAAAAGCTGACATTTATTTACGTTAAGATTAATTCGTTTATCCGCAACAAAAATATGTGAGATCATTATATTTTCAAATATTATTTATTTCTCGGTTTGTGTTTTTAATAATAAAAATAACGTAAAACGTATCATTTATTTCTTGGTTTGTGTTTCTAATTATAAAAAGTATAAAAGAAAAACGTGCTTTTGTTATACAAAAATTTTTTCAGAAAATCTTAAAATAGAGCTATTTCGGGGCTAAAAAGTTCCAATGTCAGATTTTTCTGGGACCCTGGAGGCAAAACTCTATCTAATGCCTTTTGTTCCATGTCTCTAGCCCTTCTAGAAGTACCCGTACTTTTTACCACCTGAGAAGTAGCTATATATATATAATGTAAAATATGATGGTTTTTGATGAGTTATACGATATATGAATAAAATATAGAATTATTAAGGGAAATTCAAGGTACTGCGTAGCCTAGTGGTTAGCGTGGTAGTCTCATAGCCAGAAGGTTATTGGATCAATGCTTGCCTGGATGTTGTATTTTTCTTTTTTTGGATTATTTTAAAAATTTTTTTTTTTATTTTGTTTAAATTTTGTGTTTTATTTTTTTTTAATATATAACTGATAAATGTTATATAAAAGTTTTAAGAAAATTTCCAAAAAAATATTCTTATAATAGTTTGGAAAAATTCGCAAAAATTTTAAGTACATAAATATGTATGTAGTATGTATATTTTTTTTAAAGCTTACTGAGTAATTTTTTTAAGCTTTCTATATGAATTTAATAATATTCAAAACTGTAGAATAAATAGAAATAAATTTTAAACGCATAATTATTATATCATGGGGGTAAACTTACAAAAATTAATTTCTCAAATAAAGAAAAGGTTTAGTCAAAAACAAAATAATAGTTTATGTATGTAAAAATATGTGTATGAATGTATATATGAATATATGTGTGTATGTATATATGAATGGATTAGAATTGAAGATTTTAAAATTTTTCGTTCCAACATATGAACGTATGTACATATGAATGTATTAGAATCGAAAATTTTGAAATTTTGCTGTTGGAAAAATTATAAATAAAATTATAAATGCAAATATACATAATTATGAATGGATACCTGTTTTTTTTAAACTGTGGGTAAACATATAGGATTGAATTTTAAACATAAAGAAAAGGTTTAGTCAAAAACAAAATAATAGTTTATGTATGTAAAAATATGTGTATGAATGTATATATGAATATATGTGTGTATGTATATATGAATGGATTAGAATTGAAGATTTTAAAATTTTTCGTTCCAACATATGAACGTATGTACATATGAATGTATTAGAATCGAAAATTTTGAAATTTTGCTGTTGGAAAAATTATAAATAAAATTATAAATGCAAATATACATAATTATGAATGGATACCTGTTTTTTTTAAACTGTGGGTAAACATATAGGATTGAATTTTAAACATAAAGAAAAGGTTTAGTCAAAAACAAAATAATAATTTATGTATGTAAAAATATGTGTATGAATGTATATATGAATATATGTGTGTATGTATGTATATATGAATGGATTAGAATTGAAGATTTTAAAATTTTTCGTTCCAACATATGAACGTATGTACATATGAATGTATTAGAATCGAAAATTTTGAAATTTTGCTGTTGGAAAAATTATAAATAAAATTATAAATGCAAATATACATAATTATGAATGGATACCTGTTTTTTTTAAACTGTGGGTAAACATATAGGATTGAATTTTAAACATAAAGAAAAGGTTTAGTCAAAAACAAAATAATAATTTATGTATGTAAAAATATGTGTATGAATGTATATATGAATATATGTGTGTATGTATGTATATATGAATGTATTGGAATTTAGCATTTTTTACAGGTTTTCGCTCGAACAATAAAAATAAAATTTTAGGTAGATACATACGTACATAAATTGTGTATGTATATTTTTTTAAAGCTTGCTGACGAAACATAATATTCAAAACAATAACAAATGAAGCATTAATATTCAGTTGCCACAAAACATCTGATGTCTTTTATAAAATCTGACATTTATTTAAGTTTATTTCGATTTTTCGAAATTAAAATATATGTGAGATCATTGCATTTTCAAATATTATTTATTTCTCGGTTTGTGTTTCTAATAATAAAAATAACGTAAAACGTATCATTTATTTCTTGGTTTGTGTTTCTAATTATAAAAAGTATAAAAGAAAAACGTGCTTTTGTTATACAAAAATTTTTTCAGAAAATCTTAAAATAGAGCTATTTCGGGGCTAAAAAGTTCCAATGTCAGATTTTTCTGGGACCCTAGAGGCAAAATTCTACCTAATGCCTTTGGTCCCATGTCTCTAGCCCTTCTAGAAGTACCCGTACTTTTTACCACCTGAGAAGTAGCTATATATATATAATGTAAAATATGATGGTTTTTGATGAGTTATACGATATATGAATAAAATATAGAATTATTAAGGGAAATTCAAGGTACTGCGTAGCCTAGTGGTTAGCGTGGTAGTCTCATAGCCAGAAGGTTATTGGATCAATGCTTGCCTGGATGTTGTATTTTTCTTTTTTTGGATTATTTTAAAAATTTTTTTTTTTATTTTGTTTAAATTTTGTGTTTTATTTTTTTTTAATATATAACTGATAAATGTTATATAAAAGTTTAAAGAAAATTTCCAAAAAAATATTCTTATAATAGTTTGGAAAAATTCGCAAAAATTTTAAGTACATAAATATGTATGTAGTATGTATATTTTTTTTAAAGCTTACTGAGGAATTTTTTTTAAGCTTTCTATGAATGTATATATGAATACATGTGTGTATGTATATATGAATGGATTAGAATTGAAGATTTTAAAATTTTTCGTTCCAACATATGAACGTATGTACATATGAATGTATTAGAATCGAAAATTTTGAAATTTTGCTGTTGGAAAAATTAGAAATAAAATTATTAACACAAACACACGTTATTATGAATGTATACCTAGTTTTTTTAAAACTGCGGGTGAACATATAGAAATAAATTTCTCAAATAAAGAAAAGGTTTAGGTTAAAATAAAATAATAATTGTATTCAAATATATATATTTACATATGAATGTAATTTTTTTAAATAAAGAAAAGGTTTAGGCAAAAACAAAATAATAATTTTATTCAAATATATGTATGTATATATAAATGTATTAAAATTTAGCATTTTACAGTTTTCCGTTTGGAACAATAAAAATAAAATTCTAACTACATACGTACATACATATATTCTATATGTACATATATTTTTTTAAAGCTTGCTGACGAAACGTAATGTTCAAAACAATAACAAATGAAATATTAATATTCAGATGTCACAAAACATCTGATGTCTGATAAAAGCTGACATTTATTTACGTTAAGATTAATTCGTTTATCCGCAACAAAAATATGTGAGATCATTATATTTTCAAATATTATTTATTTCTCGGTTTGTGTTTTTAATAATAAAAATAACGTAAAACGTATCATTTATTTCTTGGTTTGTGTTTCTAATTATAAAAAGTATAAAAGAAAAACGTGCTTTTGTTATACAAAAATTTTTTCAGAAAATCTTAAAATAGAGCTATTTCGGGGCTAAAAAGTTCCAATGTCAGATTTTTCTGGGACCCTGGAGGCAAAACTCTATCTAATGCCTTTTGTTCCATGTCTCTAGCCCTTCTAGAAGTACCCGTACTTTTTACCACCTGAGAAGTAGCTATATATATATAATGTAAAATATGATGGTTTTTGATGAGTTATACGATATATGAATAAAATATAGAATTATTAAGGGAAATTCAAGGTACTGCGTAGCCTAGTGGTTAGCGTGGTAGTCTCATAGCCAGAAGGTTATTGGATCAATGCTTGCCTGGATGTTGTATTTTTCTTTTTTTGGATTATTTTAAAAATTTTTTTTTTTATTTTGTTTAAATTTTGTGTTTTATTTTTTTTTAATATATAACTGATAAATGTTATATAAAAGTTTAAAGAAAATTTCCAAAAAAATATTCTTATAATAGTTTGGAAAAATTCGCAAAAATTTTAAGTACATAAATATGTATGTAGTATGTATATTTTTTTTAAAGCTTACTGAGGAATTTTTTTTAAGCTTTCTATGAATGTATATATGAATACATGTGTGTATGTATATATGAATGGATTAGAATTGAAGATTTTAAAATTTTTCGTTCCAACATATGAACGTATGTACATATGAATGTATTAGAATCGAAAATTTTGAAATTTTGCTGTTGGAAAAATTAGAAATAAAATTATTAACACAAACACACGTTATTATGAATGTATACCTAGTTTTTTTAAAACTGCGGGTGAACATATAGAAATAAATTTCTCAAATAAAGAAAAGGTTTAGGTTAAAATAAAATAATAATTGTATTCAAATATATATATTTACATATGAATGTAATTTTTTTAAATAAAGAAAAGGTTTAGGCAAAAACAAAATAATAATTTTATTCAAATATATGTATGTATATATAAATGTATTAAAATTTAGCATTTTACAGTTTTCCGTTTGGAACAATAAAAATAAAATTCTAACTACATACGTACATACATATATTCTATATGTACATATATTTTTTTAAAGCTTGCTGACGAAACGTAATGTTCAAAACAATAACAAATGAAATATTAATATTCAGATGTCACAAAACATCTGATGTCTGATAAAAGCTGACATTTATTTACGTTAAGATTAATTCGTTTATCCGCAACAAAAATATGTGAGATCATTATATTTTCAAATATTATTTATTTCTCGGTTTGTGTTTTTAATAATAAAAATAACGTAAAACGTATCATTTATTTCTTGGTTTGTGTTTCTAATTATAAAAAGTATAAAAGAAAAACGTGCTTTTGTTATACAAAAATTTTTTCAGAAAATCTTAAAATAGAGCTATTTCGGGGCTAAAAAGTTCCAATGTCAGATTTTTCTGGGACCCTGGAGGCAAAACTCTATCTAATGCCTTTTGTTCCATGTCTCTAGCCCTTCTAGAAGTACCCGTACTTTTTACCACCTGAGAAGTAGCTATATATATATAATGTAAAATATGATGGTTTTTGATGAGTTATACGATATATGAATAAAATATAGAATTATTAAGGGAAATTCAAGGTACTGCGTAGCCTAGTGGTTAGCGTGGTAGTCTCATAGCCAGAAGGTTATTGGATCAATGCTTGCCTGGATGTTGTATTTTTCTTTTTTTGGATTATTTTAAAAATTTTTTTTTTTATTTTGTTTAAATTTTGTGTTTTATTTTTTTTTAATATATAACTGATAAATGTTATATAAAAGTTTAAAGAAAATTTCCAAAAAAATATTCTTATAATAGTTTGGAAAAATTCGCAAAAATTTTAAGTACATAAATATGTATGTAGTATGTATATTTTTTTTAAAGCTTACTGAGGAATTTTTTTTAAGCTTTCTATGAATGTATATATGAATACATGTGTGTATGTATATATGAATGGATTAGAATTGAAGATTTTAAAATTTTTCGTTCCAACATATGAACGTATGTACATATGAATGTATTAGAATCGAAAATTTTGAAATTTTGCTGTTGGAAAAATTAGAAATAAAATTATTAACACAAACACACGTTATTATGAATGTATACCTAGTTTTTTTAAAACTGCGGGTGAACATATAGAAATAAATTTCTCAAATAAAGAAAAGGTTTAGGTTAAAATAAAATAATAATTGTATTCAAATATATATATTTACATATGAATGTAATTTTTTTAAATAAAGAAAAGGTTTAGGCAAAAACAAAATAATAATTTTATTCAAATATATGTATGTATATATAAATGTATTAAAATTTAGCATTTTACAGTTTTCCGTTTGGAACAATAAAAATAAAATTCTAACTACATACGTACATACATATATTCTATATGTACATATATTTTTTTAAAGCTTGCTGACGAAACGTAATGTTCAAAACAATAACAAATGAAATATTAATATTCAGATGTCACAAAACATCTGATGTCTGATAAAAGCTGACATTTATTTACGTTAAGATTAATTCGTTTATCCGCAACAAAAATATGTGAGATCATTATATTTTCAAATATTATTTATTTCTCGGTTTGTGTTTTTAATAATAAAAATAACGTAAAACGTATCATTTATTTCTTGGTTTGTGTTTCTAATTATAAAAAGTATAAAAGAAAAACGTGCTTTTGTTATACAAAAATTTTTTCAGAAAATCTTAAAATAGAGCTATTTCGGGGCTAAAAAGTTCCAATGTCAGATTTTTCTGGGACCCTGGAGGCAAAACTCTATCTAATGCCTTTTGTTCCATGTCTCTAGCCCTTCTAGAAGTACCCGTACTTTTTACCACCTGAGAAGTAGCTATATATATATAATGTAAAATATGATGGTTTTTGATGAGTTATACGATATATGAATAAAATATAGAATTATTAAGGGAAATTCAAGGTACTGCGTAGCCTAGTGGTTAGCGTGGTAGTCTCATAGCCAGAAGGTTATTGGATCAATGCTTGCCTGGATGTTGTATTTTTCTTTTTTTGGATTATTTTAAAAATTTTTTTTTTTATTTTGTTTAAATTTTGTGTTTTATTTTTTTTTAATATATAACTGATAAATGTTATATAAAAGTTTTAAGAAAATTTCCAAAAAAATATTCTTATAATAGTTTGGAAAAATTCGCAAAAATTTTAAGTACATAAATATGTATGTAGTATGTATATTTTTTTTAAAGCTTACTGAGTAATTTTTTTAAGCTTTCTATATGAATTTAATAATATTCAAAACTGTAGAATAAATAGAAATAAATTTTAAACGCATAATTATTATATCATGGGGGTAAACTTACAAAAATTAATTTCTCAAATAAAGAAAAGGTTTAGTCAAAAACAAAATAATAGTTTATGTATGTAAAAATATGTGTATGAATGTATATATGAATATATGTGTGTATGTATATATGAATGGATTAGAATTGAAGATTTTAAAATTTTTCGTTCCAACATATGAACGTATGTACATATGAATGTATTAGAATCGAAAATTTTGAAATTTTGCTGTTGGAAAAATTATAAATAAAATTATAAATGCAAATATACATAATTATGAATGGATACCTG
This sequence comes from Condylostylus longicornis, assembly GCF_029603195.1. Taxonomy (NCBI): domain Eukaryota; kingdom Metazoa; phylum Arthropoda; class Insecta; order Diptera; family Dolichopodidae; genus Condylostylus; species Condylostylus longicornis. The sequence goes on from NW_026578037.1 coordinate 79,966, forward strand.
TTTTTTTTAAACTGTGGGTAAACATATAGGATTGAATTTTAAACATAAAGAAAAGGTTTAGTCAAAAACAAAATAATAGTTTATGTATGTAAAAATATGTGTATGAATGTATATATGAATATATGTGTGTATGTATATATGAATGGATTAGAATTGATGATTTTAAAATTTTTCGTTCCAACATATGAACGTATGTACATATGAATGTATTAGAATCGAAAATTTTGAAATTTTGCTGTTGGAAAAATTATAAATAAAATTATAAATGCAAATATACATAATTATGAATGGATACCTGTTTTTTTTAAACTGTGGGTAAACATATAGGATTGAATTTTAAACATAAAGAAAAGGTTTAGTCAAAAACAAAATAATAATTTATGTATGTAAAAATATGTGTATGAATGTATATATGAATATATGTGTGTATGTATGTATATATGAATGGATTAGAATTGAAGATTTTAAAATTTTTCGTTCCAACATATGAACGTATGTACATATGAATGTATTAGAATCGAAAATTTTGAAATTTTGCTGTTGGAAAAATTATAAATAAAATTATAAATGCAAATATACATAATTATGAATGGATACCTGTTTTTTTTAAACTGTGGGTAAACATATAGGATTGAATTTTAAACATAAAGAAAAGGTTTAGTCAAAAACAAAATAATAATTTATGTATGTAAAAATATGTGTATGAATGTATATATGAATATATGTGTGTATGTATGTATATATGAATGTATTGGAATTTAGCATTTTTTACAGGTTTTCGCTCGAACAATAAAAATAAAATTTTAGGTAGATACATACGTACATAAATTGTGTATGTATATTTTTTTAAAGCTTGCTGACGAAACATAATATTCAAAACAATAACAAATGAAGCATTAATATTCAGTTGCCACAAAACATCTGATGTCTTTTATAAAATCTGACATTTATTTAAGTTTATTTCGATTTTTCGAAATTAAAATATATGTGAGATCATTGCATTTTCAAATATTATTTATTTCTCGGTTTGTGTTTCTAATAATAAAAATAACGTAAAACGTATCATTTATTTCTTGGTTTGTGTTTCTAATTATAAAAAGTATAAAAGAAAAACGTGCTTTTGTTATACAAAAATTTTTTCAGAAAATCTTAAAATAGAGCTATTTCGGGGCTAAAAAGTTCCAATGTCAGATTTTTCTGGGACCCTAGAGGCAAAATTCTACCTAATGCCTTTGGTCCCATGTCTCTAGCCCTTCTAGAAGTACCCGTACTTTTTACCACCTGAGAAGTAGCTATATATATATAATGTAAAATATGATGGTTTTTGATGAGTTATACGATATATGAATAAAATATAGAATTATTAAGGGAAATTCAAGGTACTGCGTAGCCTAGTGGTTAGCGTGGTAGTCTCATAGCCAGAAGGTTATTGGATCAATGCTTGCCTGGATGTTGTATTTTTCTTTTTTTGGATTATTTTAAAAATTTTTTTTTTTATTTTGTTTAAATTTTGTGTTTTATTTTTTTTTAATATATAACTGATAAATGTTATATAAAAGTTTAAAGAAAATTTCCAAAAAAATATTCTTATAATAGTTTGGAAAAATTCGCAAAAATTTTAAGTACATAAATATGTATGTAGTATGTATATTTTTTTTAAAGCTTACTGAGGAATTTTTTTTAAGCTTTCTATGAATGTATATATGAATACATGTGTGTATGTATATATGAATGGATTAGAATTGAAGATTTTAAAATTTTTCGTTCCAACATATGAACGTATGTACATATGAATGTATTAGAATCGAAAATTTTGAAATTTTGCTGTTGGAAAAATTAGAAATAAAATTATTAACACAAACACACGTTATTATGAATGTATACCTAGTTTTTTTAAAACTGCGGGTGAACATATAGAAATAAATTTCTCAAATAAAGAAAAGGTTTAGGTTAAAATAAAATAATAATTGTATTCAAATATATATATTTACATATGAATGTAATTTTTTTAAATAAAGAAAAGGTTTAGGCAAAAACAAAATAATAATTTTATTCAAATATATGTATGTATATATAAATGTATTAAAATTTAGCATTTTACAGTTTTCCGTTTGGAACAATAAAAATAAAATTCTAACTACATACGTACATACATATATTCTATATGTACATATATTTTTTTAAAGCTTGCTGACGAAACGTAATGTTCAAAACAATAACAAATGAAATATTAATATTCAGATGTCACAAAACATCTGATGTCTGATAAAAGCTGACATTTATTTACGTTAAGATTAATTCGTTTATCCGCAACAAAAATATGTGAGATCATTATATTTTCAAATATTATTTATTTCTCGGTTTGTGTTTTTAATAATAAAAATAACGTAAAACGTATCATTTATTTCTTGGTTTGTGTTTCTAATTATAAAAAGTATAAAAGAAAAACGTGCTTTTGTTATACAAAAATTTTTTCAGAAAATCTTAAAATAGAGCTATTTCGGGGCTAAAAAGTTCCAATGTCAGATTTTTCTGGGACCCTGGAGGCAAAACTCTATCTAATGCCTTTTGTTCCATGTCTCTAGCCCTTCTAGAAGTACCCGTACTTTTTACCACCTGAGAAGTAGCTATATATATATAATGTAAAATATGATGGTTTTTGATGAGTTATACGATATATGAATAAAATATAGAATTATTAAGGGAAATTCAAGGTACTGCGTAGCCTAGTGGTTAGCGTGGTAGTCTCATAGCCAGAAGGTTATTGGATCAATGCTTGCCTGGATGTTGTATTTTTCTTTTTTTGGATTATTTTAAAAATTTTTTTTTTTATTTTGTTTAAATTTTGTGTTTTATTTTTTTTTAATATATAACTGATAAATGTTATATAAAAGTTTAAAGAAAATTTCCAAAAAAATATTCTTATAATAGTTTGGAAAAATTCGCAAAAATTTTAAGTACATAAATATGTATGTAGTATGTATATTTTTTTTAAAGCTTACTGAGGAATTTTTTTTAAGCTTTCTATGAATGTATATATGAATACATGTGTGTATGTATATATGAATGGATTAGAATTGAAGATTTTAAAATTTTTCGTTCCAACATATGAACGTATGTACATATGAATGTATTAGAATCGAAAATTTTGAAATTTTGCTGTTGGAAAAATTAGAAATAAAATTATTAACACAAACACACGTTATTATGAATGTATACCTAGTTTTTTTAAAACTGCGGGTGAACATATAGAAATAAATTTCTCAAATAAAGAAAAGGTTTAGGTTAAAATAAAATAATAATTGTATTCAAATATATATATTTACATATGAATGTAATTTTTTTAAATAAAGAAAAGGTTTAGGCAAAAACAAAATAATAATTTTATTCAAATATATGTATGTATATATAAATGTATTAAAATTTAGCATTTTACAGTTTTCCGTTTGGAACAATAAAAATAAAATTCTAACTACATACGTACATACATATATTCTATATGTACATATATTTTTTTAAAGCTTGCTGACGAAACGTAATGTTCAAAACAATAACAAATGAAATATTAATATTCAGATGTCACAAAACATCTGATGTCTGATAAAAGCTGACATTTATTTACGTTAAGATTAATTCGTTTATCCGCAACAAAAATATGTGAGATCATTATATTTTCAAATATTATTTATTTCTCGGTTTGTGTTTTTAATAATAAAAATAACGTAAAACGTATCATTTATTTCTTGGTTTGTGTTTCTAATTATAAAAAGTATAAAAGAAAAACGTGCTTTTGTTATACAAAAATTTTTTCAGAAAATCTTAAAATAGAGCTATTTCGGGGCTAAAAAGTTCCAATGTCAGATTTTTCTGGGACCCTGGAGGCAAAACTCTATCTAATGCCTTTTGTTCCATGTCTCTAGCCCTTCTAGAAGTACCCGTACTTTTTACCACCTGAGAAGTAGCTATATATATATAATAATGTAAAATAGGATGGTTTTTGAAGAGTTATACGAAATATGAATAAAATATAGAATTAATAAGAGAAATTCAATGTACTGCGTAGCCTAGTGGTTAGCGTGGTGGTCTCATAGCCAGAAGGTTATTGGATCAATGCTTGCCTGGATGTTGTATTTTTCTTTTTTTGGATTATTTTAAAAATTTTTTTTTTTATTTTGTTTAAATTTTGTATTTTATTTTTTTTTTAATATATAACAGATAAATGTTATATAAAAGTTTAAAGAAAATTTCCAAAAAAATATTCTTATAATAGTTTGGAAAAATTCGCAAAAATTTTAAGTACATAAATATGTATGTATGTATATTTTTTTTAAAGCTTCCTGAGTAATTTTTTTTAAGCTTTCTATATGAATTTAATAATATTCAAAACTGTAGAATATATAGAAATAAATTTTAAACGCATAATTATTAAATCATGGGAGTAAACATACAAAAATTAATTTTTCAAATAAAGAAAAGGTTTAGTCAAAAACAAAATAATAATTTTATTCATATATATGTATGTATGTATGTATGAATATATGTGTGTATGTATATATGAATGGATTAGAATTGAAGATTTTGAAATTTTTCGTTCCAACATATGAACGTATGTACATATGAATCTATTAGAATCGAAAATTAAAAAAGAAACAAAAACAAAATAATAATTTATGTATGTAAAAATATATGTATGTTTGTATATATGAATACATGTGTGTATGTATATATGAATGGATTAGAATTGAAGATTTCAAAATTTTTCGTTCCAACATATGAACGTATGTACATATGAATGTATTAGAATCGAAAATTTTGAAATTTTGCTGTTGGAAAAATTAGAAATAAAATTATTAACACAAACACACGTTATTATGAATGTATACCTAGTTTTTCTAAAACTGCGGGTGAACATATAGAAATAAATTTCTCAAATAAAGAAAAGGTTTAGGTTAAAATAAAATAATAATTGTATTCAAATATATAAATGTACATATGAATGTAATTTTTTTAAATAAAGAAAAGGTTTAGGCAAAAACAAAATAATAATTTTATTCAAATATATGTATGTATATATAAATGTATTAAATTTAGCATTTTACAGTTTTCCGTTTGGAACAATAAAAATAAAATTCTAACTACATACGTACATACATATATTCTGTATGTACATATATTTTTTTAAAGCTTGCTGACGAAACGTAATGTTCAAAACAATAACAAATGAAATATTAATATTCAGATGTCACAAAACATCTGATCTCTGATAAAAGCTGACATTTATTTACGTTAAAATTAATTCGTTTATCCGCAACAAAAATATGTGAGATCATTATATTTTCAAATATTATTTATTTCTCGGTTTGTGTTTCTAATAATAAAAATAACGTAAAACGTATCATTTATTTCGTGGTTTGTGTTTCTAATTATAAAAAGTATAAAAGAAAAACGTGCTTTTGTTATACAAAAATTTTTTCAGAAAATCTTAAAATACAGCTATTTCGGGGCTAAAAAGTTCCAATGTCAGATTTTTCTGGGACCCTAGAGGCAAAACTCTACCTAATGCCTTTTGTCCCATGTCTCTAGCCCTTCTAGAAGTACCCGTACTTTTTACCACCTGAGAAGTAGCTATATATATATAATGTAAAATAGGATGGTTTTTGAAGAGTTATACGAAATATGAATAAAATATAGAATTAATAAGAGAAATTCAATGTACTGCGTAGCCTAGTGGTTAGCGTGGTGGTCTCATAGCCAGAAGGTTATTGGATCAATGCTTGCCTGGATGTTGTATTTTTCTTTTTTTGGATTATTTTAAAAATTTTTTTTTTTATTTTGTTTAAATTTTGTATTTTATTTTTTTTTAATATATAACAGATAAATGTTATATAAAAGTTTAAAGAAAATTTCCAAAAAAATATTCTTATAATAATTTGGAAAAATTCGCAAAAATTTTAAGTACATAAATATGTATGTATGTATATTTTTTTTAAAGCTTCCTGAGTAATTTTTTTTAAGCTTTCTATATGAATTTAATAATATTCAAAACTGTAGAATATATAGAAATAAATTTTAAACGCATAATTATTAAATCATGGGAGTAAACATACAAAAATTAATTTTTCAAATAAAGAAAAGGTTTAGTCAAAAACAAAATAATAATTTTATTCATATATATGTATGCATGTATGTATGTATGTATGAATATATGTGTGTATGTATATATGAATGGATTAGAATTGAAGATTTTGAAATTTTTCGTTCCAACATATGAACGTATGTACATATGAATCTATTAGAATCGAAAATTAAAAAAGAAACAAAAACAAAATAATAATTTATGTATGTAAAAATATATGTATGTTTGTATATATGAATACATGTGTGTATGTATATATGAATGGATTAGAATTGAAGATTTTAAAATTTTTCGTTCCAACATATGAACGTATGTACATATGAATGTATTAGAATCGAAAATTTTGAAATTTTGCTATTGGAAAAATTAGAAATAAAATTATTAACACAAACACACGTTATTATGAATGTATACCTAGTTTTTTTAAAACTGCGGGTGAACATATAGAAATAAATTTCTCAAATAAAGAAAAGGTTTAGGTTAAAATAAAATAATAATTGTATTCAAATATATAAATGTACATATGAATGTAATTTTTTTAAATAAAGAAAAGGTTTAGGCAAAAACAAAATAATAATTTTATTCAAATATATGTATGTATATATAAATGTATTAAATTTAGCATTTTACAGTTTTCCGTTTGGAACAATAAAAATAAAATTCTAACTACATACGTACATACATATATTCTGTATGTACATATATTTTTTTAAAGCTTGCTGACGAAACGTAATGTTCAAAACAATAACAAATGAAATATTAATATTCAGATGTCACAAAACATCTGATGTCTGATAAAAGCTGACATTTATTTACGTTAAAATTAATTCGTTTATCCGCAACAAAAATATGTGAGATCATTATATTTTCAAATATTATTTATTTCTCGGTTTGTGTTTCTAATAATAAAAATAACGTAAAACGTATCATTTATTTCGTGGTTTGTGTTTCTAATTATAAAAAGTATAAAAGAAAAACGTGCTTTTGTTATACAAAAATTTTTTCAGAAAATCTTAAAATAGAGCTATTTCGGGGCTAAAAAGTTCCAATGTCAGATTTTTCTGGGACCCTAGAGGCAAAACTCTACCTAATGCCTTTTGTCCCATGTCTCTAGCCCTTCTAGAAGTACCCGTACTTTTTACCACCTGAGAAGTAGCTATATATATATAACTAGTCGTGTGGGCTTGCATTGCAAGCCTTGCAAGTATGATGCCTGTAGTTTTGAAATTGTGTTCCATTTTGTGGCTGAGATATTTTAAGTTTACTTTATTTCTTCAAAAACACACCCATAATATACATATAGATATGTTTTTTCCTGATAAATAATAAGATAAACTTAAAACTTAAAATAAAAAAGTTCTGAGAAATAATTACCCAAAAATAGATAATTAAACAAATAATTAGTTCCTTTGAAATCTAACACCTTTTGAGTAATTTATTTTAAAACTTCACTTTGAGTTATGTCGCATAAAATCGTAAAATGCCTTTCACAATAAACACTTTAAGCCATAAATTATTGTTAATTATAAACTACAATTCATGCACGTATGTATTTGAAGTTTATAAAACATGCGAATAAAACGCGTGACTGTAGAATGAGTTAACACCAATTCTAACGTATATAGGGTAATACGTATTGCATACGATTTCTATGCGTATTTTTGACATTTTTGGGCACCAAACTTTGTTAAAACATTTTCATACAGGTCTTTTACATGATTGCATATCAATGCTGTATCGATTACTTTCCGATTGTTCCTTAGTATAATTGATTATACCTTTGTAGCAAATCGCAAAAAGAATACATATGTATATAAGTAAATGTGTATGTAATCGTACATGCTATAAAACTATATGTAGATATTATTAATTTTTTGTTTTCTTGTTATAACTCACACTTATAGAATTTAACTTATTACGAATATATATGCCATCAAAATTATACAAACATTACCTCCATGTAGTACCATTTTGTAAAAAAATGGACCAAAGTATCTTTGGAGGGGGTGAAGGGAAGGGCGGGTGGAATTCTTGCTTTTTCTGGGACCCTGGAGGCAAAACTCTATCTAATGCTTTTTGTCCCATGTCTCTAGCCCTTCTAGAAGTACCCGTACTTTTTACCACCTGAGAAGTAGCTATATATATATAATGTAAAATAGGATGGTTTTTGAAGAGTTATACGAAATATGAATAAAATATAGAATTAATAAGAGAAATTCAATGTACTGCGTAGCCTAGTGGTTAGCGTGGTGGTCTCATAGCCAGAAGGTTATTGGATCAATGCTTGCCTGGATGTTGTATTTTTCTTTTTTTGGATTATTTTAAAAATTTTTTTTTTATTTTGTTTAAATTTTGTATTTTATTTTTTTTTAATATATAACAGATAAATGTTATATAAAAGTTTAAAGAAAATTTCCAAAAAAATATTCTTATAATAGTTTGGAAAAATTCGCAAAAATTTTAAGTACATAAATATGTATGTATGTATATTTTTTTTAAAGCTTCCTGAGTAATTTTTTTTAAGCTTTCTATATGAATTTAATAATATTCAAAACTGTAGAATATATAGAAATAAATTTTAAACGCATAATTATTAAATCATGGGAGTAAACATACAAAAATTAATTTTTCAAATAAAGAAAAGGTTTAGTCAAAAACAAAATAATAATTTTATTCATATATATGTATGCATGTATGTATGTATGTATGAATATATGTGTGTATGTATATATGAATGGATTAGAATTGAAGATTTTGAAATTTTTCGTTCCAACATATGAACGTATGTACATATGAATCTATTAGAATCGAAAATTAAAAAAGAAACAAAAACAAAATAATAATTTATGTATGTAAAAATATATGTATGTTTGTATATATGAATACATGTGTGTATGTATATATGAATGGATTAGAATTGAAGATTTTAAAATTTTTCGTTCCAACATATGAACGTATGTACATATGAATGTATTAGAATCGAAAATTTTGAAATTTTGCTGTTGGAAAAATTAGAAATAAAATTATTAACACAAACACACGTTATTATGAATGTATACCTAGTTTTTTTAAAACTGCGGGTGAACATATAGAAATAAATTTCTCAAATAAAGAAAAGGTTTAGGTTAAAATAAAATAATAATTGTATTCAAATATATAAATGTACATATGAATGTAATTTTTTTAAATAAAGAAAAGGTTTAGGCAAAAACAAAATAATAATTTTATTCAAATATATGTATGTATATATAAATGTATTAAATTTAGCATTTTACAGTTTTCCGTTTGGAACAATAAAAATAAAATTCTAACTACATACGTACATACATATATTCTGTATGTACATATATTTTTTTAAAGCTTGCTGACGAAACGTAATGTTCAAAACAATAACAAATGAAATATTAATATTCAGATGTCACAAAACATCTGATGTCTGATAAAAGCTGACATTTATTTACGTTAAAATTAATTCGTTTATCCGCAACAAAAATATGTGAGATCATTATATTTTCAAATATTATTTATTTCTTGGTTTGTGTTTCTAATAATAAAAATAACGTAAAACGTATCATTTATTTCGTGGTTTGTGTTTCTAATTATAAAAAGTATAAAAGAAAAACGTGCTTTTGTTATACAAAAATTTTTTCAGAAAATCTTAAAATAGAGCTATTTCGGGGCTAAAAAGTTCCAATGTCAGATTTTTCTGGGACCCTAGAGGCAAAACTCTACCTAATGCCTTTTGTCCCATGTCTCTAGCCCTTCTAGAAGTACCCGTACTTTTTACCACCTGAGAAGTAGCTATATATATATAATGTAAAATAGGATGGTTTTTGAAGAGTTATACGAAATATGAATAAAATATAGAATTAATAAGAGAAATTCAATGTACTGCGTAGCCTAGTGGTTAGCGTGGTGGTCTCATAGCCAGAAGGTTATTGGATCAATGCTTGCCTGGATGTTGTATTTTTCTTTTTTTGGATTATTTTAAAAATTTTTTTTTTTATTTTGTTTAAATTTTGTATTTTATTTTTTTTTAATATATAACAGATAAATGTTATATAAAAGTTTAAAGAAAATTTCCAAAAAAATATTCTTATAATAGTTTGGAAAAATTCGCAAAAATTTTAAGTACATAAATATGTATGTATGTATATTTTTTTTAAAGCTTCCTGAGTAATTTTTTTTAAGCTTTCTATATGAATTTAATAATATTCAAAACTGTAGAATATATAGAAATAAATTTTAAACGCATAATTATTAAATCATGGGAGTAAACATACAAAAATTAATTTTTCAAATAAAGAAAAGGTTTAGTCAAAAACAAAATAATAATTTTATTCATATATATGTATGTATGTATGTATGAATATATGTGTGTATGTATATATGAATGGATTAGAATTGAAGATTTTGAAATTTTTCGTTCCAACTTATGAACGTATGTACATATGAATCTATTAGAATCGAAAATTAAAAAAGAAACAAAAACAAAATAATAATTTATGTATGTAAAAATATATGTATGTTTGTATATATGAATACATGTGTGTATGTATATATGAATGGATTAGAATTGAAGATTTTAAAATTTTTCGTTCCAACATATGAACGTATGTACATATGAATGTATTAGAATCGAAAATTTTGAAATTTTGCTGTTGGAAAAATTAGAAATAAAATTATTAACACAAACACACGTTATTTTGAATGTATACCTAGTTCTTCTAAAACTGCGGGTGAACATATAGAAATAAATTTCTCAAATAAAGAAAAGGTTTAGGTTAAAATAAAATAATAATTGTATTCAAATATATAAATGTACATATGAATGTAATTTTTTTAAATAAAGAAAAGGTTTAGGCAAAAACAAAATAATAATTTTATTCAAATATATGTATGTATATATAAATGTATTAAATTTAGCATTTTACAGTTTTCCGTTTGGAACAATAAAAATAAAATTCTAACTACATACGTACATACATATATTCTGTATGTACATATATTTTTTTAAAGCTTGCTGACGAAACGTAATGTTCAAAACAATAACAAATGAAATATTAATATTCAGATGTCACAAAACATCTGATCTCTGATAAAAGCTGACATTTATTTACGTTAAAATTAATTCGTTTATCCGCAACAAAAATATGTGAGATCATTATATTTTCAAATATTATTTATTTCTCGGTTTGTGTTTCTAATAATAAAAATAACGTAAAACGTATCATTTATTTCGTGGTTTGTGTTTCTAATTATAAAAAGTATAAAAGAAAAACGTGCTTTTGTTATACAAAAATTTTTTCAGAAAATCTTAAAATACAGCTATTTCGGGGCTAAAAAGTTCCAATGTCAGATTTTTCTGGGACCCTAGAGGCAAAACTCTACCTAATGCCTTTTGTCCCATGTCTCTAGCCCTTCTAGAAGTACCCGTACTTTTTACCACCTGAGAAGTAGCTATATATATATAATGTAAAATAGGATGGTTTTTGAAGAGTTATACGAAATATGAATAAAATATAGAATTAATAAGAGAAATTCAATGTACTGCGTAGCCTAGTGGTTAGCGTGTTGGTCTCATAGCCAGAAGGTTATTGGATCAATGCTTGCCTGGATGTTGTATTTTTCTTTTTTTGGATTATTTTAAAAATTTTTTTTTTTATTTTGTTTAAATTTTGTATTTTATTTTTTTTTAATATATAACAGATAAATGTTATATAAAAGTTTAAAGAAAATTTCCAAAAAAATATTCTTATAATAGTTTGGAAAAATTCGCAAAAATTTTAAGTACATAAATATGTATGTATGTATATTTTTTTTAAAGCTTCCTGAGTAATTTTTTTTAAGCTTTCTATATGAATTTAATAATATTCAAAACTGTAGAATATATAGAAATAAATTTTAAACGCATAATTATTAAATCATGGGAGTAAACATACAAAAATTAATTTTTCAAATAAAGAAAAGGTTTAGTCAAAAACAAAATAATAATTTTATTCATATATATGTATGTATGTATGTATGAATATATGTGTGTATGTATATATGAATGGATTAGAATTGAAGATTTTGAAATTTTTCGTTCCAACATATGAACGTATGTACATATGAATCTATTAGAATCGAAAATTAAAAAAGAAACAAAAACAAAATAATAATTTATGTATGTAAAAATATATGTATGTTTGTATATATGAATACATGTGTGTATGTATATATGAATGGATTAGAATTGAAGATTTTAAAATTTTTCGTTCCAACATATGAACGTATGTACATATGAATGTATTAGAATCGAAAATTTTGAAATTTTGCTGTTGGAAAAATTAGAAATAAAATTATTAACACAAACACACGTTATTTTGAATGTATACCTAGTTTTTCTAAAACTGCGGGTGAACATATAGAAATAAATTTCTCAAATAAAGAAAAGGTTTAGGTTAAAATAAAATAATAATTGTATTCAAATATATAAATGTACATATGAATGTAATTTTTTTAAATAAAGAAAAGGTTTAGGCAAAAACAAAATAATAATTTTATTCAAATATATGTATGTATATATAAATGTATTAAATTTAGCATTTTACAGTTTTCCGTTTGGAACAATAAAAATAAAATTCTAACTACATACGTACATACATATATTCTGTATGTACATATATTTTTTTAAAGCTTGCTGACGAAACGTAATGTTCAAAACAATAACAAATGAAATATTAATATTCAGATGTCACAAAACATCTGATGTCTGATAAAAGCTGACATTTATTTACGTTAAAATTAATTCGTTTATCCGCAACAAAAATATGTGAGATCATTATATTTTCAAATATTATTTATTTCTCGGTTTGTGTTTCTAATAATAAAAATAACGTAAAACGTATCATTTATTTCGTGGTTTGTGTTTCTAATTATAAAAAGTATAAAAGAAAAACGTGCTTTTGTTATACAAAAATTTTTTCAGAAAATCTTAAAATAGAGCTATTTCGGGGCTAAAAAGTTCCAATGTCAGATTTTTCTGGGACCCTAGAGGCAAAACTCTACCTAATGCCTTTTGTCCCATGTCTCTAGCCCTTCTAGAAGTACCCGTACTTTTTACCACCTGAGAAGTAGCTATATATATATATAATGTAAAATAGGATGGTTTTTGAAGAGTTATACGAAATATGAATAAAATATAGAATTAATAAGAGAAATTCAATGTACTGCGTAGCCTAGTGGTTAGCGTGGTGGTCTCATAGCCAGAAGGTTATTGGATCAATGCTTGCCTGGATGTTGTATTTTTCTTTTTTTGGATTATTTTAAAAATTTTTTTTTTTATTTTGTTTAAATTTTGTATTTTATTTTTTTTTTAATATATAACAGATAAATGTTATATAAAAGTTTAAAGAAAATTTCCAAAAAAATATTCTTATAATAGTTTGGAAAAATTCGCAAAAATTTTAAGTACATAAATATGTATGTATGTATATTTTTTTTAAAGCTTCCTGAGTAATTTTTTTTAAGCTTTCTATATGAATTTAATAATATTCAAAACTGTAGAATATATAGAAATAAATTTTAAACGCATAATTATTAAATCATGGGAGTAAACATACAAAAATTAATTTTTCAAATAAAGAAAAGGTTTAGTCAAAAACAAAATAATAATTTTATTCATATATATGTATGTATGTATGTATGAATATATGTGTGTATGTATATATGAATGGATTAGAATTGAAGATTTTGAAATTTTTCGTTCCAACATATGAACGTATGTACATATGAATCTATTAGAATCGAAAATTAAAAAAGAAACAAAAACAAAATAATAATTTATGTATGTAAAAATATATATATGTTTGTATATATGAATACATGTGTGTATGTATATATGAATGGATTAGAATTGAAGATTTCAAAATTTTTCGTTCCAACATATGAACGTATGTACATATGAATGTATTAGAATCGAAAATTTTGAAATTTTGCTGTTGGAAAAATTAGAAATAAAATTATTAACACAAACACACGTTATTATGAATGTATACCTAGTTTTTCTAAAACTGCGGGTGAACATATAGAAATAAATTTCTCAAATAAAGAAAAGGTTTAGGTTAAAATAAAATAATAATTGTATTCAAATATATAAATGTACATATGAATGTAATTTTTTTAAATAAAGAAAAGGTTTAGGCAAAAACAAAATAATAATTTTATTCAAATATATGTATGTATATATAAATGTATTAAATTTAGCATTTTACAGTTTTCCGTTTGGAACAATAAAAATAAAATTCTAACTACATACGTACATACATATATTCTGTATGTACATATATTTTTTTAAAGCTTGCTGACGAAACGTAATGTTCAAAACAATAACAAATGAAATATTAATATTCAGATGTCACAAAACATCTGATCTCTGATAAAAGCTGACATTTATTTACGTTAAAATTAATTCGTTTATCCGCAACAAAAATATGTGAGATCATTATATTTTCAAATATTATTTATTTCTCGGTTTGTGTTTCTAATAATAAAAATAACGTAAAACGTATCATTTATTTCGTGGTTTGTGTTTCTAATTATAAAAAGTATAAAAGAAAAACGTGCTTTTGTTATACAAAAATTTTTTCAGAAAATCTTAAAATACAGCTATTTCGGGGCTAAAAAGTTCCAATGTCAGATTTTTCTGGGACCCTAGAGGCAAAACTCTACCTAATGCCTTTTGTCCCATGTCTCTAGCCCTTCTAGAAGTACCCGTACTTTTTACCACCTGAGAAGTAGCTATATATATATAATGTAAAATAGGATGGTTTTTGAAGAGTTATACGAAATATGAATAAAATATAGAATTAATAAGAGAAATTCAATGTACTGCGTAGCCTAGTGGTTAGCGTGGTGGTCTCATAGCCAGAAGGTTATTGGATCAATGCTTGCCTGGATGTTGTATTTTTCTTTTTTTGGATTATTTTAAAAATTTTTTTTTTTATTTTGTTTAAATTTTGTATTTTATTTTTTTTTAATATATAACAGATAAATGTTATATAAAAGTTTAAAGAAAATTTCCAAAAAAATATTCTTATAATAATTTGGAAAAATTCGCAAAAATTTTAAGTACATAAATATGTATGTATGTATATTTTTTTTAAAGCTTCCTGAGTAATTTTTTTTAAGCTTTCTATATGAATTTAATAATATTCAAAACTGTAGAATATATAGAAATAAATTTTAAACGCATAATTATTAAATCATGGGAGTAAACAAACAAAAATTAATTTTTCAAATAAAGAAAAGGTTTAGTCAAAAACAAAATAATAATTTTATTCATATATATGTATGTATGTATGTATGAATATATGTGTGTATGTATATATGAATGGATTAGAATTGAAGATTTTGAAATTTTTCGTTCCAACATATGAACGTATGTACATATGAATCTATTAGAATCGAAAATTAAAAAAGAAACAAAAACAAAATAATAATTTATGTATGTAAAAATATATGTATGTTTGTATATATGAATACATGTGTGTATGTATATATGAATGGATTAGAATTGAAGATTTTAAAATTTTTCGTTCCAACATATGAACGTATGTACATATGAATGTATTAGAATCGAAAATTTTGAAATTTTGCTATTGGAAAAATTAGAAATAAAATTATTAACACAAACACACGTTATTATGAATGTATACCTAGTTTTTTTAAAACTGCGGGTGAACATATAGAAATAAATTTCTCAAATAAAGAAAAGGTTTAGGTTAAAATAAAATAATAATTGTATTCAAATATATAAATGTACATATGAATGTAATTTTTTTAAATAAAGAAAAGGTTTAGGCAAAAACAAAATAATAATTTTATTCAAATATATGTATGTATATATAAATGTATTAAATTTAGCATTTTACAGTTTTCCGTTTGGAACAATAAAAATAAAATTCTAACTACATACGTACATACATATATTCTGTATGTACATATATTTTTTTAAAGCTTGCTGACGAAACGTAATGTTCAAAACAATAACAAATGAAATATTAATATTCAGATGTCACAAAACATCTGATGTCTGATAAAAGCTGACATTTATTTACGTTAAAATTAATTCGTTTATCCGCAACAAAAATATGTGAGATCATTATATTTTCAAATATTATTTATTTCTCGGTTTGTGTTTCTAATAATAAAAATAACGTAAAACGTATCATTTATTTCGTGGTTTGTGTTTCTAATTATAAAAAGTATAAAAGAAAAACGTGCTTTTGTTATACAAAAATTTTTTCAGAAAATCTTAAAATAGAGCTATTTCGGGGCTAAAAAGTTCCAATGTCAGATTTTTCTGGGACCCTAGAGGCAAAACTCTACCTAATGCCTTTTGTCCCATGTCTCTAGCCCTTCTAGAAGTACCCGTACTTTTTACCACCTGAGAAGTAGCTATATATATATAATGTAAAATAGGATGGTTTTTGAAGAGTTATACGAAATATGAATAAAATATAGAATTAATAAGAGAAATTCAATGTACTGCGTAGCCTAGTGGTTAGCGTGGTGGTCTCATAGCCAGAAGGTTATTGGATCAATGCTTGCCTGGATAACAGTATTTTTCTTTTTTTGGATTATTTTAAAATTTTTTTTTTTATTTTGTTTAAATTTTGTATTTTATTTTTTTTTAATATATAACAGATAAATGTTATATAAAAGTTTAAAGAAAATTTCCAAAAAAATATTCTTATAATAGTTTGGAAAAATTCGCAAAAATTTTAAGTACATAAATATGTATGTATGTATATTTTTTTTAAAGCTTCCTGAGTAATTTTTTTTAAGCTTTCTATATGAATTTAATAATATTCAAAACTGTAGAATATATAGAAATAAATTTTAAACGCATAATTATTAAATCATGGGAGTAAACATACAAAAATTAATTTTTCAAATAAAGAAAAGGTTTAGTCAAAAACAAAATAATAATTTTATTCATATATATGTATGTATGTATGTATGAATATATGTGTGTATGTATATATGAATGGATTAGAATTGAAGATTTTGAAATTTTTCGTTCCAACATATGAACGTATGTACATATGAATCTATTAGAATCGAAAATTAAAAAAGAAACAAAAACAAAATAATAATTTATGTATGTAAAAATATATGTATGTTTGTATATATGAATACATGTGTGTATGTATATATGAATGGATTAGAATTGAAGATTTTAAAATTTTTCGTTCCAACATATGAACGTATGTACATATGAATGTATTAGAATCGAAAATTTTGAAATTTTGCTGTTGGAAAAATTAGAAATAAAATTATTAACACAAACACACGTTATTATGAATGTATACCTAGTTTTTCTAAAACTGCGGGTGAACATATAGAAATAAATTTCTCAAATAAAGAAAAGGTTTAGGTTAATAAAATAATAATTGTATTCAAATATATAAATGTACATATGAATGTAATTTTTTTAAATAAAGAAAAGGTTTAGGCAAAAACAAAATAATAATTTTATTCAAATATATGTATGTATATATAAATGTATTAAATTTAGCATTTTACAGTTTTCCGTTTGGAACAATAAAAATAAAATTCTAACTACATACGTACATACATATATTCTGTATGTACATATATTTTTTTAAAGCTTGCTGACGAAACGTAATGTTCAAAACAATAACAAATGAAATATTAATATTCAGATGTCACAAAACATCTGATCTCTGATAAAAGCTGACATTTATTTACGTTAAAATTAATTCGTTTATCCGCAACAAAAATATGTGAGATCATTATATTTTCAAATATTATTTATTTCTCGGTTTGTGTTTCTAATAATAAAAATAACGTAAAACGTATCTCAACGTATAACGTACTGCGGGTGAACATATAGAAATAAATTTCTCAAATAAAGAAAAGGTTTAGGTTAAAATAAAATAATAATTGTATTCAAATATATAAATGTACATATGAATGTAATTTTTTTAAATAAAGAAAAGGTTTAGGCAAAAACAAAATAATAATTTTATTCAAATATATGTATGTATATATAAATGTATTAAATTTAGCATTTTACAGTTTTCCGTTTGGAACAATAAAAATAAAATTCTAACTACATACGTACATACATATATTCTGTATGTACATATATTTTTTTAAAGCTTGCTGACGAAACGTAATGTTCAAAACAATAACAAATGAAATATTAATATTCAGATGTCACAAAACATCTGATCTCTGATAAAAGCTGACATTTATTTACGTTAAAATTAATTCGTTTATCCGCAACAAAAATATGTGAGATCATTATATTTTCAAATATTATTTATTTCTCGGTTTGTGTTTCTAATAATAAAAATAACGTAAAACGTATCATTTATTTCGTGGTTTGTGTTTCTAATTATAAAAAGTATAAAAGAAAAACGTGCTTTTGTTATACAAAAATTTTTTCAGAAAATCTTAAAATAGAGCTATTTCGGGGCTAAAAAGTTCCAATGTCAGATTTTTCTGGGACCCTAGAGGCAAAACTCTACCTAATGCCTTTTGTCCCATGTCTCTAGCCCTTCTAGAAGTACCCGTACTTTTTACCACCTGAGAAGTAGCTATATATATATAATGTAAAATAGGATGGTTTTTGAAGAGTTATACGAAATATGAATAAAATATAGAATTAATAAGAGAAATTCAATGTACTGCGTAGCCTAGTGGTTAGCGTGGTGGTCTCATAGCCAGAAGGTTATTGGATCAATGCTTGCCTGGATGTTGTATTTTTCTTTTTTTGGATTATTTTAAAAATTTTTTTTTTTATTTTGTTTAAATTTTGTATTTTATTTTTTTTTAATATATAACAGATAAATGTTATATAAAAGTTTAAAGAAAATTTCCAAAAAAATATTCTTATAATAGTTTGGAAAAATTCGCAAAAATTTTAAGTACATAAATATGTATGTATGTATATTTTTTTTAAAGCTTCCTGAGTAATTTTTTTTAAGCTTTCTATATGAATTTAATAATATTCAAAACTGTAGAATATATAGAAATAAATTTTAAACGCATAATTATTAAATCATGGGAGTAAACATACAAAAATTAATTTTTCAAATAAAGAAAAGGTTTAGTCAAAAACAAAATAATAATTTTATTCATATATATGTATGTATGTATGTATGAATATATGTGTGTATGTATATATGAATGGATTAGAATTGAAGATTTTGAAATTTTTCGTTCCAACATATGAACGTATGTACATATGAATCTATTAGAATCGAAAATTAAAAAAGAAACAAAAACAAAATAATAATTTATGTATGTAAAAATATATGTATGTTTGTATATATGAATACATGTGTGTATGTATATATGAATGGATTAGAATTGAAGATTTTAAAATTTTTCGTTCCAACATATGAACGTATGTACATATGAATGTATTAGAATCGAAAATTTTGAAATTTTGCTGTTGGAAAAATTAGAAATAAAATTATTAACACAAACACACGTTATTATGAATGTATACCTAGTTTTTTTAAAACTGCGGGTGAACATATAGAAATAAATTTCTCAAATAAAGAAAAGGTTTAGGTTAAAATAAAATAATAATTGTATTCAAATATATAAATGTACATATGAATGTAATTTTTTTAAATAAAGAAAAGGTTTAGGCAAAAACAAAATAATAATTTTATTCAAATATATGTATGTATATATAAATGTATTAAATTTAGCATTTTACAGTTTTCCGTTTGGAACAATAAAAATAAAATTCTAACTACATACGTACATACATATATTCTGTATGTACATATATTTTTTTAAAGCTTGCTGACGAAACGTAATGTTCAAAACAATAACAAATGAAATATTAATATTCAGATGTCACAAAACATCTGATGTCTGATAAAAGCTGACATTTATTTACGTTAAAATTAATTCGTTTATCCGCAACAAAAATATGTGAGATCATTATATTTTCAAATATTATTTATTTCTCGGTTTGTGTTTCTAATAATAAAAATAACGTAAAACGTATCTCAACGTATAACGTACTGCGGGTGAACATATAGAAATAAATTTCTCAAATAAAGAAAAGGTTTAGGTTAAAATAAAATAATAATTGTATTCAAATATATAAATGTACATATGAATGTAATTTTTTTAAATAAAGAAAAGGTTTAGGCAAAAACAAAATAATAATTTTATTCAAATATATGTATGTATATATAAATGTATTAAATTTAGCATTTTACAGTTTTCCGTTTGGAACAATAAAAATAAAATTCTAACTACATACGTACATACATATATTCTGTATGTACATATATTTTTTTAAAGCTTGCTGACGAAACGTAATGTTCAAAACAATAACAAATGAAATATTAATATTCAGATGTCACAAAACATCTGATCTCTGATAAAAGCTGACATTTATTTACGTTAAAATTAATTCGTTTATCCGCAACAAAAATATGTGAGATCATTATATTTTCAAATATTATTTATTTCTCGGTTTGTGTTTCTAATAATAAAAATAACGTAAAACGTATCATTTATTTCGTGGTTTGTGTTTCTAATTATAAAAAGTATAAAAGAAAAACGTGCTTTTGTTATACAAAAATTTTTTCAGACAATCTTAAAATAGAGCTATTTCGGGGCTAAAAAGTTCCAATGTCAGATTTTTCTGGGACCCTAGAGGCAAAACTCTACCTAATGCCTTTTGTCCCATGTCTCTAGCCCTTCTAGAAGTACCCGTACTTTTTACCACCTGAGAAGTAGCTATATATATATAATGTAAAATAGGATGGTTTTTGAAGAGTTATACGAAATATGAATAAAATATAGAATTAATAAGAGAAATTCAATGTACTGCGTAGCCTAGTGGTTAGCGTGGTGGTCTCATAGCCAGAAGGTTATTGGATCAATGCTTGCCTGGATGTTGTATTTTTCTTTTTTTGGATTATTTTAAAAATTTTTTTTTTTATTTTGTTTAAATTTTGTATTTTATTTTTTTTTAATATATAACAGATAAATGTTATATAAAAGTTTAAAGAAAATTTCCAAAAAAATATTCTTATAATAGTTTGGAAAAATTCGCAAAAATTTTAAGTACATAAATATGTATGTATGTATATTTTTTTTAAAGCTTCCTGAGTAATTTTTTTTAAGCTTTCTATATGAATTTAATAATATTCAAAACTGTAGAATATATAGAAATAAATTTTAAACGCATAATTATTAAATCATGGGAGTAAACATACAAAAATTAATTTTTCAAATAAAGAAAAGGTTTAGTCAAAAACAAAATAATAATTTTATTCATATATATGTATGTATGTATGTATGAATATATGTGTGTATGTATATATGAATGGATTAGAATTGAAGATTTTAAAATTTTTCGTTCCAACATATGAACGTATGTACATATGAATCTATTAGAATCGAAAATTAAAAAAGAAACAAAAACAAAATAATAATTTATGTATGTAAAAATATATGTATGTTTGTATATATGAATACATGTGTGTATGTATATATGAATGGATTAGAATTGAAGATTTTAAAATTTTTCGTTCCAACATATGAACGTATGTACATATGAATCTATTAGAATCGAAAATTAAAAAAGAAACAAAAACAAAATAATAATTTATGTATGTAAAAATATATGTATGTTTGTATATATGAATACATGTGTGTATGTATATATGAATGGATTAGAATTGAAGATTTTAAAATTTTTCGTTCCAACATATGAACGTATGTACATATGAATGTATTAGAATCGAAAATTTTGAAATTTTGCTGTTGGAAAAATTAGAAATAAAATTATTAACACAAACACACGTTATTATGAATGTATACCTAGTTTTTTTAAAACTGCGGGTGAACATATAGAAATAAATTTCTCAAATAAAGAAAAGGTTTAGGTTAAAATAAAATAATAATTGTATTCAAATATATAAATGTACATATGAATGTAATTTTTTTAAATAAAGAAAAGGTTTAGGCAAAAACAAAATAATAATTTTATTCAAATATATGTATGTATATATAAATGTATTAAATTTAGCATTTTACAGTTTTCCGTTTGGAACAATAAAAATAAAATTCTAACTACATACGTACATACATATATTCTGTATGTACATATATTTTTTTAAAGCTTGCTGACGAAACGTAATGTTCAAAACAATAACAAATGAAATATTAATATTCAGATGTCACAAAACATCTGATGTCTGATAAAAGCTGACATTTATTTACGTTAAAATTAATTCGTTTATCCGCAACAAAAATATGTGAGATCATTATATTTTCAAATATTATTTATTTCTCGGTTTGTGTTTCTAATAATAAAAATAACGTAAAACGTATCATTTATTTCGTGGTTTGTGTTTCTAATTATAAAAAGTATAAAAGAAAAACGTGCTTTTGTTATACAAAAATTTTTTCAGAAAATCTTAAAATAGAGCTATTTCGGGGCTAAAAAGTTCCAATGTCAGATTTTTCTGGGACTCTAGAGGCAAAACTCTACCTAATGCCTTTTGTCCCATGTCTCTAGCCCTTCTAGAAGTACCCGTACTTTTTACCACCTGAGAAGTAGCTATATATATATATAATGTAAAATAGGATGGTTTTTGAAGAGTTATACGAAATATGAATAAAATATAGAATTAATAAGAGAAATTCAATGTACTGCGTAGCCTAGTGGTTAGCGTGGTGGTCTCATAGCCAGAAGGTTATTGGATCAATGCTTGCCTGGATGTTGTATTTTTCTTTTTTTTGGTTTTTTTAAAAATTTTTTTTTTATTTTGTTTAAATTTTGTATTTTATTTTTTTTTAATATATAACAGATAAATGTTATATAAAAGTTTAAAGAAAATTTCCAAAAAAATATTCTTATAATAGTTTGGAAAAATTCGCAAAAATTTTAAGTACATAAATATGTATGTATGTATATTTTTTTTAAAGCTTCCTGAGTAATTTTTTTTAAGCTTTCTATATGAATTTAATAATATTCAAAACTGTAGAATATATAGAAATAAATTTTAAACGCATAATTATTAAATCATGGGAGTAAACATACAAAAATTAATTTTTCAAATAAAGAAAAGGTTTAGTCAAAAACAAAATAATAATTTTATTCATATATATGTATGTATGTATGTATGAATATATGTGTGTATGTATATATGAATGGATTAGAATTGAAGATTTTGAAATTTTTCGTTCCAACATATGAACGTATGTACATATGAATCTATTAGAATCGAAAATTAAAAAAGAAACAAAAACAAAATAATAATTTATGTATGTAAAAATATATGTATGTTTGTATATATGAATACATGTGTGTATGTATATATGAATGGATTAGAATTGAAGATTTTAAAATTTTTCGTTCCAACATATGAACGTATGTACATATGAATGTATTAGAATCGAAAATTTTGAAATTTTGCTGTTGGAAAAATTAGAAATAAAATTATTAACACAAACACACGTTATTATGAATGTATACCTAGTTTTTCTAAAACTGCGGGTGAACATATAGAAATAAATTTCTCAAATAAAGAAAAGGTTTAGGTTAATAAAATAATAATTGTATTCAAATATATAAATGTACA
This sequence comes from Condylostylus longicornis, assembly GCF_029603195.1. Taxonomy (NCBI): domain Eukaryota; kingdom Metazoa; phylum Arthropoda; class Insecta; order Diptera; family Dolichopodidae; genus Condylostylus; species Condylostylus longicornis. The sequence continues at coordinate 103,741 of NW_026578037.1, forward strand.
TATGAATGTAATTTTTTTAAATAAAGAAAAGGTTTAGGCAAAAACAAAATAATAATTTTATTCAAATATATGTATGTATATATAAATGTATTAAATTTAGCATTTTACAGTTTTCCGTTTGGAACAATAAAAATAAAATTCTAACTACATACGTACATACATATATTCTGTATGTACATATATTTTTTTAAAGCTTGCTGACGAAACGTAATGTTCAAAACAATAACAAATGAAATATTAATATTCAGATGTCACAAAACATCTGATGTCTGATAAAAGCTGACATTTATTTACGTTAAAATTAATTCGTTTATCCGCAACAAAAATATGTGAGATCATTATATTTTCAAATATTATTTATTTCTCGGTTTGTGTTTCTAATAATAAAAATAACGTAAAACGTATCATTTATTTCGTGGTTTGTGTTTCTAATTATAAAAAGTATAAAAGAAAAACGTGCTTTTGTTATACAAAAATTTTTTCAGAAAATCTTAAAATAGAGCTATTTCGGGGCTAAAAAGTTCCAATGTCAGATTTTTCTGGGACTCTAGAGGCAAAACTCTACCTAATGCCTTTTGTCCCATGTCTCTAGCCCTTCTAGAAGTACCCGTACTTTTTACCACCTGAGAAGTAGCTATATATATATATAATGTAAAATAGGATGGTTTTTGAAGAGTTATACGAAATATGAATAAAATATAGAATTAATAAGAGAAATTCAATGTACTGCGTAGCCTAGTGGTTAGCGTGGTGGTCTCATAGCCAGAAGGTTATTGGATCAATGCTTGCCTGGATGTTGTATTTTTCTTTTTTTTGGTTTTTTTAAAAATTTTTTTTTTATTTTGTTTAAATTTTGTATTTTATTTTTTTTTAATATATAACAGATAAATGTTATATAAAAGTTTAAAGAAAATTTCCAAAAAAATATTCTTATAATAGTTTGGAAAAATTCGCAAAAATTTTAAGTACATAAATATGTATGTATGTATATTTTTTTTAAAGCTTCCTGAGTAATTTTTTTTAAGCTTTCTATATGAATTTAATAATATTCAAAACTGTAGAATATATAGAAATAAATTTTAAACGCATAATTATTAAATCATGGGAGTAAACATACAAAAATTAATTTTTCAAATAAAGAAAAGGTTTAGTCAAAAACAAAATAATAATTTTATTCATATATATGTATGTATGTATGTATGAATATATGTGTGTATGTATATATGAATGGATTAGAATTGAAGATTTTGAAATTTTTCGTTCCAACATATGAACGTATGTACATATGAATCTATTAGAATCGAAAATTAAAAAAGAAACAAAAACAAAATAATAATTTATGTATGTAAAAATATATGTATGTTTGTATATATGAATACATGTGTGTATGTATATATGAATGGATTAGAATTGAAGATTTTAAAATTTTTCGTTCCAACATATGAACGTATGTACATATGAATGTATTAGAATCGAAAATTTTGAAATTTTGCTGTTGGAAAAATTAGAAATAAAATTATTAACACAAACACACGTTATTATGAATGTATACCTAGTTTTTCTAAAACTGCGGGTGAACATATAGAAATAAATTTCTCAAATAAAGAAAAGGTTTAGGTTAAAATAAAATAATAATTGTATTCAAATATATAAATGTACATATGAATGTAATTTTTTTAAATAAAGAAAAGGTTTAGGCAAAAACAAAATAATAATTTTATTCAAATATATGTATGTATATATAAATGTATTAAATTTAGCATTTTACAGTTTTCCGTTTGGAACAATAAAAATAAAATTCTAACTACATACGTACATACATATATTCTGTATGTACATATATTTTTTTAAAGCTTGCTGACGAAACGTAATGTTCAAAACAATAACAAATGAAATATTAATATTCAGATGTCACAAAACATCTGATCTCTGATAAAAGCTGACATTTATTTACGTTAAAATTAATTCGTTTATCCGCAACAAAAATATGTGAGATCATTATATTTTCAAATATTATTTATTTCTCGGTTTGTGTTTCTAATAATAAAAATAACGTAAAACGTATCATTTATTTCGTGGTTTGTGTTTCTAATTATAAAAAGTATAAAAGAAAAACGTGCTTTTGTTATACAAAAATTTTTTCAGAAAATCTTAAAATAGAGCTATTTCGGGGCTAAAAAGTTCCAATGTCAGATTTTTCTGGGACCCTAGAGGCAAAACTCTACCTAATGCCTTTTGTCCCATGTCTCTAGCCCTTCTAGAAGTACCCGTACTTTTTACCACCTGAGAAGTAGCTATATATATATAATGTAAAATAGGATGGTTTTTGAAGAGTTATACGAAATATGAATAAAATATAGAATTAATAAGAGAAATTCAATGTACTGCGTAGCCTAGTGGTTAGCGTGGTGGTCTCATAGCCAGAAGGTTATTGGATCAATGCTTGCCTGGATAACAGTATTTTTCTTTTTTTGGATTATTTTAAAATTTTTTTTTTTATTTTGTTTAAATTTTGTATTTTATTTTTTTTTAATATATAACAGATAAATGTTATATAAAAGTTTAAAGAAAATTTCCAAAAAAATATTCTTATAACAGTTTGGAAAAATTCGCAAAAATTTTAAGTACATAAATATGTATGTATGTATATTTTTTTTAAAGCTTCCTGAGTAATTTTTTTTAAGCTTTCTATATGAATTTAATAATATTCAAAACTGTAGAATATATAGAAATAAATTTTAAACGCATAATTATTAAATCATGGGAGTAAACATACAAAAATTAATTTTTCAAATAAAGAAAAGGTTTAGTCAAAAACAAAATAATAATTTTATTCATATATATGTATGTATGTATGTATGAATATATGTGTGTATGTATATATGAATGGATTAGAATTGAAGATTTTGAAATTTTTCGTTCCAACATATGAACGTATGTACATATGAATCTATTAGAATCGAAAATTAAAAAAGAAACAAAAACAAAATAATAATTTATGTATGTAAAAATATATGTATGTTTGTATATATGAATACATGTGTGTATGTATATATGAATGGATTAGAATTGAAGATTTTAAAATTTTTCGTTCCAACATATGAACGTATGTACATATGAATGTATTAGAATCGAAAATTTTGAAATTTTGCTGTTGGAAAAATTAGAAATAAAATTATTAACACAAACACACGTTATTATGAATGTATACCTAGTTTTTCTAAAACTGCGGGTGAACATATAGAAATAAGTTTCTCAAATAAAGAAAAGGTTTAGGTTAATAAAATAATAATTGTATTCAAATATATAAATGTACATATGAATGTAATTTTTTTAAATAAAGAAAAGGTTTAGGCAAAAACAAAATAATAATTTTATTCAAATATATGTATGTATATATAAATGTATTAAATTTAGCATTTTACAGTTTTCCGTTTGGAACAATAAAAATAAAATTCTAACTACATACGTACATACATATATTCTGTATGTACATATATTTTTTTAAAGCTTGCTGACGAAACGTAATGTTCAAAACAATAACAAATGAAATATTAATATTCAGATGTCACAAAACATCTGATCTCTGATAAAAGCTGACATTTATTTACGTTAAAATTAATTCGTTTATCCGCAACAAAAATATGTGAGATCATTATATTTTCAAATATTATTTATTTCTCGGTTTGTGTTTCTAATAATAAAAATAACGTAAAACGTATCTCAACGTATAACGTACTGCGGGTGAACATATAGAAATAAATTTCTCAAATAAAGAAAAGGTTTAGGTTAAAATAAAATAATAATTGTATTCAAATATATAAATGTACATATGAATGTAATTTTTTTAAATAAAGAAAAGGTTTAGGCAAAAACAAAATAATAATTTTATTCAAATATATGTATGTATATATAAATGTATTAAATTTAGCATTTTACAGTTTTCCGTTTGGAACAATAAAAATAAAATTCTAACTACATACGTACATACATATATTCTGTATGTACATATATTTTTTTAAAGCTTGCTGACGAAACGTAATGTTCAAAACAATAACAAATGAAATATTAATATTCAGATGTCACAAAACATCTGATCTCTGATAAAAGCTGACATTTATTTACGTTAAAATTAATTCGTTTATCCGCAACAAAAATATGTGAGATCATTATATTTTCAAATATTATTTATTTCTCGGTTTGTGTTTCTAATAATAAAAATAACGTAAAACGTATCATTTATTTCGTGGTTTGTGTTTCTAATTATAAAAAGTATAAAAGAAAAACGTGCTTTTGTTATACAAAAATTTTTTCAGAAAATCTTAAAATAGAGCTATTTCGGGGCTAAAAAGTTCCAATGTCAGATTTTTCTGGGACCCTAGAGGCAAAACTCTACCTAATGCCTTTTGTCCCATGTCTCTAGCCCTTCTAGAAGTACCCGTACTTTTTACCACCTGAGAAGTAGCTATATATATATAATGTAAAATAGGATGGTTTTTGAAGAGTTATACGAAATATGAATAAAATATAGAATTAATAAGAGAAATTCAATGTACTGCGTAGCCTAGTGGTTAGCGTGGTGGTCTCATAGCCAGAAGGTTATTGGATCAATGCTTGCCTGGATGTTGTATTTTTCTTTTTTTGGATTATTTTAAAAATTTTTTTTTTTATTTTGTTTAAATTTTGTATTTTATTTTTTTTTAATATATAACAGATAAATGTTATATAAAAGTTTAAAGAAAATTTCCAAAAAAATATTCTTATAATAGTTTGGAAAAATTCGCAAAAATTTTAAGTACATAAATATGTATGTATGTATATTTTTTTTAAAGCTTCCTGAGTAATTTTTTTTAAGCTTTCTATATGAATTTAATAATATTCAAAACTGTAGAATATATAGAAATAAATTTTAAACGCATAATTATTAAATCATGGGAGTAAACATACAAAAATTAATTTTTCAAATAAAGAAAAGGTTTAGTCAAAAACAAAATAATAATTTTATTCATATATATGTATGTATGTATGTATGAATATATGTGTGTATGTATATATGAATGGATTAGAATTGAAGATTTTGAAATTTTTCGTTCCAACATATGAACGTATGTACATATGAATCTATTAGAATCGAAAATTAAAAAAGAAACAAAAACAAAATAATAATTTATGTATGTAAAAATATATGTATGTTTGTATATATGAATACATGTGTGTATGTATATATGAATGGATTAGAATTGAAGATTTTAAAGTTTTTCGTTCCAACATATGAACGTATGTACATATGAATGTATTAGAATCGAAAATTTTGAAATTTTGCTGTTGGAAAAATTAGAAATAAAATTATTAACACAAACACACGTTATTATGAATGTATACCTAGTTTTTTTAAAACTGCGGGTGAACATATAGAAATAAATTTCTCAAATAAAGAAAAGGTTTAGGTTAAAATAAAATAATAATTGTATTCAAATATATAAATGTACATATGAATGTAATTTTTTTAAATAAAGAAAAGGTTTAGGCAAAAACAAAATAATAATTTTATTCAAATATATGTATGTATATATAAATGTATTAAATTTAGCATTTTACAGTTTTCCGTTTGGAACAATAAAAATAAAATTCTAACTACATACGTACATACATATATTCTGTATGTACACATATTTTTTTAAAGCTTGCTGACGAAACGTAATGTTCAAAACAATAACAAATGAAATATTAATATTCAGATGTCACAAAACATCTGATGTCTGATAAAAGCTGACATTTATTTACGTTAAAATTAATTCGTTTATCCGCAACAAAAATATGTGAGATCATTATATTTTCAAATATTATTTATTTCTCGGTTTGTGTTTCTAATAATAAAAATAACGTAAAACGTATCATTTATTTCGTGGTTTGTGTTTCTAATTATAAAAAGTATAAAAGAAAAACGTGCTTTTGTTATACAAAAATTTTTTCAGAAAATCTTAAAATAGAGCTATTTCGGGGCTAAAAAGTTCCAATGTCAGATTTTTCTGGGACTCTAGAGGCAAAACTCTACCTAATGCCTTTTGTCCCATGTCTCTAGCCCTTCTAGAAGTACCCGTACTTTTTACCACCTGAGAAGTAGCTATATATATATATAATGTAAAATAGGATGGTTTTTGAAGAGTTATACGAAATATGAATAAAATATAGAATTAATAAGAGAAATTCAATGTACTGCGTAGCCTAGTGGTTAGCGTGGTGGTCTCATAGCCAGAAGGTTATTGGATCAATGCTTGCCTGGATGTTGTATTTTTCTTTTTTTTGGTTTTTTTAAAAATTTTTTTTTTATTTTGTTTAAATTTTGTATTTTATTTTTTTTTAATATATAACAGATAAATGTTATATAAAAGTTTAAAGAAAATTTCCAAAAAAATATTCTTATAATAGTTTGGAAAAATTCGCAAAAATTTTAAGTACATAAATATGTATGTATGTATATTTTTTTTAAAGCTTCCTGAGTAATTTTTTTTAAGCTTTCTATATGAATTTAATAATATTCAAAACTGTAGAATATATAGAAATAAATTTTAAACGCATAATTATTAAATCATGGGAGTAAACATACAAAAATTAATTTTTCAAATAAAGAAAAGGTTTAGTCAAAAACAAAATAATAATTTTATTCATATATATGTATGTATGTATGTATGAATATATGTGTGTATGTATATATGAATGGATTAGAATTGAAGATTTTGAAATTTTTCGTTCCAACATATGAACGTATGTACATATGAATCTATTAGAATCGAAAATTAAAAAAGAAACAAAAACAAAATAATAATTTATGTATGTAAAAATATATGTATGTTTGTATATATGAATACATGTGTGTATGTATATATGAATGGATTAGAATTGAAGATTTTAAAATTTTTCGTTCCAACATATGAACGTATGTACATATGAATGTATTAGAATCGAAAATTTTGAAATTTTGCTGTTGGAAAAATTAGAAATAAAATTATTAACACAAACACACGTTATTATGAATGTATACCTAGTTTTTCTAAAACTGCGGGTGAACATATAGAAATAAATTTCTCAAATAAAGAAAAGGTTTAGGTTAAAATAAAATAATAATTGTATTCAAATATATAAATGTACATATGAATGTAATTTTTTTAAATAAAGAAAAGGTTTAGGCAAAAACAAAATAATAATTTTATTCAAATATATGTATGTATATATAAATGTATTAAATTTAGCATTTTACAGTTTTCCGTTTGGAACAATAAAAATAAAATTCTAACTACATACGTACATACATATATTCTGTATGTACATATATTTTTTTAAAGCTTGCTGACGAAACGTAATGTTCAAAACAATAACAAATGAAATATTAATATTCAGATGTCACAAAACATCTGATCTCTGATAAAAGCTGACATTTATTTACGTTAAAATTAATTCGTTTATCCGCAACAAAAATATGTGAGATCATTATATTTTCAAATATTATTTATTTCTCGGTTTGTGTTTCTAATAATAAAAATAACGTAAAACGTATCATTTATTTCGTGGTTTGTGTTTCTAATTATAAAAAGTATAAAAGAAAAACGTGCTTTTGTTATACAAAAATTTTTTCAGAAAATCTTAAAATAGAGCTATTTCGGGGCTAAAAAGTTCCAATGTCAGATTTTTCTGGGACCCTAGAGGCAAAACTCTACCTAATGCCTTTTGTCCCATGTCTCTAGCCCTTCTAGAAGTACCCGTACTTTTTACCACCTGAGAAGTAGCTATATATATATAATGTAAAATAGGATGGTTTTTGAAGAGTTATACGAAATATGAATAAAATATAGAATTAATAAGAGAAATTCAATGTACTGCGTAGCCTAGTGGTTAGCGTGGTGGTCTCATAGCCAGAAGGTTATTGGATCAATGCTTGCCTGGATGTTGTATTTTTCTTTTTTTGGATTATTTTAAAAATTTTTTTTTTTATTTTGTTTAAATTTTGTATTTTATTTTTTTTTAATATATAACAGATAAATGTTATATAAATGTTTAAAGAAAATTTCCAAAAAAATATTCTTATAATAGTTTGGAAAAATTCGCAAAAATTTTAAGTACATAAATATGTATGTATGTATATTTTTTTTAAAGCTTCCTGAGTAATTTTTTTTAAGCTTTCTATATGAATTTAATAATATTCAAAACTGTAGAATATATAGAAATAAATTTTAAACGCATAATTATTAAATCATGGGAGTAAACATACAAAAATTAATTTTTCAAATAAAGAAAAGGTTTAGTCAAAAACAAAATAATAATTTTATTCATATATATGTATGTATGTATGTATGAATAGATGTGTGTATGTATATATGAATGGATTAGAATTGAAGATTTTGAAATTTTTCGTTCCAACATATGAACGTATGTACATATGAATGTATTACAATCGAAAATTTTGAAATTTTGCTGTTGGAAAAATTAGAAATAAAATTATTAACACAAACACACGTTATTATGAATGTATACCTAGTTTTTTTAAAACTGCGGGTGAACATATAGAAATAAATTTCTCAAATAAAGAAAAGGTTTAGGTTAAAATAAAATAATAACTGTATTCAAATATATAAATGTACATATGAATGTAATTTTTTTAAATAAAGAAAAGGTTTAGGCAAAAACAAAATAATAATTTTATTCAAATATATGTATGTATATATAAATGTATTAAATTTAGCATTTTACAGTTTTCCGTTTGGAACAATAAAAATAAAATTCTAACTACATACGTACATACATATATTCTGTATGTACATATATTTTTTTAAAGCTTGCTGACGAAACGTAATGTTCAAAACAATAACAAATGAAATATTAATATTCAGATGTCACAAAACATCTGATGTCTGATAAAAGCTGACATTTATTTACGTTAAAATTAATTCGTTTATCCGCAACAAAAATATGTGAGATCATTATATTTTCAAATATTATTTATTTCTCGGTTTGTGTTTCTAATAATAAAAATAACGTAAAACGTATCATTTATTTCGTGGTTTGTGTTTCTAATTATAAAAAGTATAAAAGAAAAACGTGCTTTTGTTATACAAAAATTTTTTCAGAAAATCTTAAAATAGAGCTATTTCGGGGCTAAAAAGTTCCAATGTCAGACTTTTCTGGGACCCTAGAGGCAAAACTCTACCTAATGCCTTTTGTCCCATGTCTCTAGCCCTTCTAGAAGTACCCGTACTTTTTACCACCTGAGAAGTAGCTATATATATATAATGTAAAATAGGATGGTTTTTGAAGAGTTATACGAAATATGAATAAAATATAGAATTAATAAGAGAAATTCAATGTACTGCGTAGCCTAGTGGTTAGCGTGGTGGTCTCATAGCCAGAAGGTTATTGGATCAATGCTTGCCTGGATAACAGTATTTTTCTTTTTTTGGATTATTTTAAAAATTTTTTTTTTTATTTTGTTTAAATTTTGTATTTTATTTTTTTTTAATATATAACAGATAAATGTTATATAAAAGTTTAAAGAAAATTTCCAAAAAAATATTCTTATAATAGTTTGGAAAAATTCGCAAAAATTTTAAGTACATAAATATGTATGTATGTATATTTTTTTTAAAGCTTCCTGAGTAATTTTTTTTAAGCTTTCTATATGAATTTAATAATATTCAAAACTGTAGAATATATAGAAATAAATTTTAAACGCATAATTATTAAATCATGGGAGTAAACATACAAAAATTAATTTTTCAAATAAAGAAAAGGTTTAGTCAAAAACAAAATAATAATTTTATTCATATATATGTATGTATGTATGTATGAATATATGTGTGTATGTATATATGAATGGATTAGAATTGAAGATTTTGAAATTTTTCGTTCCAACATATGAACGTATGTACATATGAATCTATTAGAATCGAAAATTAAAAAAGAAACAAAAACAAAATAATAATTTATGTATGTAAAAATATATGTATGTTTGTATATATGAATACATGTGTGTATGTATATATGAATGGATTAGAATTGAAGATTTTAAAATTTTTCGTTCCAACATATGAACGTATGTACATATGAATGTATTAGAATCGAAAATTTTGAAATTTTGCTGTTGGAAAAATTAGAAATAAAATTATGAACACAAACACACGTTATTATGAATGTATACCTAGTTTTTTTAAAACTGCGGGTGAACATATAGAAATAAATTTCTCAAATAAAGAAAAGGTTTAGGTTAAAATAAAATAATAATTGTATTCAAATATATAAATGTACATATGAATGTAATTTTTTTAAATAAAGAAAAGGTTTAGGCAAAAACAAAATAATAATTTTATTCAAATATATGTATGTATATATAAATGTATTAAATTTAGCATTTTACAGTTTTCCGTTTGGAACAATAAAAATAAAATTCTAACTACATACGTACATACATATATTCTGTATGTACATATATTTTTTTAAAGCTTGCTGACGAAACGTAATGTTCAAAACAATAACAAATGAAATATTAATATTCAGATGTCACAAAACATCTGATGTCTGATAAAAGCTGACATTTATTTACGTTAAAATTAATTCGTTTATCCGCAACAAAAATATGTGAGATCATTATATTTTCAAATATTATTTATTTCTCGGTTTGTGTTTCTAATAATAAAAATAACGTAAAACGTATCATTTATTTCGTGGTTTGTGTTTCTAATTATAAAAAGTATAAAAGAAAAACGTGCTTTTGTTATACAAAAATTTTTTCAGAAAATCTTAAAATAGAGCTATTTCGGGGCTAAAAAGTTCCAATGTCAGATTTTTCTGGGACCCTAGAGGCAAAACTCTACCTAATGCCTTTTGTCCCATGTCTCTAGCCCTTCTAGAAGTACCCGTACTTTTTACCACCTGAGAAGTAGCTATATATATATAATGTAAAATAGGATGGTTTTTGAAGAGTTATACGAAATATGAATAAAATATAGAATTAATAAGAGAAATTCAATGTACTGCGTAGCCTAGTGGTTAGCGTGGTGGTCTCATAGCCAGAAGGTTATTGGATCAATGCTTGCCTGGATAACAGTATTTTTCTTTTTTTGGATTATTTTAAAAATTTTTTTTTTTATTTTGTTTAAATTTTGTATTTTATTTTTTTTTAATATATAACAGATAAATGTTATATAAAAGTTTAAAGAAAATTTCCAAAAAAATATTCTTATAATAGTTTGGAAAAATTCGCAAAAATTTTAAGTACATAAATATGTATGTATGTATATTTTTTTTAAAGCTTCCTGAGTAATTTTTTTTAAGCTTTCTATATGAATTTAATAATATTCAAAACTGTAGAATATATAGAAATAAATTTTAAACGCATAATTATTAAATCATGGGAGTAAACATACAAAAATTAATTTTTCAAATAAAGAAAAGGTTTAGTCAAAAACAAAATAATAATTTTATTCATATATATGTATGTATGTATGTATGAATATATGTGTGTATGTATATATGAATGGATTAGAATTGAAGATTTTGAAATTTTTCGTTCCAACATATGAACGTATGTACATATGAATCTATTAGAATCGAAAATTAAAAAAGAAACAAAAACAAAATAATAATTTATGTATGTAAAAATATATGTATGTTTGTATATATGAATACATGTGTGTATGTATATATGAATGGATTAGAATTGAAGATTTTAAAATTTTTCGTTCCAACATATGAACGTATGTACATATGAATGTATTAGAATCGAAAATTTTGAAATTTTGCTGTTGGAAAAATTAGAAATAAAATTATTAACACAAACACACGTTATTTTGAATGTATACCTAGTTTTTCTAAAACTGCGGGTGAACATATAGAAATAAATTTCTCAAATAAAGAAAAGGTTTAGGTTAAAATAAAATAATAATTGTATTCAAATATATAAATGTACATATGAATGTAATTTTTTTAAATAAAGAAAAGGTTTAGGCAAAAACAAAATAATAATTTTATTCAAATATATGTATGTATATATAAATGTATTAAATTTAGCATTTTACAGTTTTCCGTTTGGAACAATAAAAATAAAATTCTAACTACATACGTACATACATATATTCTGTATGTACATATATTTTTTTAAAGCTTGCTGACGAAACGTAATGTTCAAAACAATAACAAATGAAATATTAATATTCAGATGTCACAAAACATCTGATGTCTGATAAAAGCTGACATTTATTTACGTTAAAATTAATTCGTTTATCCGCAACAAAAATATGTGAGATCATTATATTTTCAAATATTATTTATTTCTCGGTTTGTGTTTCTAATAATAAAAATAACGTAAAACGTATCATTTATTTCGTGGTTTGTGTTTCTAATTATAAAAAGTATAAAAGAAAAACGTGCTTTTGTTATACAAAAATTTTTTCAGAAAATCTTAAAATAGAGCTATTTCGGGGCTAAAAAGTTCCAATGTCAGATTTTTCTGGGACCCTAGAGGCAAAACTCTACCTAATGCCTTTTGTCCCATGTCTCTAGCCCTTCTAGAAGTACCCGTACTTTTTACCACCTGAGAAGTAGCTATATATATATAAAGTAGCTATATATATATAATGTAAAATAGGATGGTTTTTGAAGATTTATACGAAATATGAATAAAATATAGAATTAATAAGAGAAATTCAATGTACTGCGTAGCCTAGTGGTTAGCGTGGTGGTCTCATAGCCAGAAGGTTATTGGATCAATGCTTGCCTGGATGTTGTATTTTTCCTTTTTTGGATTATTTTAAAAATTTTTTTTTTTATTTTGTTTAAATTTTGTATTTTATTTTTTTTTAATATATAACAGATAAATGTTATATAAAAGTTTAAAGAAAATTTCCAAAAAAATATTCTTATAATAGTTTGGAAAAATTCGCAAAAATTTTAAGTACATAAATATGTATGTATGTATATTTTTTTTAAAGCTTCCTGAGTAATTTTTTTTAAGCTTTCTATATGAATTTAATAATATTCAAAACTGTAGAATATATAGAAATAAATTTTAAACGCATAATTATTAAATCATGGGAGTAAACATACAAAAATTAATTTTTCAAATAAAGAAAAGGTTTAGTCAAAAACAAAATAATAATTTTATTCATATATATGTATGTATGTATGTATGAATATATGTGTGTATGTATATATGAATGGATTAGAATTGAAGATTTTGAAATTTTTCGTTCCAACATATGAACGTATGTACATATGAATCTATTAGAATCGAAAATTAAAAAAGAAACAAAAACAAAATAATAATTTATGTATGTAAAAATATATGTATGTTTGTATATATGAATACATGTGTGTATGTATATATGAATGGATTAGAATTGAAGATTTTAAAATTTTTCGTTCCAACATATGAACGTATGTACATATGAATGTATTAGAATCGAAAATTTTGAAATTTTGCTGTTGGAAAAATTAGAAATAAAATTATTAACACAAACACACGTTATTATGAATGTATACCTAGTTTTTTTAAAACTGCGGGTGAACATATAGAAATAAATTTCTCAAATAAAGAAAAGGTTTAGGTTAAAATAAAATAATAATTGTATTCAAATATATAAATGTACATATGAATGTAATTTTTTTAAATAAAGAAAAGGTTTAGGCAAAAACAAAATAATAATTTTATTCAAATATATGTATGTATATATAAATGTATTAAATTTAGCATTTTACAGTTTTCCGTTTGGAACAATAAAAATAAAATTCTAACTACATACGTACATACATATATTCTGTATGTACATATATTTTTTTAAAGCTTGCTGACGAAACGTAATGTTCAAAACAATAACAAATGAAATATTAATATTCAGATGTCACAAAACATCTGATGTCTGATAAAAGCTGACATTTATTTACGTTAAAATTAATTCGTTTATCCGCAACAAAAATATGTGAGATCATTATATTTTCAAATATTATTTATTTCTCGGTTTGTGTTTCTAATAATAAAAATAACGTAAAACGTATCATTTATTTCGTGGTTTGTGTTTCTAATTATAAAAAGTATAAAAGAAAAACGTGCTTTTGTTATACAAAAATTTTTTCAGAAAATCTTAAAATAGAGCTATTTCGGGGCTAAAAAGTTCCAATGTCAGATTTTTCTGGGACCCTAGAGGCAAAACTCTACCTAATGCCTTTTGTCCCATGTCTCTAGCCCTTCTAGAAGTACCCGTACTTTTTACCACCTGAGAAGTAGCTATATATATATAATAATGTAAAATATGATGGTTTTTGGTGAGTTATACGATATATGAATAAAATATAGAATTATTAAGGGAAATTCAAGGTACTGCGTAGCCTAGTGGTTAGCGTGGTAGTCTCATAGCCAGAAGGTTATTGGATCAATGCTTGCCTGGATGTTGTATTTTTCTTTTTTTTGGATCATTTTAAAAATTTTTTTTTTTTATTTTGTTTAAATTTTGTATTTTATTTTTTTTTTAATATATAACAGAAAAATGTTATATAAAAGTTTAAAGAAAATTTCCAAAAAAATATTCTTATAATAGTTTGGAAAAATTCGCAAAAATTTTAAGTACATAAATATGTATGTATGTATATTTTTTTTAAAGCTTCCTGAGTAATTTTTTCAAGCTTTCTATATGAATTTAATAATATTCAAAACTGTAGAATATATAGAAATAAATTTTAAACGCATAATTATTAAATCATGGGAGTAAACTTACAAAAATTAATTTTTCAAATAAAGAAAAGGTTTAGTCAAAAACAAAATAATAATTTATGTATGCAAAAATATATGTATGTATGTATATATGAATACATGTGTGTATGTATATATGAATGGATTAGAATTGAAGATTTTAAAATTTTTCGTCCCAACATATGAACGTATGTACATATGAATGTATTAGAATCGAAAATTAAAAAAGAAACAAAAACAAAATAATAATTTATGTATGTAAAAATATATGTATGTTTGTATATATGAATACATGTGTGTATGTATATATGAATGGATTAGAATTGAAGATTTTGAAATTTTTCGTTCCAACATATGAACGTATGTACATATGAATGTATTAGAATCGAAAATTTTGAAATTTTGCTGTTGGAAAAATTAGAAATAAAATTATTAACACAAACACACGTTATTATGAATGTATACCTAGTTTTTTTTAAAACTGCGGGTGAACATATAGAAATAAATTTCTCAAATAAAGAAAAGGTTTAGGTTAAAATAAAATAATAATTGTATTCAAATATATATATGTAAATATGAATGTAATTTTTTTAAATAAAGAAAAGGTTTAGGCAAAAACAAAATAATAATTTTATTCAAATATATGTATGTATATATAAATGTATTAAAATTTAGCATTTTACAGTTTTCCGTTTGGAACAATAAAAATAAAATTCTAACTACATACGTACATACATATATTCTGTATGTACATATATTTTTTTAAAGCTTGCTGACGAAACGTAATGTTCAAAACAATAACAAATGAAATATTAATATTCAGATGTCACAAAACATCTGATGTCTGATAAAAGCTGACATTTATTTACGTTAAAATTAATTCGTTTATCCGCAACAAAAATGTGTGAGATCATTATATTTTCAAATATTATTTATTTCTCGGTTTGTGTTTCTAATAATAAAAATAACGTAAAACGTATCATTTATTTCTTGGTTTGTGTTTCTAATTATAAAAAGTATAAAAGAAAAACGTGCTTTTGTTATACAAAAATTTTTTCAGAAAATCTTAAAATAGAGCTATTTCGGGGCTAAAAAGTTCCAATGTCAGATTTTTCTGGTACCCTAGACGCAAAACTCTACCTAATGCCTTTTGTCCCATGTCTCTAGCCCTTCTAGAAGTACCCGTACTTTTTACCACCTGAGAAGTAGCTATATATATATAAAATGGAATATTTTAAGAACTTGGAAGCAAAATGCAAACGAAAACTAACGGAATGGAACGAGTCGAACTACTTATTAATAAATATACTTTGCTGAAAATTGTAATAATACGAGTATTTTTGCATGCAATTTTAGTTATTCAGAAAGCTTTTACATGAACATTGTGTTTCTGCAAAAAAAAGGGAAAAAAATATTTCCCTCCGACTGACCGAAGAAGATTTTCGATGTAAATTTGTAAAAAATTAAGAATAATTTTTTTCCTATTTTGTAGTTCAAAAATATCAAAGAAAATTTATTTTTTTATTTACAAATTGACATGTTATAAAGAACACAGAACAAAAAATAGGTTCCGCAGCATTAGATAAAACTGAGTTATTGTACAAATATCAATCTTTTATATCTTAATATTCACACAAAAATCTAGTTTATCACACTATTTTTTAAACTCCGAATAGTATTTATGCTGTTTCCGATATTTAGAACTCCTTGTTTCACTATCAAAGCAATTCAAATCGAGATGGTTTCTGATTTGGCAACAGATAAATTAATTTGTGCACTTAAAAGATTCGTGGCACGTAGATGTTTTTGTAGAATCTGTGTTGTGACAACGCGAAAAATTTTGTTGATACATAAATTTAAAGAACTCAAGATTATCTTCAAGAATTGAACAGAAAAAAATTGCGAAGCAATGTAGTGTAAATGTAACACACTTTCATTTCATACCGCCGAGAGCACCGTACTTTGGAGGATTGTAAGAAACAGCCGTAACATCTGCAAAAAGGCTGCTAGCACCCGTATTAGAATCGGTGTCACTCATGCGATTGATGCCGATTCTAATTGATTGATGATAAACCGGCGCATTTCCTGGTAGGGTGACTCCTATTAACGATTCCTGACTCCAGAATTAACTGTAGAAAAGATGTGTTCGTTATCACGAAGGAAACTTGGGTCCACAGTAAGGCACCAGCTTTAAACAAAATGAAAGCAAGAGTACCTAAGCACTCGTCAGCATACATATCATTGAAAGAAGACTGCAAACAATATTCAGCGATTGATGTTACAAGTAATCTAAGTGTTCAAGACAACACTTAGAATCAAAGTGAAAGCAATACAACAAAAGAAAGAAGATAAAAATTTAGCCAAAAAAAATCCCGGAGCCGAAAGAAAGAGAAAAAAGCCAAAAGAGATGTCTGCCCAATATTACATTCTTCATGATATTGACGATATTACTATTGCCTTTTGTTCCGGGGACCGAGGTCCTTAAGCCCATCTCACGTCAACCGATAGGATCTTCTGTGATTCCCATCCCCATTTATATTAGCCCCATACCTAGACCACGGACAAACGTCAGTATAACAGCCATGTCACCCGAGAGATCCTCTCCGGGGTCACAAAGCCACAACAAATACAGTAAAGAGCTCAAAACTCTCAGATTTGATGTCAAAGAAACCAACAGAGGGAAGGATGTTCACACATCATGTTGACATATTTTTATTTAAAGCAATGTTTAGTTATAACGTTTTCTAAAATATCATAAAATTAACATATTCTTATTCAGTACAGTTTCAATTTAGAATTAAATATTAAATCGTATTGTGTCCTTTTTATTAAGGATAATTTTTGTAGGTATAAATTTTTTGATCTGAGTTTATAAATATATATTTATATATAATAAATAAAAATACCATAAATACATGAGCATATATCTTAGCTAATTGGGTAAAAGCATATTTTTGACTACATATGGTAATAATAATAAATATAATAACAATTAAGCAATTACCCTGAAAAAACGACAAAAGACGAAATGCCGCTACAACTTCTTTCCAATATTTTATAATTTAAACTTGTAAACGTAGGATTGCATTTATTATTTCAAGTTTAGTATACAAGACCAGGAAACTCTTAGTATCCAAAATTCTTGTGCGTATACTTAAGAATGGATTATATCCACGGTATGCGAACTTCGAACAATTTTTTTTCTAGTCAAAAAGTTTCCGGCCCCTATCACTTACGGCATTGGTTCTGATTTTATGGTCTTTTATAATTGATGGTCTTTTTCTTATACCGACATTTTGTAACATAATATTTTAAGATTTTATTGTCAGTTAGTGTAAGTTAAATATTAAATAAAATGTAAGAAAATTTCTGTTAAATATATTTTTTTTTTTCCTTTGTTCACTCCTAGAAGGAGCATAGGGCTAGTGCATGATTTCTCATGCACTAGTTTCATAGCGTCATAGGGTTTTAACTAGGTAGGTGACTAGCCTGCCGTAGTTTTTATTTATATATTAATTATTTGAGGTTATTAATATTTACTGTTTATTTTTCTTAGTTTTTTCTTTTTGATATCGAATATTAGGAATATTTGAAAATTACTTGTATAATATTTTTATTAGTATTGTATATTAAGTTATAATAATATTGAATATAATTTTTATAGTGACCTGACAGGGGTTTGAACCCGAGACCCTTCGGTTAAAGGACCGGTGCCATAACCACTGCACCAATGGTCAGATGTTAAATATATTAATGTGGATAAATAGTTTATATAACTTAAAAAAAGTGTTAGTGTGCGTTAAACAAAAGAAAGAGAATTCAAAAAACAAAAAAAATGAATATGAGCCATACAACATAAAAATGATCTATATCATATTGTCTGGAGCAAACATTTCCAAAACATAGATTTCGACACCCAAGAAAAAATATTGAATTTTTTAATAAATGGAAGTCTGTAATTACAGAAATACTCAAAGAAAGGAGTGGCCTGGAAATATATGAAAAATTAACATTGTTAATGTCTTTACATCTAACAAGTCCCAATACTCAATTTTTTTTACGAAATATTACGAATTCTTGGCTTCGTTCCTGTTTTTCTCTTTAAATGCTACTGATCGCGTCATATTTCTTATTATTTTTTTCTTTTTTCCACGTAAAAAAGAGTTTAATATTTTAAAAAATCTCAGGGTCAGGATATTATACACATTTTTTAAAAAGTTTCCCATTTAAATTCTATTGCACGAAAAAGAAAGAAAGGTAGGAGGAAAGAAAAAATGAAAAAAAATTTGAAATTCATATTTCAGTATGGTTTCAAATGTTAATGAGGAAGGATGTATGATTTTTCATGCACATTTTGTATTTCCCAATAAGGTAAGTTAAGTAGTGTCGGCTAACAAAAATGTTAGTAAAAGTAATACGTATAGGTTGACACATTTCAACAATTTGAATTATCTCATTTCGGTTATTTATACGTTGCTTATAAAATTGTTTCAAATAATTTCAGTTAGTTTTTAAGTTATTAAAAATAAATATGTATGTACCTACTTCTAACCAATTTTTTTTAAATAATTATTTTAAAACTATTTCAAACATGTTATATTGAGTGCTTCAAAAATTTAGTTGTGCACTTCTTTCATATTTTACTAGCAGGTAAACAAGAGCAATCTATTTATAAAATGGCCCTGCCTGTGTATGAATCTGTCATTTTACAATCGGAGTGTTTGAGTCATTTGCACCTCGTAAGATACTATTTATTTCAAAAATAAAAAAGATATTCGAATCCGGTCATAAAAATATATTATTGTCTTTTCCAAAACCTTTTAAATATTTTTTTTTACTTAGGTAATATATTAAGTTTTAAAAATTTTTTTCACAAATAGAGGTAAAATTTAGAATTGTATACAAAATTTGTATTTAAAAAATAATATTTGATTGTATTTAAATATTATTTTCTAATTCCCTCTTCAACTTTTTTCTTTACTACGTATTTATATCAATATTTAATAATTATCTTTCATTAATTATATTTCCAACTTGACACCACAGTTACTTCCCATATCTTGAGTTAACTTACCTTATGAGAAAAAAAAGCTGTTCACTTAAAAATAATGAAATGCTTTCAGTAACATATAAAACATTGAAGGCGAAGGTTGTGCTTATTGTTTTACCCCTGTTTCAAGAATTTTAAAATAATTATGAATGAAAATATTAATATATTTTTTTCATTTTTCTAATATATTTTCTAAATTTTACCTGCTTTATAATAAGTGTGAATTTATTTTAATATTTCTTCTCAAAAAATAGCCACTTCGATTTAAAAAAACCCATATAAAATAAGGTCGTGTTTTCAAGTTTCTCTCTGAGCATTGGAACTTGTTAGATATAACGACATTAACATTGTGTGAGATACATTTTGAAAAGGATTGTTTTTCTCCCAGTAAAAAAACGAACTTTAAACTGGGATTTCCAGGTAATATATTTATATACTTGATATTTAGGGTATATTCGAAAAGTAATCGATGCATCATCGATGAGTAATCAAGTAAAAATCATGTACGAAAATGCATCAATACGATAATACTTTAAATATTTGGTGTTCAAAAATGTCAAAAATACGCATCGTATGCGCATCATGTTAAATTAACAGTGCATCAATTTTTTTGTGATTTTGTATTGATACAAAGTTTTTTTAAATGGAAGCTGAAAAATTAATAATTTATTATTTTAACTCAATATTTAATAAAGTTTATTATTTCTTTATATTATTTTAGTTTATTATTATATAATAATATATCCAAATTTTAGTTGAAATTACAAAGTTCAGCTAAAAGATTTTCAGTTGTTGATAATTTAAATACTTTTACACAAAATTTTTTCTAAATAAACGTCAAAAAACGTAAGATTTAGAAAGTGTTAAAAAATGCCAAAATAACACTGCATTAGCAAGGTACACATCTCACATCGTTTTAGCATCAGCAACATTTTTTTGCATCGACGCTGCATTGATGCACATTTTGGATTACTCCCCGGTTATACCCTTACCAATTCAAATTGAAAATTAATTTTTCCTGTTGTAGAAATTCTAGAATACAAAGAAAGTGGTTTAAATTTTTCAGAAAGCGTGGCATCAGATTTCTAAATAATAATTTAAAAAATTTGATGCGATCAGCACATAACCGACGGCATTGTATATTGTCTAGTTAAGTGAAAGGGTTACAGAATATTATAAAAATATCTTTTAAATACTTCTTTCCAATTTTTAGGACATTAGTAAGCTTATAGTTCACATACCTAGAAAAATGTAAATTTGGCTCTTACTAGAGTTTCGCTTTGTTCTACTCGAATTCCCAGAAATGCTCACCAGTTAACTAGAACTCAAATATTAATTTTCAAGAAATTCCATCAATTCGTTCCGTAGATATGGTGAAAAATGTAAAATCGGCCCGCAAATCAGTTTTCGAACATGATGTTTCCAAAAAATTTATATTTTCATTGTTTTAACACGAGGAATTCAAATATTAAATTTCAATGAAATCGGTCAATTATTTCTCTTTATATACGCAAAAACGTATATTTAGCCCGTAGTAAACGTCCAGTTGCTGATGCCTGATTTCTTCCAAAAGTTAGGAATTTTTGCGGACCGTCGAAAAAACCTTATATATGAAATTTCAAGTAAATCGGTTGAATACCTTCTTGAAAATGTTCAAAAATGTAATACAAGCCCGCTAAAAAGTGCAGTTCCCAAGGCCTGATATATCCCAAAAGTTGATCAATCCATGCCATTGTGGAAATAAACTTACATATAAAATTTCATCAAAATCGGTTCAGCAGAACTTGAGATACACGCGTCCACAGACAGACCAACAGACCGACAGACCGACAGACCGACGGACCGACAGGTTGCTAAAAATAGTTTACTTAAACTATCCTACTATGGAGAAGTGCATTCCCACCGAAAACTCGATGTGCAAAATTTGTTGCCATCACATAACCTACCTATTATTTACACAATACGGTCGGTAAAAATATGAAATAGTATTTTATATGCATAGCAATTATTCTAATATTTGCGTTTTCTTCTAAATTACTTTGGCTGAAAGAAAACTGTGTTACACAAAAAAATTATGTGCCAAAAAGTCCAAAATGTACAATAACACTTTAAACATATAAAGTAATAATATTTTAACGTTCTTTCTTTGATTCTACCGAAACTTTTTCCTACCGTAAAAAGCAATATTAATAATTCAAAAAAATGATGAAAGAAAAAATAAGAAAGTGATAAACGAGTTAATCACCCTAAGTAAAATTAAATATGGTTATAAATTAAAATTAAAGCAAATTAAGGAAATTGTAAAACGCAAAATATTTGGCAATAAATATTACAGAACACAAAAAAAAATAAATGAAACTAAAAACTTATTGCAAATTTTCTGTTTTATTTATAAAAATTATAAAAAATTTTTTTTAGAAATAAAAAAAAAGGTACAATATAAATAACACTAAAAACAGCATCTATATTTACTTTTTCGAACTAGCATTAGTTCAATTCCCTACTACCGAATGAAAATGACGCCACCTAAAAAAAGGTTTTACTTAGTCTATTATTAGTTATTAGCACTTTTCAAAAAAATTTTTGAAAAAAGTGCTTATTAGTTTCACTCTGTCTGTCCGTCCGTCCGTCTGTCCATGTGTCTGTTTACAAAACTTCTACACCCTCCAAGATAGAAAGCTGAAATTTTGTATGTACATAGGTCTTTACTAGAAACTTATTTCCGTAGAACAAATTTTTTACCTATCTCCCCCCCTGTGGAAGTTTTATCCCCCCAAAACCCTAAAAGTGGCCTTTTTTAACTATTTGTTGCATTGAAACCATAAGCATTTTTGGAATTTTGCAAACGCAAAAAGGCAGTGGCTTCACTTTTCCAATAAGATAACGCATTTGTACTCAAATTATCGACTGCACGTATGACTTTCAAAAACAAAGTGAACAAATTTTGTATGCATTTTAGGAAAACACGAGATACTTATATTAGAATAAAATTTATAGATACAGAAATAATCAACAATGTGTTTGTAAATTTTGAACAAGTTTTGACTCTATTTCTTAATCTTCAATATTCCGATTTCAACTTTGCTAAAAAATTTACTTTTTTAAAAACAAGAAAAAAAATATAGGACATATTATAAAATATCTGTTTTTGTTGTGAATTAAGAATTAACAATAAAATTATATAATATAATTGTGAAATAACATTTTTTGCTTATTAAAAATTTGTACTTGGTGTCTTAGTTATGAACAACCGTAAAAAAGTATACAATAACCGAAAATAATATATTTTTATTTTTACGAATGTGATTCTGCAGAAGGATGGATTGAAAACAAAATTGTGTGCACCTATTCATCGAAAACCATAATTAACATTATTCTTTTATTGCTTCTTTTCAAAGAGAAAATGAAAAGTATAAAAAAATATACATATATAGGAAAATACCTCTTATTTTAAGATTAATGAGTTTATATTTTACAGTTACTTTATTCTTAAAAATTTTTTTTTACCGGGAGGAAGGGCGAAAAATCTCGAAAGACACTGCCAGACGAAAAGCACTAGTGTGGAACTTTAATCCATTAAAAAACCCCGTCCTCACAGTAACATATAAAACTAGTACAAAACGACTAACCATTCATTGTGGTCCAACTCTTTTGATTATTTACAAGCTTTTGATCTGGCACAATAGCTTACTAAGTACTCATTGTTCAGATATAAAACATTAAACTAACTCAAGAGGTCTCGT
Organism: Condylostylus longicornis; assembly: GCF_029603195.1. Classification (NCBI taxonomy): domain Eukaryota; kingdom Metazoa; phylum Arthropoda; class Insecta; order Diptera; family Dolichopodidae; genus Condylostylus; species Condylostylus longicornis. The sequence continues at coordinate 127,265 of NW_026578037.1, forward strand.
ACGTTTAAGTTTCCTAACAAATTTTTGATTGTAAACCAATCGAGCCGCCTCGATGTTGACATGATTGGATAAACGCATCTAATGATTGGCTGCTTGCTTTTTAATTTCGTCTGTGACGCTTAGGATTGTGAGATTAGTGAAATTCACGTGTACTGATTTCACCTCGTTAATTTTTATATTCCGCTTTCTAGTCCATTTTGAGATCTTATCATTGGCCTTTTGTAATTTTTGTATAGATTCATTTTCATTTCGTCCTATTGCGATAACTGCTGTGTCATTAGCAAATGTGGCCGTTGTCACTCCTTCCGATTCAGGAATATCACAAATGTATAACAATATACTTCCTTGTGGTACCCCCGATCTGATATCCCTAAGCGAAGAGTACACCTCTTCCGTAAGATTCGAGCATGTTAACATACTGCCTTGGTAGTAATTGTCTAAGTAACTGGTAGTAATTTTTTTATTAATCCACAATGCCAAACCTTATCAAAGGCCTTAGCTACGTGCAATAATATGATAGAACATCTTGATTTTTCTTCCAGTCAATTTTCGATTAGATCAGTTATTCGATGAATCTGATCATAGGTTGAGTGATTCTTTCGAAAACCCAATTTATGATTCGGGATTAACTTTTTACTTTCAATTATGGCTGAAGCATTTTCAATAAAAGTTTCTCTAGCAGTTTTGAAATTATCGGCAACAATGAGATTGGTTTATAAGAAGTCGCCTTGCGTATAGGTTTGCCAGGTTTGTGCAGCATAACTATTTCTGCAACTTTCCAAATATCATACACGTAATTAAACCCTTATACACTCATTTATTAGCGCGTAAGCATCGTTATACCCCTTTTGGGTAATTTTTTCAAAATATCGGCCGTTATTAGTTTGACCTAATAACGGCCCGGAGTATTTTTAGATTTAAGAGTCCTGATTTCCTCTATAACATCTCTTTCCTTGACAATTGGAATAGTCACGCTATCTTTAACAAAAGCAGATTCCTCATTTTCAGGCACACCCTGACTCTCATACGGACAGAATAGATCGGGCGTATGATTTGCAAACGCATTTGCCTTGTCTTTGTCAGTTTTTGCCCACGTTCCATCTTTGTTTTTAATAGGAACAAGATGTTTGATATGTTGCTTCATTTTCTTTGTTGCCCTCCACAATAAATAATTGGTTTTCTCACACGCCGTCAAATTTTGAGCATAATTGGAAATCGAATCCTCCTTGTATTTTCTAATATAACGTCTTAGTTGCTGCGATTCGCGATTATATCTAGCTTTATCAGTAGGATTACGCGCTTGCTGCCACCTCTTACTTGCCTCCCTGCTTTGCATTACTTTTGCTAGTATATGTGGAGGACAGTTAATAAACTACTCCATGCCACATTTTGAATAATTTTAGTAAAATTTTCGGCCTCCTAATCTATGTGCTGGGTTGTTCTTATTATTTTCCTTAGATCCTTTTATCGTTCAATCTCTAAATGAAATCTTGACCAATCTGTAGTGCCATTTGTCAGCAGAAGTTTCGCTCTTTTCAATACAATATTTTCGTTAAGTTTAAGAATAACCACCGGATGATCAGAGTTCAAATCATTTGCTGTCCTCAGTTCTCTTCCTCTAGTTGAAGTATGCCTTGAACCCCAATTTATTTTAAATCTTGGGTTACAATACAATGCAGCCACTCTAAATTTTTGCTTAGTCGAAGTTATCTGAACCGCCGTCATTTGCATTCCCTCGGCTTGCATCTGGTGCAGATCACAATGCACTATATTTTCTTTTATTAGTATCGCCGTTCTGCCCTTCGCTTTATTTCCAGGGTGTTTAGAGTTGTAAATTCTATAACCTCGAAACTGAATCCTGCTTCTTAAAGTCATATGTGTTTCTGTCACGAGGCACACGTCTATATTCTGTGTATGTAGAAAAACTGCATGTCCTTTTTATTTTCGATTCCATTGCAATTCCATGCCGCTATTTTAAAATTAATTCGTGCTATCAGTTACCAGGTTTTTTGGTATTCGATTTTTTTCCCTCGCTCTCCAAAATGCTCAATCTCTGAGAGATTTTGTCCATCACATCTAGTATGCTCTGCATCATATTAAGCATTTTATACTGTCATCGGTTTTCGTTTGGAGAACCTTTGTTCCTTATATGTTACATCTTTAGACACTATTCTCGAACTGAATTGCCTTGGTGGCCGGTCAGAATTCTTTTTCAAATTGTTGTTGTTGTTATTCCAACGTTTTTGCAGTTCCTTAGCTAAAAGTCATCCCCTATAGTTTGCTGGGTGGGCCTCCAAACAATTGGAGCACTTGGCTGCAGTACTCCTTGGCTTACTACAATCTGCGATTAAGTGCCTGCCTGCACATTTAACATAATTTGGTTCTCTCTGGAAAATTTTTGGTAATGGAAAATACCTTTGACACCTTGTTCACTGCGGAATGGTTATATCCTTTCGAAGTGCCTCTATCCTGACTTAAATCCTGTTTACGTGGTCGATTTCATAAATTTTTTTTATCTCCTAGTAGAGGCACCATAATGTTTTTCCCATTCTCGTTTATTTTTTTAATTTTATTGGTTACATCTAAGATCTTGTAACCCCTAGAGCTTAAGGCTTCTTTTATATCTTCTGGTTTACAACTGGTGTGAAAATTTCTTACAATAACTTTCAATGGTCTTTCCTGTTTGTTGTCATAGCCATTCCATTCTAGTCCAGATCCATTCATGGCCCTAGTAGGGTTCCTGTAATCCATTTCGGAATTTGCGATGAGTTTAAATTAATTGTAATTCATCATTTTAACCTTATAATTGGTGTCCATATTTTTTAATGTTGACTCCATTTAATTATAGTCAACCACATTAATTATGATTACTGGAGGCGTCCTAGAGTTTTTCGTGACATCGCCTCGATTTTTAGAATCAGAAACACTTGCTTTCTCAGCGTTAATCGTCACCTGGACCACTTCCGGAGATGATTCCACGTTTCTTTCTTTACTGGACCTCTTTTGCTTTAGTATCCAATCTGTTTCTCTGGCGAGTTCTACCTCATCTGTTGAGTAGGCGTCTATGATTGATCTCTACCGCTTTGCTTGTGGTGCAATGTCCTCTTCTTTATGACTGCTATCATTAGACTTATTGCTTTTATTTTGCCCATGTTTTTCTTTCTTTAGCTTCTCATTATCAGCGCTCAGTTATAGAACCTCGTTTTTCAAAGCCACACAGAGTTGTTCTAGTTAACTAATCCTTTTATGTATGTTAGCATTCTGATCATCACTTTTTTTGGCTTGAGCTTTACTCATGTTTATTTCCTTCTTGGTTTGTGAAGCTTGAGTGTTCGGCAGTCCACCTTCTATAATTTTATTTTTTTGTAAAATCGGGTACATCAGATGTAGGTGGTGAACGCCGGGTTTTCGCGTTCCTCCTGAACGGATCAATCAAATGCAATAAATCCGAAGAAGAACATGGATTCTCCAACGTAGTTAGATTACCACCTGGGGTACTAAATCCTTTTCCTTTCTCCATTGCACACATTATTAATGTTTGCATTTTATACCTGCTGCCAGGATTCAAAAACTGCCGTGCTTCAGGGAGCTGCCTATTCTAGGTCAAACGCTTCTGGATTTACCACCCGCGCGCTTCCAAATCAATAAAACCCGGATTGAGCGCTGAGTACTCGCTTTCACCCGTTCTCGTCAGCCTTACTAAGTAATTTTCCCAGGAGACGCACGGCAGATAACTATGTTACCTACCTTCTGGAAGTGAGAGTCGGATTTCTTGGCAGAGCTGATGTTTCCAGGGGGCATTTCCTAGCATTTACAGCGTGACATGTTAGGAAAATGTGAAACCGACTAGGGCCCATACCAACCTTTGTTTTCCTTTAAAAATTAAAAAGATAAAAATACGAGAGTTTGAAACTTTAAAGGTTTATATTTCTCAAGAGTGAAAGAGCTAATAATTTAAAAAAAATGACATAAAACGTTGACAAGCGAATCGTACAAAAAAAAGTGTTGGCACTATTGCCATTCTATTAGAAATTGACAGTTGATTGATTTTAATGTCTAAATAAAATAATAGTATAATTGTTATACAAAACATATTTAATGAAGGTTTGCAGTTCTATATTCCTGCATCTCGGCCATCCTGCATTTCATTGACCTTTAATAAAAACTCGTTTCATGAATTCAGCACAAGTTGACGTTTCTCGTGTTCCAGCCCTACTTTCATAATATTGTATGTATTGTTGGATTTAGCTTTGGTGATTCTCCATAACGCCTGGCTAGTTTTTTTTTATATTACTCGTATAAGTTTTCTTATTTTCTTCTTGCACCTTTAAAATATCTTGTTTCGCCATATGTCTACATTCGTCTCGTTTCCGTAAAAAAGAAAGTTTTAGCTCTTCTTTAACAAATTCTTTGATTTTAAGAACCTCAGAATTTCTCATTTTAACTTCGAACATAATTCAAACGGTGTAGTGCCAATACTCCGTTGAAAACTTGAGTTAATAATACGTTGAACAGAATCGATATGTTTATACCATTTAGACGGATCATCGATTGATGTTTCGGTAATTATTCTAATTGAGCTAAGTTCACTAAATTTTAACAAAGGATTTAGTATAGTAAATGCCAGAACCTTATTTAAATTGGATATGATCTGGATGCTGGTTCGGGTAGTTGCCATACAACTTTAAAATTTATTTGACTATATCTCCGAAACTATAAAAGTTGTGATATTGAAATTTCACACAAGCAAATATATTAGTAGAGCCGATGTGCTTGATAAAAGTCGTTGAAATTTCTTGGCCCTTTTTGATAGCTGCCATACAACTCCAATAGTAGTTTAGCTATCCTTAGAAAATGTTGAATAGCACCGAAATTTTACATAAATTAATATGGTAATACGACAGCTTAAAGTCATAATCTGCCCCAAAGTCAGCTATGGCATATTTATTCGCACATAGAATAACAAATTCGTACGGATTCGTACCACAGAGTTGACACGGACAACTCCATTTTTTCACTTTTAGTCTAAAATACACGACTTAAAATAAAGTTAATAAAAATTTTATTAGATTTTAATTTAAGATGGTAATTATTTAATTTTAAGTAGTAACAATATTAACAATATTATAACGGAAAATGTGTAAGTTTTAAAGTTTCTGATGCGGTAGTTTGGGTAAATCAGTGAATTAGTCTTCCTAACAATGTAAAAATATTTGCTAATAAAACTAAAATGACATACATATGTACCTAAAAAGAATTATATGGACTTTTAATATTAATAGAATTTACATATGCAATATTTTTTATGAATTATGAAGCACATAAATTGAATTAATATAGAATACACATGAAAAATATATAGATATATACATACATACATATTTGATTATATCAGAAGTATGCATTTTGGGAGACATATCATACAATATTAACAAACTCGTTAATATCAAATGTACATTTTCTCAAATTTAAAAAAATACACCAAAATCAACTAAATACTTCCAAAAAAAAAAATAGTGCACTATTTTTTTTTCTTGTAATATAGCATTTATTGAAATCTTAAAAAAATTAACGGAGCCTGAAAGGTTTTTTTTACATTAATTTTTTAATGTTTTAATAACACAAAACTTTAAGAATGTGAGCACTAGTAAAGTAGAAAACGATTGAATTTTAGCTTTTTCTAATTAAAAATGTGAAAAAAGTTGATCTTGTGGGAGATTTATGATGTTAAAAAGGGCCCTCTATATATCCTATAAGAAACATGTAAATCCGTCAGCTGTGAACTGTCACTCTCTCTTAGGGTCCTGGTCTGTATTTCTGTCACCCGTGACGGATCTACGGATATCCAAGGAAGAAAAAATTGTCGTAATATTCTTGAAAAAAAATGAAAACAAAACAGTTAAAGACAAAATGATAATTTTTTGACCAACTGCATAGGGTTGAACAATAAATCTATAAGATTATAATTTTCTTCTATATGATTATATTTTGTCAAAATAAAATCAAAATTTTATTAAAAATTTAAAAATACAATATTTTACCGAAACAAAATAAATTAATTTTTGATTATAAATTATCAAAAATTTCTCTACTTCGTTTTTTCTGTACGAGTATGATTGTTTTATACTTTTCTATTAATAATTAAACTAATAAATCGAATATCAAATATGAAATTTCCTTTTCCTAGACTTATTTACTTATTTTCATTTACTTTAGCATTATATTTTTATCTAACAAATGTTAAAGCAATTTCAGGTACATATTATTTACCTAAAATGTAAATGTGTAATAATTTTTAATTGAGTTTTCAAAATTCTTTTGAAAAAAAAAATTAGAGCATACTACTAAATGTTCTATACATGCGTAAAGAATACACATATACTTGATATTATTCTTAATAATTTTGATATTTATTTCTACATTTTTATTCTATTTATATATCTACATATATCAATTAAACAAACAACAATTTTTTTCTTGAAAGGTCTTTAATAGGAAAAATGTTATTTTCAAAAATTAGATCTAGGTAGAAATCTACCAGTATGGCAACCCAGCTGATTGTAAGAAAAAAAAATTTGTGCATTACTTTACCTTCGCAATCATGTTTGTGATTTCTTTTTTTATATTTTGCTTTTTCTTTTTTGTTTTTATATTTTAACGTATAACAAAAATTATAATATGGTGAAGATTTCAATAAAGCTCAATAGATGGGTCTGGCAAAAATCTGAAAATCGTAAAATTTTACACTGTACTGGATGTTCTTTAAGTATATAAGTCAATAATTTTACATTAATAACGCTTTTACATAAACAACACCTTGTTGGTAATGATTAAGTTGTTTTTTGCTCGGGTTGCGGTATTGTAAGTGTTCGGATTTATCGTATTGTTGTGGTCGAGGCAAATAGGTATCGCATAATTGTATTCGTTCACTGCTCTTTCGAGCATTTAGTTCTTCGAATGTTCGTCTCGGCCTTGAGGCAGCTCATAATTTCTGATAAGATTAAGTGAAATCGCTCGACCTTGCATGTAATTGAAGTATTTTCGCCTGGGCGAATTTTGTAAATTTGTCAATGGCAGTTAGTACTAAGTGATTTTCCGTCTATGTCTCCTACCTAGAGTAGAGCCAAATCGAAATTCCTCAGCATATTAATATATTTAAATTCTCAGGATGGATATTTTGTATTTTACCAATTATTTCTTCGGCAGCAAGTAGGAACTAAAAGACCCTAATGAGATCTTTATAAGAACAAAAGAGCACTAATTCTTTACCGTTACAAGGTAGTTTTATGAGGATATGTCCTTTATATGTCTTTCGAATTGAATTATACGGATAGCTGTCATGGCTGTGTTCTGTGTGTTCCTCTTTGAGTGGGTAATCTCGAAAGTTAGTCGGCAACGACACTGGATTTTCAAGGTTTTATACCTAAGTTCGTAGTTGTACTCTTCTAGTGTTACTCTCCAATGCTTCACTTTACAATTGGTGTTTTTGCTAATAAATTTTGCTACTAGAGCATAGAGTTTAGGACTGGTGATCGGTGTATAAGAAGTTTCTTAAGGAATTGAGTATCAGTACGGTATGGTAGTAATCAGCACGGCTCTTGTAGCATAGTCTTATGCTTCAGCAGTTAATTCAAACAATATGCTAATGCACAAATCTGGATGTGTTAGTATGAGTTCTTTCGATACAAGCGCAATCTTTAATTTTTCGAAAGCACTTAGGGTGTTTTTGTCAAGGTTAATTATTTCCCGGGGGATTCGGGAGAAACTCGTTAATTTCGGGTATAGGATATTTGTCAGATATTGTAATATGAGTAAGAGAATTGAGTTTTCGATAATCTATCACCATCCTATATTTTCTATCGGAAGCATCCTCTTTCTTAGGGAAAACAAAAAGCGACGAATTATAACCGGATTTTGACTGTCTTATAATTTCCTCATCAAGTAGCTTTTGTACCTGTTCTCCTATTTCCTTTTTCAAAACCATGGATATGCTCTTGAATAGACGAATATATGAGATGTTGTACGGATTTCTTCTTTGACCTTTGGTAGTGTAAGTTAATCCTGTCAGCTTCAGATAAAGGGTATAGCCATGCTTTTAGTATATAGTTTAGTATTTCATTTAATTTATTTTTTTTAGTTTGGTTAAGGTGAGAAGTTCTAATATTTATATAACTAACATTCTGCGTGAAATGATCACTTAGAGGAATTTTCGTATTTGCATTTATTGTCATATAACCTCTATTGGTGTATGAAAGACAGTCTTAAGTTCTTTCAAACTGTCATTTCCTATTATACAGTTAAAGGTTTTTTCAATTTTATCTCCGCAAATATTTACATAAGAATATTGAGAAATTTGGACACTTCCTTAACTTCCTTATTGGAGCCAGTGTAAACTAAAAATTTGAGAGTCTCTCCGTTACCAAATTTATATTTGAAATAGGATATTCGAAACGAAGAGCGCTTGAGCCTAAGAGATATGTCGTCTAATTGTTCTGTTTCTTAATGATTATAAGATTTGTTTGCATATTGTCACGTATTAGGTTGAGGGTCTAAATTGTAATCAGAGTTGTTATATTGTTTTATATATTCGTTTATAATTCGATTATTATTTTGTGCCAATTTTTCATCCAAAATTTTGTTCAGTATTACAAATTCTTTGTGTTTTGTAAGAATTGTGGGTTTGTTGGGAGTTATTGAACGGTCTTTCAATGCTTTTCTTTTAGTCATTTGAATTGTAGATTTGAATAGTTTATTTGCCTTGAATGGATACTCAGGTCCATCTCCATGGCAATGGGCCTAGGTATTGATTTTGGGCCAAATCTCTGAAAGTTTAGCATTAAGTTTCTGTATTGACGAGTTGGTCTTTGATGATAATTCGGAATGTTAGAATGTTGTCGATTCAGAGGATTCTGTGAATGTTAGCTGCTTAATAATTATGCATAAAATGGTGTTTGTTGTGTGTTGTTATTAGCTCAGTTGGTAGCTTGTTGTGTGTTAAATGTAGCTCAGTTGGTTGAGCGTCCGCCCAGAACGCGGTAGCGCACTGATTTGAGTTAAATTCGAGGAGTTTTTCTGACTTCATTGAGTTAATATTATTAGCGTAATTGGTGCAATACATATTAATTAAAAGAACTACACGTTATATTAATGATTCAGTAATGTTACTAGTGTAATACTCAAGTAACAATTTTTATTTCCTAAGACTCTTGTAGAGCTATATTAAGAATTTTTTAAGAATATTACTCTTATAATTTCAGTCTTGTGGAACACTAAAAGACCCTAATGAGATCTTTATAAGAACAAAAGAGCACAATTACTAGAGTTATTAATTCTTGTAATGAGAGTTAAGCTCATTAAAAAAGTTTTTAAAGCATATAACTCTCATACTAGTTTTGGTATACGAAAACTTTCACAACCCATTTATAATAGTTTTACTAGAAAAAGAAAGCAATACATTATAGAATAAATATATCGGTATTACTTCGAACTTTATAAAAAATATATCTATTCCGCTTTTAATAATTATTTTTTTAACAAAAATGAAACAAAATATACACATTTACTTATGTTTACGTATATGATATTTGATCAATAAATATTTGTATTCAAAAACTTAATATCATAAAATTATAAATCTGGGAAACTAAAATAATTTTTGATATTGTATTTTACTTCAAAACATACTAATGATTATTTTTACTTCGAAAAAAAGCAACGCCAACTAAAAATAATTAAAATTTAAAAAAATTTTATGCATATTTTTTAACCCTATAATATCTTATTTCTTTTTTTTTTACATAAATTTTGAAATTTAAGAATTGTTAAGAAAAAAATAAACATACTAATGTGCATAAATTCCAACTAAAGCTTTATTATATTCAAATAAAGCTATAATTTTCCATTTCATTAACTTTAATTTAATAATTTCTGTACAATAAATATTTTTCGGACTCTTTTCCAAAAAACAGAATTCTCAGTCTGATCAAGGTTAGGGTTGGAAATTGTTACTTGGGCAGGCACATACATATTAATATGTTCTTGTGATTGTGTGTTTCAAATAGAAGATTGCATGTAGCATGTTATGTAAACTATACTCGGTAATCATGTAGATTACAGTATAAAACAATGTGAAAAACAATATGTCAGCAATTTCTTTATACTCTGTAGCTTAATTGATGTCCGCCTAAAAAGTGGAGATCACTGCTTCAAGTCCTGTTCGCGGAGAAAATTTTTTTAATTTTTCTGCCTTTAACTCACTCCTTTGATTAGGTCATCCATCTGTTCTGCAGTTGAATTAAGAAATTTCCATTGAGTTATTATTAGTAGTGTAATATGCACAATTCCAATTAACTAATAAAATGACACGTTGTATTTGTAATTCAGTGTTATTAAAATGTCTTTAGGGGTATGGCTGACTGGAGTAAGATGGATGTGATGGTTGTAAGCATACTGCGTTCTAAAGTCAACATTTTCTAGTTTTAAACACATATGTAACGCCTGTGGAATGTTATCTGGTTTTCTAATGCTAGGTAGCTTTGGGAGATCTTTACGTAGTCCTCTTGCGATTGTGTTTAAGGCTTTTCCACGATATGCTTTAGTTATATTACTAAAGGAATCATGACGTCTCTATGAATGATAACTTATTAAGTATTAGTGATAAATGTTTGTAATCCGTCGGTAAAATTCAGGGATGATTTGGTTTCCCTGCATAAGAATTATCATTTAATATTCTAGTGTACTAAGTCACATTTATTCATGGCGTAATGAAGTGTTAAACATTTCGAAAATTTCGACCAGTTAAGGGTGTGTTGTATGATTCCAGAATAATATCGGCCTGTTAAACAATTTTATTTCTTATCGTACTTAAAATTTAACCTTTTATGATGTAATATTTGAGTGAACCACGTTTTAGTTCATAAATGGTTAATATTTGGTCATTCCCTTTTTTCCACGAGCTGAATTCACCTGGGTCACCTGAATCTAATTAGACTAGCCAAAAGAGTAATTTGCGATTAAGTCCGAAATTTGTTCTACTAGACTATTTGGATTACATATTTCCATTTTCGTTTAATACAGCTGGTCTAAATATGTTATCTGGCATTTTTTTTAAATTTTAATTTGTTTTTACAGCAAAATTTGACTATGCGAAAGGACATTTTAATTTTCCTTAACCTTTGCATAACGAGAATATTTAATTTAAAATCCCAAAAATTCTTTATTTATTTATAAAATTTTGTAAATGATATTTTTTTTACTGCATATAAGAAATGTGTGAAAATTTTATTTTGCTTTGTATTTTAAAAAATTTACGAAATTACTTTTTCCTTTTTAAAAAAAATCTATATTGAAAAGTATTTTATTCAATAATTTTATTGGATTAAATTTAGGCTTATTTTATTTAAGTCATTTTATTTAGGTTAGGTCAGGTTAGGTTGTCGCGGCTCCCTGATGGTACGGATCTCTTCCCTCCGGCTCCTTTTCTGAACCAGCCCGAACCCCTCAAAAATCGTTTCAAATTTCTAACACTTACATTCGCTAAGTCCATAGCGTGCCCGAAGAAATAAGACTAAATGAATCTCTGCCTGGAGTTCGCCAGTGCCAGACATGAGCATAGAACGTGGGTCACCGTTTCCTCCTCCCCTTCATATCAGCAACTCTTACAAAGATCGTTTGCAGGGCGGTCCATTCTTCCTGCATGTTCGTCAATCAGACAATGGCCCGTCAAGACCCCTTCCACAGCACTGGTATCCTCCCTTTTGAAAGACATCAGATCCTTTGTGAGACGTGTATACAGCTTTATCCACAAATTCCTTGTCGTGTTACTAGTTGCTCCATTAGTCCATCTAAGGTTGGTGCGCTTCACTGCCGCGTTGCGCAGCAGCAGCCCTTGGGTTCTTAGAGGCATGCCCAAGTTCTCCTTTTCAGGAGGAATCCCAGAGTAGTTCCATGCCGTAAGCTCGTCCGCTTTACACTTCCCCGGAACCCCACTATGTCCGCGTACCCAGACCAAGTTTATTTCGAACTACCCCGCCATCTCGTTGAGAGACGACCTGCAGTCCTGGACAGTTCTAGGCGTGGAGACCTCAGAACCTTATCGCGGTCTGGTTGGCAGTGAAAATACTGGCGCCACCAGACGATACGACATTGCAGCCAAGCCAGCACAGAGCCTTCACAATTGCGGCCACCTCGGCCTGAAATACACCACAGTGATCCGGCCAAATGAAGGAGAGCTCAAAATCTAATTGCTCAGAATAACTCCCCCACCCACCCGGCCATCGAGTTTGGGTCCGTTCGTGTAAAAATAGATCGATCCGTCGTTAGCAACTGCCTCGTTCAGCCAGGCTTCCCTAAGCGGAATCGAGGTCTCAAAACTCCTCGTGAATGAGAGCACCGAGGGAACATAATCGATGGGGCATCGCAGATCCTGCAGCCATCTGCCAACTCAGCACATCTAATGGCAGCAGATGGAAGAGAAGCTCGAGAGCCTGAGAACACCGTACATCAGGATCGGCCTCACCACTGCAATAAACCATGCTTGGTTTCAGGCCCCATCTCTTCCTTCTTACATGAGTAAATCGCAATAGTTGCCTTCCTTACTCTCCCCATAACGTTGGATCTCCAGTTCAACTTTGAATCAAGAATTAGACCCAAGAATCTAGCCTCCCTGCTAAAGGATAAGCGGATTCCGTTGAGTGTCAGCGGAGTTATTGTTGGCACCTTATATCTCCTGCTGAAAATAACCAGTTCAGCCTTTTGTGGGTTGATAGTCTGCCCACAGCCGACAGCCCAGCCAGAAACGAGGCTCAGGGCCCTCTGCATCAACCCATTTAGTGCTTTCCAGACACCACGACAGTCAAGTCATCAGCGTAAGTCATCCTCCTCCAGGCATACCAGTAATTGATTAATTACGAGGTTCCAGAGAAGATGAGAAACACACCTCCTTGCGGGGTGCCCCTGCCAACGGAGCGCTCAATGCATAATCCCCCAAAGCTAGCCCTGATGGCTCTGCTCAACAGCATGTTGTCTATCAAAGCAATCAGAAAGCCATGAATCGAGAGCCCCGACAGCGCCTGAATGATAGCCCGCGACTCGACATTATTGAATGCGCCCTCAATATCCAGGAAAGCAGCAATCGTATACTCTCTGCAGTTCAGAGATTTTTCAATGTAGTGTATCAAAGAGTGGAGAGCCATTTCGGTTGACCTCCCTTTACGATACGCATGTTGTGCCGGAGATATAAGCCTTGGATTAAGGTTAATCCTTATGTATACGTCCATCAACTTTTCCAATATCTTTAATAGAAAAGACGTTAAACTGATAGGTCTAAGATCCTTTGGCCTCTGCAGCGTATTGTAGTTCTGCTGGCACTACTTCGTCAGGGTCAGCCGACTTAAATAGATCAAAGCCGCGAATGGCCCAGAATATTCTCCTCTCAGTGATCACTGCTCCTGCGCAGAACTTGCGAAAATGACTATTCGGAGCATGCTCTTCACGATCTTCAAGAAAGTGCCCATCTAAGAAAAACTCCAGAGCCTCCGAAGCGGAATTGGCCTAGGAACCGCTAGCAGCCATCAAGTAGCTTGGCACGGCTGGGTCACTTGCCAAGACCCGCCTAAGTCTGCAGAGCTCCGCAGTCTCTCCAATCCTGCCGCAAAACTCCCTCCAGGTCGACCTGTGAGTCCTCCTCAACTCCTTCTTGTACTTTTTTAGGTCATTCCTATAAGCGCACCAATCAGATGGTACTCCGGTGAACTTCGCCTTGTTAAACTGAGTTCTACATTTTTTACGAAAGTCGTTTAATCCTTCGAGCCACCATTGTGCTTTCCTTTTGCCTCTTGTTCGAGTGCCCTGTAAAGGCACGCCATTTTAATTACATTTATTTTGATTTGATTGATTTTATAATAAAATATAATTCGAAAATTTAAAAATTTTGCAATTTTAATTGTTGAAAATTAAATTGTGTTAACGCTTATTTATTCTCATGAACTTTAAAATTTCTTTTCTAAATTTCTTATCTTGCTTTTTTCGATTTATAATTTTAGAAAATTAATTTTTTATTTATAGAAAATCTTCTTTTATGTGTAGATTGATTTGGTCGAAAATTTTATATAGAATTCTTTTCAATAATTATTTGTTCAATATTTATTCAGTTCAATTATTTGTGAAGGACCTGTTGTACTGTTTTTCTTCCTCAGGATTATTCTACTATAATCTAAAGACGGAAACTAAATCTAAAAAGGGAATTGACGTTTGTACGTATTATTTATTTTCTCTTTTCTTTTTATATTTTGTTAATGTCTTTATATCTAACAAGTCCCAATGCTCAGAGAGAAACTTGAAAGCACGACCTTATTTGATATGGGTTTTTTTAAATCGAAGTGGCTATTTTTTGGGAAGAAATATTAAAATAAATTCACACTTATTATAAAGCAGGTAAAATTTAGAAAATATATTTGAAAAATCAAAAAAATATATTAATATTTTCATTGATAATTATTTTAAAATTTAAAAAAAAGCAGAAAAACAACAAACACAACCTTCGCCTTCAACGTTTTATATGTTACTGAAAGCATTTCATTATTTTTAAGTGAACAGCTTTTTTTTCTCATAGGGTAAGTTAACTCACGATATGGGAAGTAACTGTGGTGTCAAGTTGAAAATATAATTAATGAAAGATAATTATTAAATATTGATATAAATACGTAGTAAAGAAAAAATTTGAAGAGGAAATTAGAAAATAATATCTAAAATACAATCAAATATTAATTGTTAAATACAAATTTTATATAAACTTCAAAATTTTACCTCTATTTTTATTTGAAAAAATATTAAAAACTTACTATCATTTATATCAATTACCTAAGAAAAAAAAAATATTTAAAATGTTTGGAAAAAACAATCATATATTTTTATGACCGGATTTGAATATTTTTCTATCTTTGAAATAAATGGTATTTTACCAAATGACTCAAAAATTCCGACTGTAAAATAACAGGTATTTTAAAATTTTTGTTCAGGTATTTTAAAATTCTTTCCGTTTAGAATTAAGATAGGTCATACATACACATGCAGGGACATTTTATAAATAGATTGCTCTTGTTTACCTGATAATAAAATATGAAAAAAGAGCACAGCAAAATTTTTGAAGCACTCAATATAATATGTTTGAAATAGTTTTAAAATAATTATTTAAAAAAAATTTATTGGAAGTAGGTACATACATATTTATTTTTAATAACTTAAAAACTAACTGAAATTATTTGAAACAATTTTATAAGTAACGTATAAATAACCGAAATGAGATAATTCAAATTGTTGAAATGTGTCAACCTATATTACTTTTAATAACATTTTTGTTAGCCGACACTACTCAACTTGCCTTATTGGGAAATACAAAATGTGCATGAAAAATCATGCATCCTTCCTCATTAACATTTGAGACCATACTGAAATATGAATTTGAAATTTTTTATCATTTTTTCTTCCCTCCTACCTTTCTTTCTTTTTCGTACAATAGAATTTAAATGGGAAGCTTTTTAAAAAATGTGTATAATATCCTGAGATTTTTTAAAATATTAATCTCTTTTTAACGTAAAAAAAAAAGAAAACATAATAAAAAATATGACACGATCAGTGGCATTTAAAGGAAAAACCAACAACGAGGCCAAAAATTCGTAATATTTCGTAAAAAAAATTGAGTATTGGGACTTGTTAGATATAAAGACATTATATTTTGTTTTAACATTTCAACTCGTTTTTGTTGTACATATAATGTATTTTATTTTCTTATTCTCGGTAAACAGGGATTTTGGTTTCAAGAGCATTGAAATTTCAAATTACTTTTACTACATTTTACAAATATATGGCATCATTGATGTACATACTTGCAATGTGACATTAAGATATATTATTAACGGCAACGCCTCTATTCACGATAAAATGTCAAAAACATTTAATTCATTGGGTGTTTATTGTTTTCAAGGAAAGTTAAAAAAAATATATATACTTACATATAAAAAAAATGTTTAGACATTATTGTAAAAACTTTGTTTAAATTTAGTATGCTAATAAAAAAAGGTATATTGCACGAGCTGGAACGCAGTTCTATAGTGAAAAAAATATGCTGCTGTGAAAAAGTAAAAGTAACTGAAATCGTAGTTTAATCGAATTTGGTAATTCTTACTATAAAATTATTAGAAATAAAATTCCAAAATTGTTCTAGCACATCGCTGTAATAGTTTTAATAGTTTTTTGATATACATATTTAGAAAAATTAAATTGAGTACATATGTACATATATATATACAATATTTAATGCAAAATTGTAATTTTTTAAAAGTAGTGCATTGTAATATACAAATATGAAAGATTTATGTATATGTGACGCAGAATTAAGGAAAATGAATACAGTATTGGTGAGTTAAGCTATGGAAATTATAAATCTGACATTTTATTTCAATCAAAATGATTAAATACATAAAAGAAGAAAATATAAGAAGTATAAAATACTCTTAATTTCAATGTCGTGTTTGCATATTTTGTGAATACTTCTAACAATTTTACATATTTTAACTTTAGTAAAATAAAGACCAAAAATGGGAACTACAACCTCTTCAGATTGTCCTATTGCCACCACCTTCTCAGGTAAGTTAAAAATATTTAATTAGTTTGCTTTACCTTTCCATGTTTTCATAATTGATCACTTTAATTTTATATGCATATTTTGTCATCCTATGTAGGTTATACAAGAAAAAAACTGACTCAAGTTTTTAATATCTTAAAAGAATAATTTTATTTTTATTAGGAACTACTCAATCTATTGGACAAACAAGTCTTGGATCACATAATTTTCGTGAACATAGAAGAAAACGTGTTACGGGATTTGCAACACTGAAACGTAAATTTATACGCCGAAGGCGTTCATCAAAAGCTTGTGATCATGCACGGGTTTTAAGGGACTTCGTTTCTGATTGGAGTCCCATGGAATTGGCGGCTCTTTTTGAAGAATATGAAGCGTTGGCAGCATTAAAAGATTTGTCTGTTCAAGCGGAACTAGCTAGACCTCCAGCCACAACATTTAAACAAGATTTAGCAAATTTGTTTGAAACAAAATTATGCACCGATTGTGATTTAGTATTTCGGGGTAGCATCTTTCCTGTACATCGTTCCATTTTATCATCACGCTGCTCCTATTTTCGAGATTTATTAGCTGGATGTCCCGGACTAGGCGCACGTATATGTATAGAATTGCCATCATCGCCAATCGATGTTCTGATGTTTTCATCACTTTTAAGATATCTGTACACAGGAGACCTATGTCAACATGATCCGACTATCGATACAAATATTTTACGACAACTCAGTGATGATTTTGGAACCCCAAATCCTTTAGAGCACGATTTACGTTATTTATTGGAAACTGGTGACTATGCTGATGCTGCATTGGTATTTACTTCTGAAGGAAATGACTTTCATCGTCCAGATTCTGGGAGCTCTGAGTACGGATTTAGGCCGAAATTAGAATTGCCGTGTCATAAAGCTATTTTAAGCGCAAGATCACAATTTTTTCGAAACTTAATTCAACGTAGGACTAGAAATGATGAATATACTGAAAGAGCACTCCACGTGCCGACAAGAATAGTACTAGACGAATCTGTTATTCCAAAACGTTATGCAAGAATTCTTTTACATGCTATATATTTGGATACTGTTGATTTAACTTTAATTTTAAGAGGTGCCGGTAGTGGAAATAGCGCGGGAAGTTTGGGTAGTATAGTACATGTTTAGATAAACACTAAGCTTTAAATTTGTTTATTAATTTTAGCATAATTAAAATCATTAATGTATAATAAATACTAAATCTAATAATTGATTTTTAGGTGAAGTTCATGCTCTTACGCATTTGGGACGAGTACGGCCGACTCCTCTTGAAGAAGCTATGGAGCTTTATCAAATTGGTCGTTTTTTGGAGCTGGATATATTGGCCCAAGGTTGCGAAGATTTAATATTAGAATGGTTGACCCTTGAAACACTTCCAGCTGTTCTGAAATGGGGCAGTCAATCACATGGCTCAGCTTGGGTTTTCAGGCAAGCATGCCAGTTTTTGCGGGAGGAGTTCTCGTCGGTGATGTCTTCACCTGTATTGCAACAATTAGATAAATCTCAATTAATATGTGCTCTTCAAAGTAATTTTCTGCAAGCATCAGAACTAGAAGTTTTGCAAGCTGTTTTAAAATGGGGAGAGCAGGAGTTGATCCGACGTATGGAAGACAGAGAACCAAATCTTCTCAGTCATACAGCACATTCGGTAACTCGAAAAGGCGTTAAAAAAAGGGATCTCAGTGATGTGGAATTGCGAGAAATATTATCCGAACTGTTACCTTTAGTTCGTATGGATCATGTTTTGCCTCCTAACAACGAAATTCTGTGCCAGTCTATTCGGCGGGGTTTAGTTAGTACGCCGCCATCCCATATGATTGGTGACGAAAGAGAAAATCTTCGGGTAAATGCTTGGATTCGGGGAGGTAAAAATCAAGGTCTTTTTGTTCGCCCTAGATTGTTTATGCCGTACTTTGAAGAGGTCAAAGCCTTATTCGAAGATAGAATGGCGTCCTCGCATCATAATCAGTTCGAGTTAATGCGAATGAGAAGATCAAGGCATTTGCCAGACATTCCTGATACTTTATATATGGTATCAAGAATGAATGCCAGTGCCGTAGTTTCTCAAAATGAGACTAACGTTGATATATTGTCATTGGCAGCAACAATACCTGCTCCGGATAATGCAATTATGCAAGCTATGATCAAAAGAGAATATAAATTACGTCAATCTCCAATGTGTCAAAGAGCAATGATGTTATCGTTGTCTTCAAAACATGAAATAAATCGTCAAATTCGTTTACGCGTTGTACGAGAATTCAATTTACCTGACGAGGTCGCTGATTTGCTGGAGAGGTCCGTTATTAACTCTTTATGTACAGGAAATGGAAGCACAACTGGTGTGGGATGTATTGATGAATTACCGATATCGACAAATCAAACTGACGACTTAACAGTGGACGATGAAAAATTACCCCCTTCTCCAACAATGCGTATTGTTTCCGGAAAAATTAACAACAATACAAACAGTCGTCGGCTAAGTGCGCGTGACAGTTCAGATTCTTCAGTACAAAATATTTCTCATTGTTACAGTCGAAATTTAACTTTTCCTCGTCAACAAGAAAATGGAGTCAGTAGTAATGGCATTGCAACTAGCCACTGTGGTAGAGTATCAACTGGTAGTTTTAGAGCTGAGCTACCATCCTTAATAACGGAGGGAGATTATCGTTTTCCTTCAACAATTGATGAACCAGGGATAGAGAGTGCCAATAGAGATGGAAACTCTTGTGCGGAAGGACATTTATCTGAAATGATGCCTGATGTTGCAATGGTAATTTACAATTAAATATACTAATTTATCTTCGATGTTCTGAAGTTTTGTATTTTAATAAAGAATTTCTTAAATTTTCATTAGTTTTAATTTTTGTAGGCAACTGCTTCACTTGGTCAACTTCATTTAGCTAGTAGCGGGACTGAGCAACAAGATAGTTTACATTTAGATTTGGGTGATGGGCCTAGTCACATAATGGGAAGCGCAACGGCAGGTTCTAGTACATTAAGGAATTTGCAGGTACTGTTTTCTTGTTGATATAAATCTGTATCATAAGTGTAATAACTTAAATAAAAAAGGTACTCAATAATAAAGAAATAAAATGAGTGTGACTAAAATCACAATGCTCGCACAATAAAAAAGATGTTTTTGAAAGTTCAGTACTGTTCAAATATTTAGATACATGTTTGAGATTTTGTCTGTTTATCTCAAAAAGTTCGAACATCCTGTCAGTTGCTTTTGAAAATTTTTTGTTGTTCTTTTATTAATCAAAATGAGTAAACAAAATCCTCCTATCTATAATGTAAAAATTAATTAATATAATATTAAAATATTGATGTAATCATTAATTTAAAATATGAATTGAATTCTTTTGCATCTTAAATGATGTTGGAATTAATAAAAGCATTGTAACTTTAAGGTTATCAATAGATTTCTACATTTGTATTGCAACTGATAATGCAAAAAACAATAATGTCCTGTAATTAATAATGTCAATTGCAAATGGATTTCTGTAATAAAAAAATTTCAACTGCTGATTTTGTTTTTTGTGCAAAATTTTGAAGAGGATAATTAATTTTATTTAAGGAAATTTAATTGTAGATATATTCTAATCAAAAATAGTTTGTTGCCAAAGCAGCTTTCAACCGATTGCGTAAAAAAGTTGTATACGAAAGTTGATATGTAAAAGTTTGTTTTAGCATAAATTGTTGATTGCTAATTGGAGACCATCAGATGCAATTAATGTCGACCTGCACTTGACATTATCGATTTTGAAACCTGTTGTTTCAATATTTTAATTCGTAGGAATTAATACTGGTTATTAGAAAATCAAATTGTGTATTATGGTGAAAAATTTAAATTATTTCAATTCGAAATCACATCAAAAATTCTGCTTACATGCTTTAATCTTTTAATTATCAAATGTAAATTATTTTTCTATGGAATTTCGCTTAAATTTTTCTTTTATTGATAGTTATTCTAAAGTAATATTATAATTATTTTGAAATCATCTACCTGCGTAATATATTTAGATTTTTTTTTGGAAATGGCTTGTAAAGTTTTGTTAGTGCTTTCAATAAAAACTCATTATGAGTAAGTTCATAATACCTTTACAGGGTTATTCTATTATAATCGTTTCAGTTTTTTCGTATTAATTACTTCATATTATTTTATATTAATCGTTTTAAAATTATATTTATGATTAGAGTTATTCAAATTATAAATTGGAGTTATTTAATTGTTTAATTTGAAAAAATTATTTTTAAACTGAAAAGGAAGTATGTACCTTTGTTTTACTGTGAATTTTACTAAACTTTATTCACAAAAAACATTTATCTAATTTTTACACGCTAATGAAGTGGTTCGGAATCGAAGGGATTTGTATACTTTCTTATTCGCTCATGTAGCTTCTTCTCCAAATTCTGGCTTCGATAACCTTTTTCATTGATTTCTACACCACAAGTCGGGCGTCATTATAAAGACATGTTAGTTTTATAAATATAGATTATTATTAGAATTATAAATATAGATTATGTGTTGGCAATCCATAAATTTCCAGAGAATGTAAAATCTCCTTTGTATAATTAATAACGTTATCCAGGTAATGACAGCAATTCAACTGATTTGTATCTACTATATTTCGAATCAGCAAATTTATTTCATGGCATCAACAATTTGAGACCATCAAAAAACATCCACTCTACGCGACATAGTTTTCGTAAATTTCAAAATGGTAAAAATTGACAGAAAATGTTATGTACCCAAACGATGTGTCAGCAGAAATTATCAATATCAATTTGCAATTACCAATGGCCCTTATTAAGAAAAAATACAATATTAGAATATACGGTATGCGAAAGCAATATCGTATTGTTATCATTTTATCGTAGTATTATGAACCGATAACCGATAAATTAAAGCAAAGCGATAAAATAGATAAAGCTTCATTGATGTGTGTATTATGTTGTTTGGCATATTCAAAGATTTTAAATTCATATGAAATATAAAGAAATATATATGAAAAATTTAAAAATAAGATAAGTTTTGTTTTAAATAAAATAAAATAATACAACGTTATCAGCTGAGTTTTTTTTTAAGACGAAGACGAATGAACTACATCAAGAAGTAAGAATCACACGAAGAAAGATTAGAGATCTATTGTTAGAGGTCCTATACTATTTAATTCATTGAAAATTTTGATCCAAAATCGATAACACAAGTTTTTGAACAAACATTTCTTGCAATATCTAAATTCTCCTCCATTATTTTAGTTATCCTATTTAGTTGAGATTTATTACTGACAATTCTGTTCCCAAAAATACAAAATTAAATTTATCTTAGCTTATAGTTTTCAATTTTGTTAATAATAGAGGAAAACCTACACATTTTCAGTTTTATTAACCGAAAAACTATTTGTAAAATCACTTTCGTGTGCTATCGTATACTAAAAATTACCCGATAAAACTTATCGGATAATCCCAAAAATAAATTTTTCATAATACGATAAATGCTAATTTACATGCAAATGTATAACAAAAAAAAGCTCTTTCGAAATACGATAAATCGTCAGATACAATACCGATAAATAAATTTCATAATACTAGCACACAATAAACGTGACTTCAATAATGCGCTTACAACGTAATCTTTACAAAGTACTACGTTCCAAAAAGTTTGCGTTCTATTCGTAGTGGATATGTAAAATAAAAGTAAATCGGGTATCGAAAAAATCGAACACGCTTTTCTTATACATTCATATAAATGTTGCCAGAAATAACCAATTAAATAAACTAGCATATATTTTCGGCAATAAAATGCTACTTATTAAGATTTTTTCCTAAAATGCAGCATAAAAATGCAATGCTTTTAATGATATGACATTTGCACGGAAGTTTAAATTAAAATTTCGAACAAACGTCAAACTCCGTGACTTCAATAATGCGTTTAAAAAAAGTTTAAGTACGATATTAATACGATTCTGCTACCGTCTCAGAGCTTTCAATATTTTTACATTGTAAAAAAACTGCTAAAGCTTTTGATACATTTTGGAAAACAATTTTTACAATATTAATACATACTTTTTACTTACTTAAACTTTTTATAACGCATTATTGAAGTCACGTTTAACTATCAGAAATAACGTGTATCGTACAATATATTTTTTTCATAATAAGGGCTAATGTCAATTTTGCCTCAAAAGGGCTTAGATCGGTTTTCCTTAAATTTTATTAAATTTTTATATTTGCATAATTTTATTGTTAGGAACATAGATTAAGTTCGCCAATCGGAGTTAATTGTGGAATCCCTAGAAATCTTTGCCAAAAATCAACTGTCAATATGATTATAACACCATTACATATAAATAGATTATTTTTGCTTTTTTTTCGAAAAATTTGGTTCGTGTGGATTTGCATTGTGTGTACCACCACAATTTTTTATGTGCATCTATTTGCGTTTATCCCATACGCTTTATATGCTTTTGTTAAAAACCTTAGCAATCGCAGAACTTTGCGAAAGGTTAAAAGTTTGCTGGTTTCTACGTTGTAATTCAATGCGATAACAATTAAACACAACATTTTTACTCTGAACTGGTGTAAATTCTAATCTATTGCGTTTAACTTCATTTTAAATTACGTATAGCAAGTTGTTTTCAAATTAAGTATAGCCTAATCAAAGATTATAGTGATTCACTTTAGTGTATATATGGTAGATAATAATTCCAAGATTTGTAAAATTGTTATTTTCTGTTAATTTTTATGTCGTATCCTTAATTATAATCTAGCGAATTGTTTATAATTAATAAAAGATTTGAGTTCTCACAGAAATGACGCAGCCCAAATAAATTAATAACATTCGAAAAACAATTTTTTTTAAATATTTTAATTAGTAAATGAGTTAACTTGCCAATATCTAACAATTCAATTATATGCGTAGCAATATAATAATGTAAAAAATTATTTTAGCACCAATTGCCTACTGGTTATCAACAATATATGCACCATTCAGATTCACCTTTTGATTTACATCATCATGCTAATCCCGGGGGCCAAGCGCAAATACAACCAAATCAACAACAAGGACCACCACCACAAGGATCATACAATACTGGACCATCGCGCTATTTATAGAGATTGAAAATTGCCCCTGATGCGGGTCAATATTTCAGTTTGCCTTTCTGATGTATAATATATAAACAATAAAGTTACAACAATTGAAAAGAAAAGTAAATGTAAGTAATTATAGCTTAATTAATTTAATTTTTTAATATAACTTCGTACGTAAAACTTCGATACATTATTTAAAGAGTCAAGTATTCAGAAAGAACAGTATAAAAAATAAAAATATCCCTATATTAAAGTTTTTGAAATTAATAAAAAATGTTAGCTTTAATTTTTTATTTTTCATTATGCGTTAAAAATTATCCAAAGCAAGATTTTTTATTTATGTATGTATTTATTGTAAATTTATTAAATACTTTTTTTTATAATATAAAATTTTTCCAAAATATTTCATATCGGTTTGAAAATATAAGTATGTATAAGTAAATATAAGTAAAAAAATGAAAATGGTAAATAATTAGTATTTAAAGTAACGTAAAAAAGTTGGTTAGTTGACGTGGCAGGTGCGGCAGGTCCAACACACCTCAATTAGAACAAATGTGCCGTTTTGCTACCACTACCCCGTGATCACCAGACTGTCATTGAGCGTACGACTACAGGTGGCCTATCTGAATACCCGATGCTAATTTTCGATAAATCTTATCCAAACCTGCCACAGAGCTGTAGACAGAATATATATTCATTTTCACTGTGTTGATGGAAACAAAAACCCGCTTCGTCACGAAAACTACCATGGTTGAACCACACTCAGCCAGTTTATTTATCGTGATCCCCAGGCACCAGGCTGTCATTGAGCGTACGATTACAGGTGGCCTATCTTAGCTACCCGGTTCTCATGGGGAATTTATCTGAATACCCGATGCTAATTTTCGATAAATCTTATCCAAACCCGCCACAGAGCTGTGGACAGGACATATATTCATTTTCACTGTGTTGATGGAAACAAAAACCCGCTTCGTCACGAAAATTACCATGGTTGAACCACAATCAGCCAGTTTATTTACTCGTTCATTTCCCACTATATTACGGTGGCCAGTGGCTTAGAGAATATCTTGTGCGACCTGAGAGCCAGAATCGCGGTCCGACTGTCCCTCATTATTCCGACATTACCTGGACTACAACAGGGAGACCCTTAAAAGTTCTCGCATGCTTGCAATATGGCAAAAATTTCTACCTGAAAGACTCGACCCGTTAGGAAGTCGATACGCTTTATACACCCTATGTTTCAAGGAGAAAACTCCAGCGCCAATCCCATTCCCAAACTTGGAGCCATAAAACCACCTCAAAACTCCTAAAAGGAATCACTTCCAGTTTTCCTGAGTCTGACGGCGCAGCTGGCAGTCAGGTTCTTCATCGCCGGCCACCATACAGGCCCTTCATAGGTGAGGATTGGTCGCGCAAACGCTGTGTACAACACATAACCATGATAAGTTTCACTCCCCACCACCTCCCAACCATTTTCTTGCCATTTTCTCCAGGTGTAGAGAGCCGTGCAGGCAACAAGTTTTTCAAATAAAGAAAAGGTTTAGGCATTTATTCAGTTATATTAATTTTATTCAAATATATGTATGTACATATATATATGCATGTATTACACTTTAGCATTTTAGAATTTTTCGTTCGAACAATGGCCACAGAAAATCTTAAAATAGGGCTATTTCCGGTCTAAAAAGTTCCAATATCAGATTTTGTAGTGATCTTGCTCGCAAAATCCCATTTAATGCATTTTGTCCCAATTCTTTGGCCTTTCTAGTCGTACCCATACTTTTCACATCTCAAAAGTAGCTATATATACAGCGTTATTTAGTAAAGAGTACAATATTATGTATCATTGTTTAGGGCATCAAAAATGAGTAAAATTTGAACTAGTTGTGAAAACTCAACAGTTTCCGAGATACAGGGATTTTACCGAATTTTCACGAAATTTTTACTTGTCCAAGCTTTTGTGGTTATAACTTCACTTCTGGAAAAGATAGAGGCTTCAAATGAACAGTTTCTGAAAGGACTAGTAAAGGGCTTGAAACCAACATATTACGTGAGTTTGCATTTTATGTACTTTCGGAACATCAACTTTGGAAAGACCCCAATTTTTTACAATTGTTTTTTTTTTTAATTTTTCCATCCCCACAATTTTATTTGAAAGTTTCAGAAATTTTAAATTTTTTTGTTGGCCACTTTCTTAAGCTTTAATTTAAGTCAAGAAACATTAAAAAATATTTTATGGTATAGGTGATATAGCATAAAAGCCACTTCTATGTCAAAATTCTAAGGGCATAAAAGCCACTTCTATGTCAAAATTCTAAAAATGTAAAAAATCAAAAAATTGTCACTATTTTCTATTTTTATTGATTTTAAGTACTCCAACATCAACTATCAAAACGATATCAAAAATTTGGAAAAAAACGGATTGTGATAACGGAAAATTTTAACGTCCATTTTGTTTTCGTAAAGTTTACGTATGGTATGCCGCTGCAGAAGAAGCAAACCACTACTTTTTTGTGTTTGCAGAGTTTAAAAAATCTTTCTGATTTTGCTACAATAATAGCATATAATAATAAAAGTCTATATAATTGAATAAAATCATCGGATGTAAAATTTTTGTTACAAGGCACAATATTTTCTTCTAATCTGTTTTCAAAAATGTATAAATTCTGTAAAATCTTAAGTTTGATTTGTGGAGGAGATTTGTACTAAGTAGAAAAAAAAAACTATTTCTCTACTTATTTGAGTTCTACGTTATAATACCCAAAGCTTTTTGTTAAATTCAAATTTTTTTGATCTAATATTTTGATAAATTTTGCATAAATTACAACACATCCAGTGTAACTTGATAATTGTTTAATCGTTTACACTCAGTGTGTTAACACCATGAACTTACAAATTTTTTAGGGAATGTCAGGGCTCACAAATCGAACTAATTAATGAAATTTCTTGATGCTTAAAAATTTAACGAACTGACGAACTTTTCAGGGAGTTTGGTTAGCATAAATTGGGTCTCTGATAAAAACTAAATTTACATTTTCTAGGTTGCATTACATTGCATGCTTACATTGCATTTCTAGGTTGCATACTTGCATTACATTGATTCACATGGGATATTATAATGTATTATGTTAATTAATATATTAAGTTTATATAGAACCTAATGTGGATATGACATCTATACGTTTCGCTTTATTTCAATTACTATACTCATAGTCATACTGCTGGAGCATAGAGAGGTGAACTTTGTTTTTTTTTTTTTGAAATTTAAATTCAGGTTCATTTTAAATCACTACTCATTGATTTACTATAATGAGCACTGCGGGTATATAGATATATTTTTTTAATATATAATTAAAAAAAAACAACTTAAAATTTTATATATGTAGCCCTTTTACTTACACATATACTTAGTTTTTCTAAATTGTAGGATTACAATTAAGAATAAGATATCCCTATATGATATCCCTATACAGGGATATCATATTCTTAATTAATAAATTGTAGGATTACGATTAAGAATATGATACAGAGACTGAAAGTAAGTCGGTCACGGGTGAGCACGGACTCTACGAATCCTTTTAGATTTACTCATGGGTTACGCGATGGAACTCAACGTAAGTATTTTTTTTATTTTTTATAGTTATAACGTGTTAATTTTGTTTTAATATTTTCAAAAATTTTTGAAACTAGTGCGACTCGCACTAGGGGCTTATAGTCGTATTATAATTGGCTACCAGCATTAATTTTAGATTTCTTTCTTTAGGTATAACTTTTTTTTTATTTTTTTTACATTCGTTTTAATTGCTGCAAAGTAGTAAGGTTCATCGCAAAACACCTATCCCCTTGCTTCTTTGATACAGCATTTATTTTTAGCTTGACGTCTTATTCCAGCCGCTTTTTGTTCAGCGGCTTGTAAATTTTTTGTTTGACAATATGAAGATGATTTTGACCAAAGAACTCTTACCATATTAAGAAGGACTGTGTTCTGTAAAGTTTGTATTTATGCGATATGTTTTTACTTTGCAGTTGGATGCAATATATATCCATAAAGCCTTTATTATTTGGTTATGATATGTCACCACTTTGTTGCATGTTGTCAATTTACACCACGACCTAGGATCAATTAGTTTTCCACCTGAGGTTGGCATTCAGTGTTATTCTCAGGTATTTTGCTATGTTTTGGATTATTACTCGAGCACCATTTATATTTATTTAAGGTGGATCTACTAAATTTTTGTTCATGGAAATTGAATGTGCAGATTTGCATTAATTTAGCTTTATATTTAGCATTTTTTTGTAAATTCTTCAACAATAAGGTTCTATTGGCAATATTTGTGTATCGTTATCAAATGTAATCACAGTTGTTTAGTACTTTACAGTTTTAATTATATAACTAGAACAACGCAAATACCACGTATTCAAGCAATAATAAATAAATTCGTAGATAAATTTGTATAGCATTTTTTCTTATTTTCATATTTTATGACTACTATGTTTTATGATGCTAGTCAGCAATCTCACTTGCTATTCACTTTTAGATCAGAATTCTCTGTTTTTCTAATGGATATTTCATTTGTCCAATAAGATTACTCATTTTTTTAATTAGACTTTTGCATAATTTCTCAAATTAGTGACAGAACAACTCACTTTCAAAAACAAAGTGAATAAATTTTGTATACATTTTGGAAAAAAAAGAGATAGAAACAAAAACGAGCAATGCAGAATCACTCGAATATTACATTACACAAATATGTGATAGTTACTCACTTTGTTCTCACTTGACAAGTAAAATAGCGAGATACAAGATAAGGCTCTAAATTTAGTTAAATTGTTGGCTCATGTAAAAATCATGTTCGAAAATGCATCAATACAGTAATACTTTAAAGTTTAGTGTCCAAAAATGTCAAAAATACGCATCGTATGCGTTTCATAGTAAATCAGCTATGCGTCAATTTTTTTTGTGATTTTGTATAGATGTGAAGTTTTTTAAGTGGAAGCTGAGAAGTAATTAATTTATTATTTTAACTCAATAACTAATAAAGTTAATTATTTCTTTATGCACGGTATTAATATTTTTAAATGTGCCATTATATTAAAATCTAAAAACTTAATTGAAATTAAAAAATTGTTTTAATAGATTTTCAGTTGTTAATTATTTTAAAACTTTTACATAAAACCTTTTCAAAATAAACGCCCCATTTCAATTATACCCTATATTTTGTGAACCACATGTGTTAAGTAGCTAAGTCTCGTTTAAATTTTTCGTGATTACAATGTTTTCTGATATTGGAGCTTATTCTGGCTGAATATCGGATCTTTAGTTAATAGTGATAATTATCGTAAAAGGATCGTTATGATTGTAGACGCAACTCAATTCATACGAATGATTAGTGTCCTAATAAAGTTTTTGAAACTTTTACGTTAAATACCACTATCACTGATTCGATACTCAGAATAAGCCTACTGTTTGTATAACAACTGATTGATTTTTATTGAAACTACATTTCATTTCGTTTGCAGTTACTGATTTTGTCACACATTCATCCTCTATTGGGATTAAACATTTTTTTAATATGTTACTTTTCAACATTATAAAAAACTTTTAACTGACAACTAATAAATTTTGTATTTTTGTATTATTTCTAATAATATTCATTGGAAACTGTTTATACTACATGTGTATATAACTTTTATCAGAAATTGTAGGAATTAAAATATTATTGCTGTGTCATTAAATACATAGTACAGATTTTTTTACTACAATGATATGCTCTTATTAATTCACCTTGCGTTAAAATGTCCTTAGGTAAAAATCCTAATGCACTAACATAAATTTTTTTTTTAGTGTTTTCTATTTTTTCAGACTAAATTTTCATTTTGTTGCTAATTTCTGCTTTAAGGACATAGAAATTTAATTAATTTTCAATATTATTAATTTTTTATTATTTCTTTTGTTATTTTGTTCAATTGCCTGTAAATGTTTTCCAATATCTTTTTTTGACGCATAAAAACGGCTGTATTCTTGAATTTCTTTAATTTTGGTTTTGTTATTGTTTTTTTAATATTATTTTTTTTCATAAATTTTGTTAATGACTAGTGACTTTTAATTTTATAAATTTATTTTTAAATTGCAAATTAAAATAAAAGATATTAGTTAAAAGATAAGAGTTAAGCAAAGAAGAATTTTTTTTTTTGACTCTCATAGTATGTATTTCAATAAGTAAAAACAGTTTCAAATTCTTTTCATATTTAATTTTTTTATTTATTTACTGTCTGCAATTTAATTAATTGTACCATTTTCAAATTAGCAGAATAATTAACATTTACAATCTTATCATAATTCGAAAGTAAAAGTGCATGATTATATTCCTTTTCTTTGTAACTTTACTTTATTTCACTAGTGCAATTATCAATATTTATTGCATAGTTTTTATTTAACAAATATTAATTATTATGTTCGCTAAATTAGTTTGTATTTTGTGAATTATTTATGTTTTCTAAAGGTCTGTAGAAAAAAGTTCGAAAAAAAATTTAACAATAAGAATTTTTCTCTAAAATTTACTTTTTGTACAAATAAAAATCTTAAAATTCAGTTTTTTTTTTTTTATTAAAATAACAGCTATTAAAAATGTCAACTGCTACTCAGAATGATTTTATAGCACTTAAAGTAAACAGAAATCAAAAATAGCCATAGGCTTTTAAACTTGAAGTACAAATGGTTTTTTTGCTATATCTCCCGCACCATAACTGATTTTGCAAAGTTTGATCGCTTAAACTAAAGCTTAACAAATTGGCAAAATTCTGAAAATAGTCAAAATTTCTAAAAGTTTCATACGAAATCGTTTTCTAAAGTTCGAATTTTTCTAAAGATTTTTTTATAGTATGATTTAAAATTTAATTTTATATGTTTGTATATTATAAATTTTTTTAATTTTTTGACATTAATTTTAATAAAACTTCTCCCATTTTTAATTTAAAAATTGTTAAAAGCTAACGCAAATTTTATTAAACTAAATTCCTTAATAACATATTGTCAGGGAGTTCATATTTTTCTTTGAGTTTAATTTTAAGTCAATTCCTTAATTTTCATGACACTTGCATGTAAAATGGCAAATTTAGCATCATTCTTTTAATTTAATCTTGAATTTTATTAAAAATATAATAAAATATATTTTTTTATTATATTCTGCACCTTCGTGAAAGGTATGTAACTTTGGTATAGAGTTTGCAACCGCTTAACGAAGACGTCCGCGATATGGACATCGCCTGTAAAACAAGCTCCTAATGATAACAGTAATCACCACAATTATTTAAACTCTATATATTTTATATGAGACGTAAAACTTAAATTATTATAACTTTTTAAAAAATTAATTTATTGAATCCAAATTTTGTTTTGTAATTCAAACATTTTTTAAAAATTTTACAAAAATGGAATAACAAAAAACTAAAGTAAATTAAAAAAATCTGATGTGATCAGCGTATAACCGACCGCAATGTGTATTTTCCAGTTAAGTGAAAGTGTAACAGAATATTATAAAAATGTCTGCTAAATACTTCTTTCCAATTTTTAGGACATTAGTAAGCTTATAGTTAACATACCTAGAAAAATGTAAATTTGGCTCCTAGTAGAGTTTCGCTTTGTGCTACCCGAATTCCCTGAAATGCTCGCCAGTTAGTTTCGGTAACAACCAGAACTCAAATATAAAATTTCAAGAAATTCCATCAATTCGTTCCGTAGATATGGTGAAAAATGTAAAATCGGCCCGCAGATGAGTTTTCGAGCCCTAATCTTTCCGAAAAATTTATATGTTCATTGTTATAATACGAAGAATTTAAATATTAATTTCAATGAAATCGCTCAATTATTTCTCTTTATATACGCAAAAATGTATATTTGGCCCGTAGTAAACGCCCAGTTGCTGATGCCTGATTTCTTCCAAAAGTTAGAAATTTTCGCGTGCGGTGGAGCAAAGCTTATATATGAAATTTCAAGTAAATCGGTTGAATATTTTCTTCAAAATGGTGAAAAATGTAAAATCGGCCCGCAAATCAGTTTTCAAGCCCTGATCTTTCCAAAAAATTTATATATTCATTGTTTTAATATGAGGAATTTAAATATTTAATTTCAATGAAATTGGTTGATTATTTCTATATACACAAAAATGTATATTTGGCCCGTAGTAAATGTCCAGTTGCTGATGCCTGATTTCTTTCAAAAGTTAGGAATTTTTGCGGACGGTCGAGCAAAGCTTATATATGAAATTTCAAGAAAATCGGTTGAATATTTTCTTCAAAATGTTCAAAAATGTAAAACAGGCCCGCTAAAAAGTGCAGTTCCCGAGGCCTGATATATCCCAAAAGTTGATCAATCCGTGCCATGGATCAGCAATCGGTTCAGCAGAACTTGAGATGTACGCGTGCACACACAGGCCGACAAACCGACAGACCGACAGGTTGCTAAAAATAGTTTATTTACACTTCCCTACTATGGAGAAGTGCATTCCCACCGAAAACTCGATATGTAAAATTTGTTGCCATCACATAACCTACCTATTGTATACACAATACGGTCGGTAAAAAACGTAAAAACAAAAACACCAAAAATATTATCTATTTTGTTCTATTGGCAATATTTGTGTATCGTTATCAAATGTAATCACAGTTGTTTAGTACTTTACAGTTTTAATTATATAACTAGAACAACGCAAATACCACGTATTCAAGCAATAATAAATAAATTCGTAGATAAATTTGTATACCATTTTTTCTTATTTTCATATTTTATGACTACTATGTTTTATGATGCAAGTCAGTAATCTCACTTGCTATTCACTTTTAGATCAGAATTCTCTGTTTTTCTAATGGATATTTCATTTGTCCAATAAGATTACTCATTTTTTTAATTAGACTTTCGCATAATTTCTCAAATTAGTGACAGAACAACTCACTTTCAAAAACAAAGTGAATAAATTTTGTATACATTTTGGAAAAAAAAGAGATAGAAACAAAAACGAGCAATGCCGAATCTCTCGAATATTACATTACACAAATATATGATAGTTACTCACTTTGTTCTCACTTGACAAGTAAAATAGCGAGATACAAGATAAGGCCCTAAATTTAATTAAATTTTTGTCTCATGTAAAAATCATGTTCGAAAATGCATCAATACAGTAATACTTTAAAGTTTAGTGTCCAAAAATGTCAAAAATACGCATCGTATGCGTTTCATAGTAAATCAGCTATGCGTCAATTTTTTTTGTGATTTTGTATAGATGTGAAGTTTTTTAAGTGGAAGCTGAGAAGTAATTAATTTATTATTTTAACTCAATAACTAATAAAGTTAATTATTTCTTTATGCACGGTATTAATATTTTTAAATGTGCCATTATATTAAAATCTAAAAACTTAATTGAAATTAAAAAATTGTTTTAATAGATTTTCAGTTGTTAATTATTTTAATACTTTTACATAAAACCTTTTCAAAATAAACGCCCCATTTCAATTATACCCTATATTTTGTGAACCACATGTGTTAAGTATCTAAGCCTCGTTTAAATTTTTCGTGATTACAATGTTTTCTGATACTGGAGCTTATTCTGGCTGAATATCGGATCTTTAGTTAATAGTGATAATTATCGTAAAAGGATCGTTATGATTGTAGACGCAACTCAATTCATACGAATGATTAGTGTCCTAATAAAGTTTTTGAAACTTTTACGTTAAATACCACTATCACTGATTCGATACTCAGAATAAGTCTACTGTTTGTATAACAACTGATTGACTTTTATTGAAACTACATTTCATTTCGTTTGCAGTTACTGATTTTGTCACACATTCATCCTCTATTGGGATTAAACATTTTTTTAATATGTTACTTTTCAACATTATAAAAAACTTTTAACTGACAACTAATAAATTTTGTATTTTTGTATTATTTCTAATAATATTCATTGGAAACTGTTTATACTACATGTATATATAACTTTTATCAGAAATTGTAGGAATTAAAATATTATTGCTGTGTCATTAAATACATAGTACAGATTTTTTTACTACAATGATATTATATGCTCTTATTAATTCACCTTGCGTTAAAATGTCCTTAGGTAAAAATCCTAATGCACTAACATAAATTTTTTTAGTGTTTTCTATTTTTTCAGACTAAATTTTCATTTTGTTGCTAATTTCTGCTTTAAGGACATAGAAATTTAATTAATTTTCAATATTATTAATTTTTTATTATTTCTTTTGTTATTTTGTTCAATTGCCTGTAAATGTTTTCCAATATCTTTTCATTAATTTATTTCCCTTTTTCTTTTCCTTTTATAAAAGTTCTTATTTCTCTCCTTAATTCAATATTATTTTTCATTTCAATTAAAATAAAATACTTGTTTGGGATGTTATTACGAAACAATTTTTACTTTGGTTTCAAGGTAAAAAATAAGAATATTAGAAATTCTATAGGAATATTGGAAATTCTATGCGTTATGGCATCGTGGGAATATAGTCTTCCAGCAGGGCAATGACCCGAAACATATGAATTATTTCTTTGACCCGTATTATCAAAGAGTTGTTGCTGTATAAAACACCCAAATAATTAGATCATCTTTCTTAGTTCCCAGACCTTAGCTCAATTGAGCATTGGTGGGATTGTTTGGATAACAACTTTAAAAAAGAGATAAATTAGTAACAAGCAAGAGCTGAAGAGTAATTTTAGAAAAATGGGAAAAAATACCTTCTGAATTAACAGAAACAGTAGTTGCCTAGGAGATTAAACGCAGTATTTAAAGAAAAGAAATGCATACCAAATATTAATTCACATTGTTTTCCAAAAAATTAAAACACTTTTGCAACTGAGTGGTTTTTTTTGACGCATAAAAACGGCTGTATTCTTGAATTTCTTTAATTTTGGTTTTGTTATTGTTTTTTTAATATTATTTTTTTTCATAAATTTTGTTAATGACTAGTGACTTTTAATTTTATAAATTTATTTTTAAATTGCAAATTAAAATAAAAGATATTAGTTAAAAGATAAGAGTTAAGCAAAGAAGAATTTTTTTTTTTGACTCTCATAGTATGTATTTCAATAAGTAAAAACAGTTTCAAATTCTTTTCATATTTAATTTTTTTATTTATTTACTGTCTGCAATTTAATTAATTGTACCATTTTCAAATTAGCAGAATAATTAACATTTACAATCTTATCATAATTCGAAAGTAAAAGTGCATGATTATATTCCTTTTCTTTGTAACTTTACTTTATTTCACTAGTGCAATTATCAATATTTATTGCATAGTTTTTATTTAACAAATATTAATTATTATGTTCGCTAAATTAGTTTGTATTTTGTGAATTATTTATGTTTTCTAAAGGTCTGTAGAAAAAAGTTCGAAAAAAAATTTAACAATAAGAATTTTTCTCTAAAATTTACTTTTTGTACAAATAAAAATCTTAAAATTCAGTTTTTTTTTTTTATTAAAATAACAGCTATTAAAAATGTCAACTGCTACTCAGAATGATTTTATAACACTTAAAGTAAACAGAAATCAAAAATAGCCATAGGCTTTTAAACTTGAAGTACAAATGGTTTTTTTGCTACATCTCCCGCACCATAACTGATTTTGCAAAGTTTGATCGCTTAAACTAAAGCTTAACAAATTGGCAAAATTCTGAAAATAGTCAAAATTTCTAAAAGTTTCATACGAAATCGTTTTCTAAAGTTCGAATTTTTCTAAAGATTTTTTTATAGTATGATTTAAAATTTAATTTTATATGTTTGTATTTTATAAATTTTTTTAATTTTTTGACATTAATTTTAATAAAACTTCTCCCATTTTTAATTAACATTTTTAATAAAAAAAGCTAACGCAAATTTTATTAAACTAAATTCCTTAATAACATATTGTCAGGGAGTTCACATTTTTCTTTGAGTTTAATTTTAAGTCAATTCCTTAATTTTCATGCCACTTGCATGTAAAATGGCAAATTTAGTATCATTCTTTTAATTTAATCTTGAATTTTATTAAAAATATAATAAAATATATTTTTTTATTATATTCTGCACCTTCGTGAAAGGTATGTAACTTTGGTATAGAGTTTGCAACCGCTTAACGAAGACGTCCGCGATATGGACATCGCCTGTAAAACAAGCTCCTAATGATAACAGTAATCACCACAATTATTTAAACTCTATATATTTTATATGAGACGTAAAACTTAAATTATTATAACTTTTTAAAAAATTAATTTATTGAATCCAAATTTTGTTTTGTAATTCAAACATTTTTTAAAAATTTTACAAAAATGGAATAACAAAAAACTAAAGTAAATTAAAAAAATCTGATGTGATCAGCGTATAACCGACCGCAATGTCGCCAGTTAGTTTCGGTAACAACCAGAACTCAAATATAAAATTTCAAGAAATTCCATCAATTCGTTCCGTAGATATGGTGAAAAATGTAAAATCGGCCCGCAGATGAGTTTTCGAGCCCTAATCTTTCCAAAAAATTTATATGTTCATTGTTATAATACGAAGAATTTAAATATTAATTTCAATGAAATCGCTCAATTATTTCTCTTTATATACGCAAAAATGTATATTTGGCCCGTAGTAAACGCCCAGTTGCTGATGCCTGATTTCTTCCAAAAGTTAGAAATTTTCGCGTGCGGTGGAGCAAAGCTTATATATGAAATTTCAAGTAAATCGGTTGAATATTTTCTTCAAAATGGTGAAAAATGTAAAATCGGCCCGCAAATCAGTTTTCAAGCCCTGATCTTTCCAAAAAATTTATATATTCATTTTCTGATTTCTTTCAAAAGTTAGGAATTTTTGCGGACGGTCAAGCGAAGCTTATATATGAAATTTCAAGAAAATCGGTTGAATATTTTCTTCAAAATGTTCAAAAATGTAAAACAGGCCCGCTAAAAAGTGCAGTTCCCGAGGCCTGATATATCCCAAAAGTTGATCAATCCGTGCCATGGATCAGCAATCGGTTCAGCAGAACTTGAGATATACGCGTGCACACACAGACCGACAAACCGACAGACCGACAGGTTGCTAAAAATAGTTTATTTACACTTCCCTACTATGGAGAAGTGCATTCCCACCGAAAACTCGATATGTAAAATTTGTTGCCATCACATAACCTACCTATTGTATACACAATACGGTCGGTAAAAAACGTAAAAACAAAAACACCAAAAATATTATCTATTTTGTTCTATTGGCAATATTTGTGTATCGTTATCAAATGTAATCACAGTTGTTTAGTACTTTGCAGTTTTAATTATACAACTAGAACAACGCAAATACCACGTATTCAAGCAATAATAAATAAATTCGTAGATAAATTTGTATACCATTTTTTCTTATTTTCATATTTTATGACTACTATGTTTTATGATGCAAGTCAGCAATATGAAACTGGTTATTAATTTTCCGAACAGTAATGTTTCGGTTTTCGTACGATAATATGTGATGGTTATATTCTTTTTCTCGTAGAAATGTTCTGAGTAAAATTTTACAGTTATTAACAGTCTGATCTTGTATTTCACTCTTTCATCTCACTTGCTATTCACTTTTAGATCAGAATTCTCTGTTTTTCTAATGGATATTTCATTTGTCCAATAAGATTACTCATTTTTTTAATTAGACTTTCGCATAATTTCTCAAATTAGTGACAGAACAACTCACTTTCAAAAACAAAGTGAATAAATTTTGTATACATTTTGGAAAAAAAAGAGATAGGAACAAAAACGAGCAATGCAGAATCACTCGAATATTACATTACACAAATATGTGATAGTTACTCACTTTGTTCTCACTTGACAAGTAAAATAGCGAGATACAAGATAAGGCTCTAAATTTAGTTAAATTGTTGGCTCATGTAAAAATCATGTTCGAAAATGCATCAATACAGTAATACTTTAAAGTTTGGTGTCCAAAAATGTCAAAAATACGCATCGTATGCGTTTCATAGTAAATCATCTATGCGTCAATTTTTTTTGTGATTTTGTATAGATGTGAAGTTTTTTAAGTGGAAGCTGAGAAGTAATTAATTTATTATTTTAACTCAATAACTAATAAAGTTAATTATTTCTTTATGCACGGTATTAATATTTTTAAATGTGCCATTATATTAAAATCTAAAAACTTAATTGAAATTAAAAAATTGTTTTAATACATTTTCAGTTGTTAATTATTTTAATACTTTTACATAAAACCTTTTCAAAATAAACGCCCCATTTCAATTATACCCTATATTTTGTGAACCACATGTGTTAAGTATCTAAGCCTCGTTTAAATTTTTCGTGATTACAATGTTTTCTGATACTGGAGCTTATTCTGGCTCAATATAGGATCGTTAGTTATAGTCGTAGTGATAATTATCGTAAAAGGATCGTTATTATTGTAAACGCAACTCAATTCATACGAATGATTAGTGTCTTAATAAAATTTTTGAAACTTTTACGTTAAATACCACTATTACTGATTCGATACTCAGAATAAGCCTACTGCTTGTATAACAACTAATTGATTTTTATTGAAACTACATTTCAATTCGTTTGCAGTTACTGATTTTGTCACACATTCATCCTCTATTGGGATTAAACATTTTTTTAAAATATTACTTTTCAACATTATAAAAAACTTTTAACTGACAACTAATAAATTTTGTATTTTTGTATTATTTCTAATAATATTCATTGGAAACTGTTTATACTACATGTTTATATAACTTTTATCAGAAATTGTAGGAATTAAAATATTATTGCTGTGTCATTAAATACATAGTACAGATTTTTTTACCACAATGATATTATATGCTCTTATTAATTCACCTTGCGTTAAAATGTCCTTAGGTAAAAATCCTAATGCACTAACATAAATTTTTTTAGTGTTTTCTATTTTTTCAGACTAAATTTTCATTTTGTTGCTAATTTCTGCTTTAAGGACATAGAAATTTAATTAATTTTCAATATTATTAATTTTTTATTATTTCTTTTGTTATTTTGTTCAATTGCCTGTAAATGTTTTCCAATATCTTTTCATTAATTTATTTCCCTTTTTCTTTTCCTTTTATAAAAGTTCTTATTTCTCTCCTTAATTCAATATTATTTTTCATTTCAATTAAAATAAAATACTTGTTTGGGATGTTATTACGAAACAATTTTTACTTTGGTTTCAAGGTAAAAAATAGGAATATTAGAAATTCTATAGGAATATTAGAAATTCTATGCGTTATGGCATGGTGGGAACATAGTCTTCCAGGAGGGCAATGACCCGAAACATACGAATTATTTCTTTGACCCGTATTATCCAAGAGTGGTTGCTGTATAAAACACTCAAATAATTATATCATCTTTGTTAGTTCCCAGGCCTTAGCTCAATTGACCTTTGTTGGGATTATTTGGATAACAACTTTAAAAAAGAGATAAATTAGTAACAAGCAAGAGCTGAAGAGTAATTTTAGAAAAATGGCAAAAAACACCTTCTGAATTAACAGAAACAGTAGTTGCCTAGGAGATTAAACGCAGTATTTAAAGAAAAGAAATGCATACCAAATATTAATTCACATTGTTTTCCAAAAAATTAAAACACTTTTGCAACTGAGTGGTTTTTTTTTGACGCTTAAAAACGGCTGTATTCTTAAATTTCTTTAATTTTGGTTTTGTTATTGTTTTTTTAATATTATTTTTTTTCATAAATTTTGTTAATGACTAGTGACTTTTAATTTTATAAATTTATTTTTAAATTGCAAATTAAAATAAAAGATATTAGTTAAAAGATAAGAGTTAAGCAAAGAAGAATTTTTTTTTGACTCTCATAGTATGTATTTGAATAAGTAAAAATAGTTTCAAATTCTTTTCATATTTAATTTTTTTATTTATTTACTGTCTGCAATTTAATTAATTGTACCATTTTCAAATTAGCAGAATAATTAACATTTACAATCGTATCATAATTCGAAAGTAAAAGTGCATGATTATATTTCTTTTCTTTGTAGAAAATTTAGCATCATTCTTTTATTTTTAATCTTAAATTTTATTAAAAATATAATAGAATATACTTTTTTATTATTATATTGCACCTTCGTGAAAGGTGTGTTAACTTTGGTATAGAGTTTGCAACCGCTTAAAGAAGACATATGGACATCGCCTGTAAAACAAGCTCCTAATAATGACTCTGTTCTATGGTTCCGAAGTTAAAGTGAGTCGGAAACAAGTACAGTAATCACCACAATTATTTACGCTCTATATATTTTATATGAGACGTAAAACTTAAACTTTTTAAAAAATCAATTTATTGAATCCAAATTTTGTTTTATAATTCAAACATTTTTTAAAAATTTTACAAAAATGGAATAACAAAAAACTAAAGTAAATTAAAAAAATCTGATGTGATCATCACATAACCGACCGCAATGTGTATTTTCTAGT
This sequence comes from Condylostylus longicornis, assembly GCF_029603195.1. Lineage (NCBI taxonomy): Eukaryota > Metazoa > Arthropoda > Insecta > Diptera > Dolichopodidae > Condylostylus > Condylostylus longicornis. The sequence continues at coordinate 167,469 of NW_026578037.1, forward strand.
TAAGTGAAAGTTTTACAGAATATTATAAAAATGTCTGCTAAATACTTCTTTCCAAGTTTTAGGACATTAGTAAGCTAGAAAAATGTAAATTTGGCTCTTAGTAGAGTTTCGCTTTGTGCTATCCGAATTCCCTGAAATTCTCGCCAGTTAGTTTCGGTAACAACCAGAGCTCAAATATAAAATTTCAAGAAATTCCATCAATTCGTTCCGTAGATATGGTGAAAAATGTAAAATCGGCCCGGAAATCAGTTTTCGAGCCCTGATTTTTCCAAAAAATGCATATGTTCATTGTTTTAATACGAGCATTTAAAATTTTAAATTTCAATGAAATCGGTTGATTATTTCTCTTTATATACACAAAAATGTATATTTGGCCCGTAGTAAACGTCCAGTTGCTGATGCCTGATATTTTTCAAAAGCTATAAATTTTCGCGTACGGTGGAGCAAAGCTTATATATGAAATTTCAAGTAAATCGGTTGAATATTTTCTTCAAAATGTTCAAAAATGTAAAACAGCCCACTAAAAAGTGCAATTCCCGAGGCCTGATATGTCCCAAAAGTTGATCAATCCGTCCCATGGTGGAAATAAACTTACATATAAAATTTCATCAAAATCGGTTCAGCAGAACTTGAGATATACGCGTGCACACACAGACCGACAAACCGACAGACCGACAGGTTGCTAAAAATAGTTTATTTACACTTCCCTTCTATGGAGAAGTGCATTCCCACCGAAAACTCGATATGTAAAATTTGTTGCCATCACATAACCTACCTATTGTATACACAATACAGAAATAGTTGCCACAATTATTTGTACTACTACAAAAAGTGTTTCCGAGAATCTAACTGTTGTTTGTTTCTCTAAAATAGTAAAATAGTTTGCATTTAACCAGTTGTATTATAGGTTTATGTAGAATAAAACTAATTTTTTATTGGAAATGGCTGCCAAAACTGAGTTATCTGTAGAGAGAAATAACCAGGTCATCCGTTCAATTGTTGCAGGTTAGAGATTGATTATCATAAGAGTGCAAAAAATTGTGGCGCTTATTTCTGGAGTGCAAATACATTTGACGTTTTGGTTTTTACGTTTTTAGCACTTTTCCAAAAAAAATTTTGAAAAAAAGTGCTTGTTAGTTTCACTCTGTCCGTCCGTCCGTCCGTGTGTCTGTTTACAAAAATTCTACACCCTTGAAGATAGAAAGCTGAAATTTTGTATGTACATAGATCTTTACTAGAAACTTATTTCCGTAGAACAAAATTTTTACCTATCTCCCCCCCCCCCCCCCCCCCCCTCTAGAAGTTATACCCATCTAAAACCCTAAAAATAGCCTTTTTTAACTATTTGTTGCAATGAAACCATAAGCATTTTTGAAATTTTGCAAACGCAAAAAGGCAGCGACTTTTTTAGAAAAATTTAGAAAAACAAAATGGCCGTTCAAATTTACCACTATCTAATGTTTTTTTTTTTCCAAATTTTTGATTTCGTTTTTCTTCTAGACCCCAGCCTGTAGAAGCTTGAAATTTTAGGGGCTTATAGAAATTAACAAATTGTTCATTTCGTTAGAAAAATTTTTTTTTCCATCTCCACCCCCTCTCAAGTTATCGCCTATTGAAATTTGTAAAATTTGAATTTTTGGTGCCTTATATTTCCGAAACCGCAAACGTTTTCAAATTTCTATAAACATAAAAAGCTAACGGTAAATTCTATGCCATCAAAAAATAAAATTATTTTTCTTAACTCACACAATTAAACCTTAAAATCGAGCATTATGTTAACCCCTCTTTATATTAATTTTTGCTTTATTTCAAAGACTGCTTATATACATCATCCTAAATATATGCAATCCTAGAAATAGTTAAATATGAATGAAAATAATTTTAATAGTGTGATAGGTATACATAGACTGTATTTAAAAGCAGAATTTTCACGTGTTGAAGGGAAAAGTGCTACAATACAAACCATTGGTTTGACCCAACTTTATTTAATTTACATTTTTTTTGTCATTCTGTTTTTGTAAAATTTTGAAGAAATATTCGAATTATGTATATATAAAAAGAAATTGAATTCAATAAATTAATTTTTAAAAAGTTATGATAATTTAAGTTTTGTGTTTTATATAAAATATACAAGGTATAAATAATTGTGGTGATGACTGTATATCTGCAACCCCTCACTTATAAAATTTTTCGCTTGATTTATTTAATTGGAGCAATTTGAATAGCTGCCATACAACTCAAAGAGTTTATTTTAGAAATTTTAAAAACTAATAAAGGTATAAAAATGAAATTTTGTATACGTGTGTCCAATTACATTCTACATGTGCTCTAAAAACTTTATGGGATAACTGCACCGGTTCGGATTGTTGCCATACAACTGCAAAAGGTAATTTTAAATATTTCGAAAAATAATAGAGTCAGATTCATGAAACTTGGCAGTCTTGTGTTCAATTATAGGTCAAATACACTGAAATTTTGGTGGAATTGTTTGACTTGATAACTGCCATACAACTCCAAAAGTGTGTCCAATTGTAGGTAAAAAGTGCCTGAAGTTTCTATAGAATGATTTCACAGGTTTGAGTAATAGCTATACGACAGTGAAACGTGCAGGGTAAAATTCAATTGGCTTATACCAATTGAAACGTTTTTACTTCTTTTAGCTATAATTTTATTAAAAGTATATTTCCTAAAATTTATAGAAATTCAATTGATACAAACCTTCTTCATTACCATTTAAAAAGGTACTAAGTTGAATTATGGCAAAAATCAAAATAAATTTAAAATTGAAAAATTTTCGTAAGATAAATTCACCAAACTCTAAACATATTTCCTTTTTATTAGAAAATTTTACAGAAAAGTCTTTACACATATTGACGAAAATATTGGGTATTTTAAACAATGCAAAAATAGGATGTTTGACAAAAAAAGTACGTTCGAAAATCATAGCATGTCTAATTTTTAAAGTATTGTTAATAATTTTGTTTATACATACATATATGCAACTGAAATATTAATATTTCAAGTTTAAAAAAAATCATACCATGGAAATAGTAATTTGTTATTATTGATTATATTTGTGTATATACAAACAACTATAATATCAAATGCCATATATAACTATCAGGCCTCCAAGTTGAAATTATTTTCCGAAATTTTGAATCGGAAAAAATTATAAAAACAATATTTAATGTTTTAAAATATTTTTTTATCTTTTTTGTGAAATTTTTGAGTATTTTTAATGATCTCAATTTTAATCTCATTTTATTTAGTATAGTTTTAAAAGCCGTCTAGATTATAATTATTATTTTTTTGCTTTTTCTTCAATTTATTTGTAAATTCTATTTCTTTTGAAAAAATTTTACGCTGTAATTCAGTACCCTTCCATTCGGAAGACAAGAAAGGTTGTCTGCGCTAAAAATTGCATTTTTGTTTTTCAGATGGAACTTAACAAACGATTCTTTTGAAGTTTAAATTTAAAAAAGTATGTAGAATCAGTAAAGTCAAAAATATTGATCAGCTGCCTTCACACAAATAAATTCCAACACACCTTCCATTTAACCTCCATATAAATTTGGAATTTATTTTTAATTTGCTCTCTGAGCTTAATGACCTGTAGATATATATGGCATTACCAATATCGTTTGACTAATAAATCTACAAAATTTTTAATTGTTGAAGATCAACTATAATTATACTAAAAATTATTTTTAAAATTTTAGTAAAAAGAGCATAAAAGTTAATGCCTTCAATTGATCATTTCTTTTATAATATAAATAATCGAGAGTTCCTTTAATGTACTTCAAAATATGGTTAAAAGATATTTTTTTGAGCATGTATTGGATTCTCGGGATATCGGCTTACAACTCTCATTGCATACTGAATATCTGGTCTTGTGTCGACTGAAAGGTTGTCTTCCTCCATATGGATACGTGCTACAATCTTCGGAGTCTTCAAAAATATGTATATAACTTTTCAAATAATTAATTTAAAGAGCCAAGTAGCCGCGTTACCTTCGTCCGTGTTCAATAGGCAGTCCTTGTTTAATTTGTATATCTGCATGCTTTCATGAACTTCTCTCCTGTGTTTTCCTTTTACCTCTTTTAATACCTTTAAGTTATCTTCCGGAATTGTGTGATCCGTTTCATAAATGTGGTTGCAAACATAGAATCGAAAATCCTGTTAAATATTACTCTCCTTGCACGTTTTATTTCACCTAAATGTTCCTTAAGTCTTGTTGTAACGGGTCTTTTCGTTTGTCCTATGTAAAATTTATCGCAATTATTGCAATTGATTTTGTACACACCGCATCTTTCAAGTATCTTCAATTTATCCTTGGCCGAATTTAACAAGTTCCTAAGTTGATATTTACTATTGGTTTCCGATGTCCGAATATTGTGTTTCCAACTAATATTTATCAAGTTTGTACAGTGATGATCATAACTTAAAGATGCCCATGTTGTTCTTTGTTCTTCCAATATCCTGTTCTGTTTAAACAATGTGCTCATATTCTCCCGCTCAATTTTTCGTTTTTTCTTCCTAATGAGTTTGTTAATATGTTCAGTAGAATAACCGTTCTTCCCAGCCGTGTCCAAAATGAAGTTTACTTCTGATCTAAAGTCGTGTTTGTCCATCGGTGTGGTTAGCATTCTATGGATCATAGAGTTGAACGCCGCCATTTTATGTTTCGTTGAATGGTACGAATCCTTTGGAATGCATCTTTGTGTTGTTCTACGTATTATGTTTTTCAAGAATCTTTCTTGCATTTGATGACTGTATCAAATAAATACTGCCTAATTTATCTCTTGAAATTTCTGTTCACATAACAAATAAGTAACTCTAACAATTTTTTCTTGCAATCCATCAACACAAAGATGGCAAGGCCAATTCTTTTATGACCATCCCTTTTCATGAAGAAACATAGATCAACTCCAGACACTTTAAATTCAAGTTCTTCAATTAAATCAGTGAAACCGTTTTCGTTTCATAATAAATTCCAAAATCGAGAGGTCCTTTAACATACTTTAAAATTCTTTTATCGATATTTATATTAGCATGTGCTTGCAGCATTAAGATGTTTCAGATTGCAGCATCTTGTTGTTTGTTTCAAAGTAGGGAAGTGTAAATATATATAAGCTTCATATATAAGCTTCACTAGACTATCCGCAAAATCTCCTAACTTTTGGAAGAAATCAGGCGTCAGCAACTGGACGTTTACTACGGGCCAAATATACATTTTTGCGTATATAAAGAGAAATAATCAACCGATTTCATTAAAATTTAATATTTAAATTCTTCGAATCTATAAAATTTTTGGAAAGATCAGAGCCCGGAAACTGATCTGAGGGCCGATTTTGCAGTTTTTACCATATCTGCGGAACGAATTGATGGAATTTCTTGAAATTTGATATTTGAGTTCTGGTTGTTACCGAAATTAACTGGCGAGCATTTCTGCGAATTCGAGGAGCACAAAGTGAAACTCTACTAAGAGCCAAATTTACATTTTTGTAGGTATGTTAACTATAAGCTTACTAATTTCCTGAAAATTGGAAAGAAGTATTTAACAGGCATTTGTATAATATTCTATAACACTTTCACTTAACTAAACAATTCACATTGCGGTCGGTTATGTGCTGATCACATCAGATTTTATTTATGTTTTTTTCGATTTCTTAATGTATTTTCAATTATACTTGTTTTTTCTAGACTGCACACATTGGATTTTATTATTTCAGGAGAATCACCTTTGTTATCCTCAGAAACTTCACTATTTTCATTGTTTTCAGTAGATTGTGTTACTATATCATTCGTTTCATTCACTTGGGGATTTTCTATGTCTTCATAATGGTTTTCATACACTTGTGGATTTTCTATACCTTGATAATTGTAATCAGAAACCGTGAACTCATCCTTTTTTACTGACCTGCATCTGATATTTTCATTTAAATTTTCTTGGACAAATATAACATCTTTAACAATTTAAGTTTTTTACGTTTCAAAATTCCAGACAAGATAACCTTTTACATTTTCGCTATATCCACCGAACTTACCTTTTGTTGCTTTGGCATCAAGTTTTAGTCGTTTTTGTTTTGGAATGTGAAGAAATGCTTCTGATCCAAAAATTTGAAAATCTGTCATTGTTATCACATGTGGTACTACCGTACCACTTCTATTCAAAATAATAACGGCTGTGTTTATTACTTCAGGTTCCACAATTTCAAATCAACGTATCAACGTTAATCAACGTTTTTTAAGTACATCCTCGATCTTGCCGCCTCTACAATTGACAGACCTTTTATGTTGTGGCGTATATGCCACTGTGGTGTATATACTCGTATTTTTCTGTGTTTTTTGACGATTTTTATAAAGTTTTATTCCATTTCACAAAAAATATATGTACTTACATAAATCACCTCACCTTTTATTCTCAAAAAGTATATAAATCAGAAATAAGAAAAATTATTTTAATAAACAAAAAATAACTGCTTTCCCCAATAGAGTTTATCTGCATAGGGTCGGAGACATCTGCGCGTATTATCTCGCTGCAAGCAACAAGCTTTATTGAAACTTTTTTAATATGAACTTTTATACTGTTTAGCAAGTAAAATTCTTCCTCTAAAAAATAAATTCTTTCTTCTAAAAAATTTTTTCTAAAAAAAATAATGCTACGCTTGCTAAATGAACCTGGCTCAGCGTAGCATTATTTCAATTTACTTCTGTATTATTTATATCCCAAACATAACTGGACTTTTCCTTTTACCTTTTCCTTTTATGAGACGTTTTACGAAAATTTTTCATAACTGAAAATTAAATTCATAACTGAAAAATTTTTGTAAAACTGCCCATTAAAAAATTTTTTCTATAATTAATTTTAATAAGAGGGCAGTTTACGGGTATGAATGTGCGGCTCGTATGAAAAAATTTTATTTTTAAAATGGCCCGCCTTCCGAAAAATTTCGTTATTTGTTAAAAATTTTTGAAATTGCTTTGACGTGTATTTGTGGAAAAATGCTGAAGATTATCATCTAGATATATGACACAGCAAATATTAATCATGCGTTGGAACTTTGCGAAAGCATTCTTTAGCCCAAATTTTTATTATTTTGATGAATCCAAAGCAACATTATAGACTCGAAAACGCTGTTTTTGCTTGGTCGTTTTCATCAACGATTATTTGATGTATTCCCTTTGCCAAATTTATTGTGGTAATATGTTGGGCTCGACCAAGTTTATCAAAAAGTGAATTGATGTTCGGGAGCTGGAACATATCGTAAATAGTAATCTCATAGTAAATAGTAATAGAGTTTTCTGTAGTTTACCACTATTCACCTATTTAATTAATTAATATAGTTCGTGGGTTTCCTGAAATGATCAAGTATTTGAAGTAATAAATCCCATTTCTATTAAACAATTAATTTTAGTGTTATCCGTAGTAAATTTTACTATTGCTGAGTTATTTGTTTGCGAGGCTTTAACAAAAAATCTTCTTGCTTATTCTCGTTATACCCGTACGAACATATGTTCGAAGGGTATACTAAATTTGCCTTGCCGTTTGTTACACTAAGAAATAATGATCTGAGATATGTTTTTGATCAGCGTCGAATTATGTATTAAAAAAGTACATAATTAAACAAATGATTAATTCCTTTTAGATGTAATATTTTTTGAGTAATTTATTTTTGATTAATTCACTTCAAGCGATCAATTACTCTACACATATAAAAAAAATCGCTACTAATTAAAACGTATGTACATATTATGTATTTAAATTCTATGTTGCATACGGCGTGAATGTATATTTAGGTAATACTAATAATATATAGGGTAATGCGTATAGCACACGATTTCTATGCAAATGGTTTCAGTTCACATCCTAAAAAATGCGAATTGCCAGAAGAACTTTTTTATTGTTAATTTTTTTGTTCTTATTTAAATTGACAACCGCTGAAATGATACAAAAACTTTACTCTTAAAAATCAATATCTGCGAGTAAGTCACAGTTCCAAAAATTAATTTGTATACAATATTTATACTACCAAAAGTAAATAAAAATTACCCCCATAGATATTGTACCATAAAAGCAGCCACGAAGCACTTTGGGAGAGTTAAGGGGGAGAGCGGGTGAAATTTTTGCTTTTTCTGCGACGCTACTTGCAAAAACCTATCGAATGCCTTTTGTCCCATGTCTCTGGCGCTTCTAGAAATACCCGTATTTTTTCACACCTCAAAAGTAACTATACATATAATGTAAAATAGGATGGTTTTTGAAGAGTTATACTATCTTACATTATAAGAAGAGTTTTAGGATGGATGGTATTGCGCAGCCTAGTGGGTAGCCTGGTAGTCTGATAACCAAGAGATTATTACATCGATGCTTGCCAGAATTGTCGTATTTTTCTCATTAAATTTTTTTTTATTTTATTTTTTTTTTATTTTTTTTGTTTTATCTTTTTTAATATATAACAGATCAATATTGTTATAAATGTTTAAAGAAAATATCTAAAAAAATATTGTTATAATAGTTTGGAAAAATTCTCAAAAATTTTAAGTACATACACAAGTATCTATGTATATTTTTCTAAAGCTTCGTAACGAATTTTTTTTATTTATTTATTTATTTATTTATTTCAATCTACTGGGAATTCTCCCTTACAGATTTCAGATGTATAATTAACTTAAAATAAGATAACAAAAGAATAAACTTAACAAAATATAAGTAACTAAAAATAATTGTAAAAATAAGTAACAATTTATGATAAAACTAAAACAAAAAAAAAAAAAAAAAGAGAAATTTAATCAAAAAAACTTGGTGATTTCTCTTTTAAGTTTATCTCTCTTATAATGGAAATCGATCTCAGAAGCACAAACATTAAATAAACGTTGCGAATTTGAAATAGGCTCTGAAAAGCCGTAGTTAGTTCGGTGAGAATCTAAATATAAAAAACGACGAGGTCTTACATTACGAATTGGCGCATAAATATTGTACAAATTTAAAATAAACGGGCAATTTATTCTCGCAGACAAAATATCGTAAGAATACATAACTGATGCAACATTACGTCTAGATTCAAGAGTTTGAATGTCTATCAACTTACATTTCGCAATGTAGCCAGTAGCATTCATCTCCCAATTAAACTTGCGTAACGAAAATCTAACCATATTTTTCTGTACTGATTCAATACGTTTAATATGTTTAGTGTATGACGGCATCCAAATAGGTGCGGCATACTCAAGATGTGGACGAACTAATGATGTAAACAAGCTTTTGAAAGTATACGGATCACAAAATTGAGAACAATTCCGCTTGATAAAACCAAGCATAGAAAGCGCCTTAGATATAATGAAATCAATGTGAGGATTAAAAGTGAGCTTACGATCAAGAACTATACCTAAATCTTTAGTTTCATCAACCACATTTAAAAGAGAGCTATTCAGATTATAATTAAAATCCAAACAACTTTTCGTTCTATAAAATCTCATTATTTTACATTTTTCAATATTCAATATAAAGCCATTTAAAGAACACCATTTATAAAATTTTTCAATATTTATTTGAAGCCTATAACAATCATCTAAGCAAGTAATAACTGAGAATATTTTAGTATCATCAGCAAATGATAAGAAAGAACAATCAATATCAAAACCACTATCATTTGTAAATAGTAAAAAAAGCAGAGGTCCTAAATGTGTACCCTGGGGAAAACCAGATGTTGATAAAAATGAATATGATTCTAAATTAGAAATTTTAACAGAAAGCTTTCGCCCAAGCAAATAAGATTTAATCCAATTTAATAAGGTACCATAAATACCCAGTGCCTCAAGTTTAAGTAGAAGTTTAGTATGATCTACCTTGTCGAAAGCTTTAGAGATATCGGTGAAAACCGTATCGACCTGAAAACCTCGTTCAACTGCGTTATGTACTGAATGCAAGAAAACAGATAAATTAGATGTAGTGGATCTACCTGTCATGAAACCATGTTGATAAGGAGAAATATTTTCCTTTACTAAAAAATAAATTTTATCCGTGACAATAGCTTCAAATAGTTTTGGTATAGCAGAAAGTTTAGCTATAGGTCTATAATTTTTAATATTCAACCTAGAACCACTTTTAAAAATAGGTACAATATAAGAGAATTTCCATTCATCAAGAAAAATACCTTCTTTCAATGATCTATTAAAAATAATTAATAGAGGTTCCGAAATGCAGTTTATACAATTTTTTAATAGAAAATTTGGTATTCCATCGGGGCCAGCACCCAGATTGAGATCCAACTGAACAATTTTATTGAAAACGTCACTATAAGATAATTGCAAATTACCCAAATCAAGAATTTCACCAATACGAGTATTATTATAATAATCTAGTGGTTGAGAAACAGATAAATTTACGTAAACTGACTCGAAGTAATTTGCAAATAAATTGCATGTAGACTGAATATCAAAGGCCGTAGAATTATTGTAAGAAATACCAATAGGAAAACCAGATGATTTCTTACGCGTGTTTATATAACTCCAAAAAGATCTAGGGTTAGATTTTATATTGGATTCATAACTTAGAACAAAATTTTTATATAAGAAATTACTTAAAAAATCGAACTCTTTACGCTATCTCCGAAATACTATTTGATCTGCAAGAAGTGTACTCCGTTTATATTTTTTAAAAGCACAATTTTTAGCGTTCTTTAAAGAAAGAAGCCTTTTATTATACCACGGGGGATGCCGAGATATAATACCACTCTTCAAGGGAACGCATTTAGAAATACCTTCAAACAAAATATTTGAAAAGATTTTATAAGAATTACTTAGACTAGACTTACAATTTAAAATATCAGCCCAATTGAACTGAGACAAATAATTATTCAAAGAAGAAAAATCACCAAATTTAAAATTGAATTGCGGAACATTTACAATTTGAACTGGTAATTCATTAATAAATTTAAAATTAATTAACAATGGTGGGTGATAAAGGTCTTTTTTTACAATTGGCAATTCAAATTCACTAATTGAAATACAAATATCCTTAGAAACAAAAACTAAATCTAGTAATCTATTTAATATATTAAAAACATTATTAACTTGTACCAAATCAAATGAAAATAATGAATCAATAAAATATGAATCAAAATCATTAACATTAAATGGAACTAAAAACTTATTTACATCATTATTAAAATATTGCCAAGATATTGAAGGTAAATTAAAATCACCCAGAATGCAAAAATAATTATTTATATCACTATTATTTTCAAAAATATGTTGAATATTTTCGATATGTTGCTTATAGGTCATAAATTCACTCTTAGGAGGAATATAACTTAAAAAAATAAACAAATTTATTTTACTAGAAAATTTAGAACCACTATTATTCAATGTGTTAGAGTCATTAATAACAATTTTAACACACAATTGTTCGACAGTGTCATTATTATTAATAAGAGCAATTGGTTGACTAATATATGACGATTTCACTGCTAGCAAAACTCCACCACCAAGTCGTTGACCAGTAGCTAACGAATTTCTGTCCCTACGATAAACGCAGTATACAGATTCATCAAAAAGTTCACTGGAAAAAATTGCATCATGAAGCCAAGTTTCAGAACAAGCAATGACAGAAAAAGAATTATCATATGCAGTTCTGTAAAATTCATTTGTCTTTGTACGCAAACCACGTGTATTCTGATAATATAAGTTGAAATAATTATCATCAGAAAAAGTAGATAGAGCGGTATTGAAAGAAGTATTTGATGAGAGTGATGCATTAGAAATATAATTGCTAACGTTGTGTGTGTGAGAACGTAACTGTACATTTGATTTTGATGAGATAGATGTTGTTGATGACAAATGAGTGAATGGTACATTAAATATATCAAAATGTGAGTCATGTATTAAATTATTGAATTTAGATGAACAGATGGATGCATGTTTTTTTGAAAAATAAAATCCTTAGTTTCAACTCCCAAAATTTAGGAAAATTTTTCAGGCACATTTATTTTAAACGAAATTGAATTTAATCGATTTATATCAGCATCTCTTTTTACAAGTTTGAAACATTTAATAGCCGATTTATCAATATTCAGCTTTGATGATACATAGTTAATGATACTTTGAGTTGATGTGTTCCTATCAAATCTAGAAACATGTAACCATTTTTGACGCTGAACAACAATCAACTTAGAGGAGCCATCATCATAACCAACAGCAGCATTTACGTCCCTAGTAACATTATTAGAAGCTTTTTGAATTTCAATAGCAGAACCAGAATGAAGTTCAGAATGAGGTTCAGAATTACGATCACTTAAATTATTTACCACACTATGAGATTCCATATCTGTAGACAGTGAGCTTAATTTTCCTTCCTTTAAAGTATTGTTTGGAATAGTATTATTATTATAAGACCTCTGACAATTTGGAATACGAGTCTTTATCTAAAAGTTCGTGTCACGATTAATATTTGGCCAAAAATATCTTGACGCAACAATCTTTCTTGTTGCCCACGTACCACGATAGGCCGAGTTATTCAAAGGATTGAAGATGGTCCGACGTAGAAGACTCGAAAAGTAAGGTCTATACACCAAAACCTCGATTTACGTCGGTAATTGGGACTTAAAAAAGACATCGCATGTCGAAATGACGCAGATCGAAATTATTTTTCCCATACATTTGTACCATATTTTTGTTAATTGGTTCCAGAATGGTAAATGTTTATAATAAAATTAACTAAAATTATATAAATAACAAAAACTTTATTTCAAAATGATATAAAATCAATTCATATTAAATAAAACAACATAGAAATATTTCATTAAATTAAAAACAAAATAATAACCTTAAAAATAAACAAATCAAAAATCGAATAAATTCAGTCTTTCAAATTTTTACATTAGGATTTTTTACTTGAGTCAGAGGATTCTAAATCTGTAGTAGGCTCCGTCGGCAAATTCGGTTGTCGTGCGCTTTTTCCCCAGAATTAAAACTTCTAATTTTAGTTCTAAACTAATGTTTCGTTTTCGTTTTAGACTCATTTCGACGAAATACCAATGCTATTACTATTAAACGTGTTAATAAAAATTCGGGATATTAAAAGGATTTAAAATTTTTTTACCAAGTTTGAAAATAGAATTTCACCAGAAATGTGAAAATCAAAGCTTTTTGAAATTAAATAAAAGAAAATCAACTATTTCAAGTATTTATGAAAAAAAATAAATAAAAAAATTAAATAAAATTTTAATGAAACAAAAAAAATTAAATTGTGTTCAAATTTTTATGTTGTCACTGCATGTAAAAATTTCAAAAATACCCTCAAAATGTCAAAATTGTCCAGTAATGTATGTACCAAACAAAATATATTGTGGATAAAGAGAAATGTAAGGTTTGAATCACAATATTGGAATTTTTGTACATACTAATACATGTGTTATATAAAGGCATACAAATAAGTATGTATAAATGTATGTATAATTTTATATTCAAAGTTTCATAGTGTAAATTTTAATTATCGACAATGCGAAAATATATACACTAAAATATAAGCACGTACATAATTATTATACTACGTAGAATTGAAAATCTGAGGTACTTTTTTGGTGATTAATTTAAATCGTATTGATTTTGTATTATTCATTAATTCAATAAAATATTAGAAAAATTTTGATAGATAGAGCAAGATAGGTAAGTAAATGGGAAAATAAAAATAAATTATGAATAATCTAATATTAAAAACAAATAGGTTTATACTTGTATATATTCTTGCAAAACAAAAAAAAACATTCTTGAAAAACCTCAAAAAATATTCTTGAAAAACAAAAACAAGTTAGTAATTCTAAAACATTTTGCAGTTATTTAGCAAAAAAAAAGTTCTATATAAATATAATATGCAATTTCTTTATTTAATCTTAACTTTTCAATTTCAAATAATTTTAAATATAATTTACATTTATCAAAATATTGCATTAATTCTTACTAGCTGTAATTGTGAAGCTAAATTTTAAGTATTCGAAAAAAATTTTTTATTTTAATTTTTTTTTTGAAAATTCTTTTCAAATTACTTTTAACTAGGTAATCTGCAAAGTTTTCTTTTTTCTTTTAAAAAAGTGAAAAAAATATTAAAATTATTTAAAAAAATGTGCGTATGCATGTAATATTTGTGTATTGAGTGTGTTTGTATAAAATAGTTAATTTTGGTATTTGATATCACCTACATAGTTATTTTAAAAGTGTTTCTGTTTATTAGATGCATTATTTCTTAAAAACTTTTTTTTATCAACAATATTTTTTATTATTGTAATTTATTATTGTAATTTATTATTGTATTTTTTGTAAGTGAATTCTAAAGAAAAAAAATATTTAGTTGTGTTTTTTTGGTGTGGTTGAAATTGAATAATTGATGTTTAAAAGTTGTTGTAAGTTGAGCTTGATCCCGTTGATTGAAATATGACTAAATGTGAATGGCTATTTGGTTTTTTTTTTTACCGGGGTTAAGAGTGCAAAATCTTGAAAAGCAGTTGTGTGGAACTTTAATCCACTAAAAAACACCCTCCTAAAAATTAATTATAAAACTAGTCAAAAAATTTTGGTCCATGACCATTAACTTTGGTCCATTATTACTAGTTTTTGATCTGACACAATAGCGTACTAAGTACTCATTGTTCCAGATAAAAAACATTAAACTATGTTAAGAGGTCTTAGGTACGTTTGAGTTTGCTAACAAAGTTTTGGTTGTCAACCAATCGAGCCGCCTCGATGTTGACATGATTTGATAAACGCATTTTATGATTGGCTGCTTGCTTTTTAATTTCGTCTGTAACACTTAGGATCGTGAGATCCCTGCATATATCGGCATTATGGACATACCAGGGGGCGTTTACAATGTCTCGTAATTCCTTATTTTGGAATCTTTGAATAGATTGAATATGAGTCTGAGCAGCGCAGCCCCATAACTGAATACCGTAATCCCAGACAGGCATAAATATTTGATTATATATCAAAACTTTGTTGTATATTGACAACAAAAAACGCCTTCCCAAAAGCCATTAAACCTTCCTATATTCCTCCTCGAGTTGAGATCTCTTTTATTTTATGTGCTCCTTTCATCTGAGCTTTGCGTCCAATATCATTCTCAAATACTTCGCCGTGTTTGCGAACGAAATTAATACGTCATTTGTCCGAACCGAAAATTAATTGTCAATTTTCTTTATGAATACTATCATCAGGCGCGGTCCTCAAAAGTGCGCCCCCCCCCCCCCCCCCCCTTCAACCTTTTCACCTATTTTATTACTGTGAACAAAATTTAATGGGCATTGCACATTGTGCATCATAAAGCACTTTCTTGTAACCTTATTGTGCTGAATTATAGAATTAAAGTCTGGAACTAAACTTTCAATTTTTTGTTTTATAAATTCAAAAACAAGGTAATTTATTTAACTGTACGTTTTTTTATGAAGTTATGATCAGATTTATATCAATCACTTAAACTTGATTTTTTGATTTTAACAACCAAAAAATTTACTTTTTGACGTACAAGTGAAACTTATTGTAAAAGGTTCTATGAAAATTATATCAAATGAACTTTTTCAAAGCTTATTTGAATATGAAAAAAAGTAAAAATTTATTTTTATTTTTATGCGTAATTTTAAATTTACGAATAAAATTTAGCTTTTTATTTCACAAATCGCCTGAGAAATGAAGCAGCGTATAAAAAAAGTTTCGACTTGCATTCAAAAATTTAAGGAAAATCAAAGTTTCGTTCTAAAATTTATGACTTGAAAACTAAGCTTTTTATGAACATTGGTACAAGCTTTTATACTGTTCGTTTAATTTTTTAGACTTTATTAAAATAAATGCATTTACTGGTATTTATAGGCTTGTTTTTTTGAAATTTCAGAATGTCGTTTTGCTTAACTGTTTTAATTTTGGAGATAAATGTGTGAAGCAAATTATGCGCCATTTCATTTTACTCTTATTTTTTGGATGACTTACACTACATCAATTCAGCATAAAAATTCTTAACATTCACTTGATTATTAAACAACATTTTTTCAATTCAATATAAGTAGTAGATTTTATCAATTAAAATTTAATTCTGTGATTGATAACAGTTTTTTCAAAAACGAAAGCAGAACATAGTAGTAGAAATTCATAACGATCATGTAATTTTAAAATTCATTCAAAATTTTTTGTTGTTAAACAAAAAGAAAATATTGGTATACACAATCTCAATATCAAGCTATGCATTCCATTATTTAAGAATATTGCTCTCATTCTCTTTTTATACCCTGCACTTCGTGAAGGGTATATTAACTTTGGTATGGAGTTTGTAACCACTTGAAGGAGTCATCTGCGGTATGGACATATATATATATTCTTGCTCAGCGTAAAATTCTGCATCGATTTAGACATGTCCGTCCGTCCGTCCGTCCGTCCGTCCGTCCGTCCGTCCGTCCGTCCGTCCGATCGCACGATAACTCAAAAACCAATAATGCAATCGACACCAAACTTTCACAAGTTTTTTCTTTTGTGCCAAGGACGAACCCTATTGTTATTGGACTAAATCGGACAACGGGTTCGGGTAGCTGCCATACAACTCCAAGAGTTTATTTTAAATATTTCAAAAACTAATAAAGCTATAAATATAAAATTTTGTATACATGTGTCCAATTATATTCTACACATGCTCTAAAAATTATAATGGGATAGCTGCACCGGTTCGGGTGGCTGCCATACAACTCCAACAGCAAATTTTTTATATTCGGCAAAATAATAAAGTCAGATTCATGAAACTTGGCAGTTGTGTGTCCGATTATAGATCAGATATATTTGTGAAGTTTTAGTGAAATTGCTTGACAGGTTCGGGTACTTGCCATACAACCCCAAAAGCTTATTTTAAATATTTGGAAAAATAATAAAGTCAAATTCATGAGACTCGGCAGTCGTGTGTCCAATTATGGGTCAGACATATTTCTGAAGTTTTGGTGCGATTGCTTGACAGGTTCGAGTAGCTCCCATACAAGTCTAAAAGCTTATTCTTAATATTTGGAAAAATAATAAAGTCAGATTCATGAAACTTGGCAGTCATGTGTCCAATTATGGGTCAGACATATTTCCGAAGTTTTGGAGGAATTTCTTGACAGGTTCGGGTACCTGCCATACAACTCCATAAGCTAATTTTAAATATTTGGAAAAAGAATAAAGTCAGATTCAAGAAACTTGGCAGTTGTGTGTCCGATTATAGATCAGATATATTTGTGAAGTTTTAGTGGAATTGCTTGACAGATTCGGGTACTTGCTATACAATCCCAAAAGCTTATTTTAAATATTTGGAAAAATAATAAAGTCAAATTCATGAGACTTGGCAGTCGTGTGTCCAATTATGGGTCAGACATATTTCTAAAGTTTTGGTGCGATTGCTTGACAGGTTCGAGTAGCTCCCATACAAGTCTAAAAGCTAATTTTAAATATTTGAAAAAATAATAAAGTCAGATTCATGAAACTTGGCAGTTGTGTGTCCGATTATAGATCAGATATATTTGTGAAGTTTTGATGGAATTGCTTGACAGGTTTAGGTACTTACCATACAACTCCAAAAGCTAATTTTAAATATTTTGAAAAATTATAAGGTCAGATTGATGAAACTTGGCAGTCGGATGTCCAATTTTAGGTCAGACATGTCCGTGAAGTTTCTATAGAATGATCTCACAGGTTCGAGTACTTGCTACACAATAACGAAAGGTGCAGGGTATAATTCAATCGGTTTATACCGACTGAAACGTTTTTACTTGTTCTAATTTCTTTCTATTCTCATTCTTAATTTTTGTTTTTTTTTTTTTTGTTCTTGTTGTTTACTAATGCACTAGTATACAGAAAAGTAATACATTATAATAATGTGTTTGTTTGTTTGGTGAGTGAGCGACAACTAAGCAAAAATAAAATTTTGCATGTATGAAACAATTTAAATATAATGTGTACGAACGAGTGTAGAGAGGGAGATCACTAAGCATAATAAAAACATTGCTTTGTGATATAATTATATGTGTACGAGCGAGTGTTGATAGGGAGCAATCTCAGCAAAATAAAAATTTTGCTTTATGAGATAATTATATGTGTACGCATGAATGTTGATCTTATACATATTAGGCAATATAAATTATGTGTACATGTGTATTTTTGAATATTTTTATTTGTTGCGTACATTGCTTCTATATATGTATGTATATTATATGAGACGATTTCACTTATATATATGAACGATTGAATGTATACAGCTGTGTGAAATAATATTCTGTGTTTATAGGCATATACAATACATAAAAAATAAGAATGAAAGAGTAGTGTAGAGTAAAGAAATGTATGAGTAATTTTAATTCTGTGAACATTTTTTGTTATATGATGCAAATAGAAAATATGTGTAGGAACAAAATATTATGTTTGCATGTAGGTAGATTTTATTAAGTTAATTTCGCAATAAATTGATGTATAAAAAAAAACTTGGAATCCTTTTTTTGGGTGAAAATTTTTTTTTTTTAAATTTAGGGGTTTTTTAAGTTTTCAATGGCGCCCCTATTTTTTATCGCCAATTGCAAATGCATACTTTGCATGTATGATAAATCCGGGGCTGACTATCATTAAACTTATTGTTCGTAATTTGCCGATGCTTCTCTTCCTTTAACTTCTCATTCTCAATCCTTAGTTGAAGAACCTCGTTTTTCAAAGCCACACAGAGCTTTTATGTATGTCAGCATTCTGATCATCACTTTTGTGGCTTGAGCTGTACTCATGTTTATATCCTTCTTGGTTTGTGAAGCTTGAGTGTACGGTAGTCCACCTTCCATAACATCAGTATCTTCTAAAATCCGTACATCAGGTGTAGATGGAGAACGCCGGGTTTGTGCGTTCCTCCTCAACGGATCAATCAAATGCAATAAATGGCTCTCGCCAGAATCCGTAGAGCCGATCTCTGAAGAGGGTAGATTCTTTAACGTAGTTAGATTACCACCTGGGATACTAAATCCTTTGGTTTTCTCGATTGCACAAATGATTCATGTTTGCATTTTACGCCTCCTACCAGGATTCAAAAACTGCCGTCCCTCAGGAATAAAACGTAGACCAGGGAGCCGCCTAATCTAAGTCAGACGCTTCTGGACTTAACGCCCGCGCGCTTCCAAACCAACGATACCCGGTTTAAGCGCCGGGTACTCGCTTTCACCCGCTCTCGTTAGCCTTACCAAGTAAATTCCCCAGGAGACACGCGACAGAAAACTATGCTACCTACCTTCTGGGAGGTGAGAGTCGGATTTCTGGGAGTTGGCAGAACTGATATTTTTAGAAGGCATTTCCTAGCATTTACAGCGTCACATGTTGTTAAAATGTATTAAAAAACCGACTAGGACCCATGACAACCTTTGTCTTGTCAAAGTTATTTTAAAAGTATTTCTGTTTATTAGATGCACTATTTATTTAAACTTTTTTTTATCAACAATATTTCTTTTATTATTTTAACTTAAGGGAATTTTAAAGAAAAAAAATATTTGGTTGTGTTTTTCTCGTGTTGTTGACAGCAGTTGAATGTAGTTGAAAACAGTTGAATGTGGTTAAAAAGTTGTTTGCCTGGTGAAATTGAACGGCTGTTTGATGTTTTTTTTTATATAAAAAACTTTTTTGCAAGATTTTTATATGTTGATGTGTGAAAATTTGGTGTGATGGTAAAAAGATATTTTTGATGATTTTTTACTGCTGTTAATTTTTTATTTGATTAAACGATTTTCGTGACGATAAAGTTTTTGAACTGTTCTATGTTTTGCATATGGATGAAAATTGTACTGCACCGTTCGAACTTTCGAAGTTTTTTTTTGCAATAAAATTTTTTGTTATGCGGTTGAATGTGTTTACTTGTGTAAGAAGTTGTGTACAAGTGTGTTTAATGTGTGTATGATTTTTGGAGTAAGGTATAAGTGCAGGTGGTTGAATTTTTTAATTGCATATGATTTTTTATTCAATTTTAGTTTCAATAATGCAATTAAGTTTAACGCTTTAGAAAGTATTAATTTTATTTAACAAAATTTCAGTTTGAAAATTTAATATGTTATTAACGTTCTTTCACTTCTTGAGGGGAAAAAAAACTCATCGGTAAAGTAAAATTTTTGTTTAAAAAAAACTAATGTCCAACGTAGGAGTCAGCAGTACACGTGTTTACAGGTTTATAAAAATGACCAACATATTATTTTTTACTTTTTTGTTTTAGAAATAAAATATATCTTGTTTTTTTTACTTCAATTTTAATTGCTTAATTTTGTTTTCATTTATTCTTAAATTCTAATTTATTCTATTACTCTATACTCGTCGGGGTCACCAATATGGTGGTCACAGGTATAAAAAATTACCACCATGTTATTTTTTACTTTTTGTTTTACAAATAAAATATGGTTTTGTTTTTTTTTACTTCAGTTTTTAATTCCTTTATTTTATTTTAATTTATTCTATGCATTGTGTTTACAATAAGGTAGATCATGTGATGGCAACAAATTTTACATATCGAATTTTTGGTGGGAACGTGCTTCTGCCCTCCCGTGTGTGTCCGGGTGTACCTCAAGCTCGGCTGAACCGATTTTGATGAAATTTTATATGTAAGCGTATTTCGACTATGGCACAAATTGATCAACTTTTTTGATATATCAAGCCTTGGAAACTTGGAACTATATATCAAGCCCGTTTTACATTTTTGATCATTTTGAAGAAAATATTCAGCAGATTCTCTTGAAATTCATATATAAGTTTCATTCGACCGTACGCGAAACCTCCTCACTTTTGGAATGAATCAGTCAGTAAATGGACATTTACAACGCGCCAAATATGCATTTTTGTGTATATAAAGAGAAATAATCAACTGATTTCATCGAAATTTAGTATTTAAATTGGAAGTGCTAAAGCAATGAATCTATAAATTTTTTGGAAAGATAAGGGCACGGAAACTGATTTGGGGGCCGATTTTACATTTCTGCAAAACGAATTGATGTCATTTCTTGAAATTTGATATTTGAGTTCTGGTTGTTACTGAAATTAACTGGCAAACTTTTTGTATAATTCGGACGGTACAAAATGAAACTTTTCTAAGAGCCAAATTCATATTATTCTAGGTATGTAAATTAAACATTTATTAGTGTCCTTAAAATTGTAAAGAAGTGTTTAAAACGCATTTACATAATCTTCTTTAATACTTTTACTAATCTAGACAATGTACATTACGGTCAGTTATCTGCTGATCACATCAAATTTTTTCAAAATAAATTCATTACTGTTTTCTTAGATATTGAGACACCGAATGAATTATTAAAGGTGATATTGATCTATTTAATTTTATTTATGCAGTATGGTCACTACATATGTTTGAACATACTACATAGAATGAGTGTTCCCATTCGTTAAAAACAAAATGCATCCAATTTCGAGAAAAGAATATATCCAAAAAGTATTAAGTCTCTTAAAGTAGAATTATTATACTAAATCGTCTTATTTTATACAAATAAACTCGTGAATAATATCAATTTGCTTTATTCAACAATGTGAGTTTCGTTATTTATAGTAAATTCTTTGAGAAATCACATGCAACTTCTATTGCATTTTAGAAGTTAATGTCAGTAAATATATATTCTGTAGCTGTCGAAATCTGTGGTAAAGACGATTCACGGACAAATTTTAAAAAATATGCACAGTCAATACATTTTCTTTTACACTTAACTTATACCAAAAAATTTTTGGCACATTCTTGTCTAAATATTCTAGATTTGAATACTGAAAGAGGCGGTACTCATTTAATAGAGTATCTTTCTTAGAGTCAGCTAATAACATTTTTTTGAAGATAAAGCAATTTCGCTATTTAATATTAGCAGCACTTTAAAAGTTTTGTAATATTTATTTAGTGTTCGAGAAATAAATGTATTCATATTTCAGCAAAATTTTAAAATGTAGCCAATTTCGGCTTTTTAACAGATTTGGGTATCTTTGAACCCAAACTAAATATAGAGGAAAAATGTATCCAAATGGATACAATTGTATCCATTTGGATACATTTTTGGTATTCCATACCAAGAGGAAACGCTGCACAGCATTAAAAATTTTTAAATTTTTTGTTCGAACAATAAGAAATAAAATTTTAAGTACATACATGCATAATTATCAATGTATTTATCTAAACCTATTACGATTTTTCGAACCAAAAATATGTGAGACATAATATTCACAACTATGGGTGAACCTATAGAGTTAAATTTTTCAAATAAAGAAAAGTTTATACATGAACAAAATAATAATTTTATTCAAATATACGTATGTACATATGTATATATTGCAATTCAGCATTTTAGAATTTCTCGCTCGAACAATAAGAAATGAATTTTTAAGTACATACGTACATAAATTGTCTATGTATATTTTTTTTAAAGCTCATAACGAAAAATAATATTCAAAAATGTGGGTAAACATATAGAAATAAATTTTTCAAATAAAGGAAATTAAGGAAATAAAGGATTAATTTTATAATTTAAATATACATATGTACTCCACATGCTCCGGTACTCCACTACTCGGAAAAAAGCTCCGATTTGTAAATTACGGATACAAAAAGCTGCTTTTTAAGTGTTTATACTTAAGCCCACTTTTTAATTCGTACATCTTAAACGTGACGTTTGTTTTTTGCTTTTTAGGATGTATTTTGTGTTTAAATATGATTTAGTATAGAAAAACCATTATTTTCTGCGATATGCAGTAAAAATTTTGTAGTGCTGTACTTTCAAGTAGTAAAATTCGAAAAGCGTTTTTTTTTTCAATATTATAATTTAACAAATTTGTGTGATACATTCTATAAAAATCAATTTTCTTTTCTGTATCAATTTTCCTGTATTTTGCTACCATTTCTTACGTTTCTGAAAAAAAATGTAAAATCACGTTTTGATATATGCCTACTTTGAAAGAAACTTTAACTGAATATTTTTGCATCTTTAAAACATGTCCACTTCTTAATTCAGCTTTACATTCATAATATTTTAAAGACTAACGAAGGTTAAATATGTTGTGTGCTTTTTAGATAAATATATGAAGCGTCAAATATAAATTGGTCATCATTGGATATGAAATTGTAAAAAAAATCTGCACCGACTTAAGTACAATCATTTGCAGTATAATATACTTTGTGAAAAAAATTTTACTCTTTCATTCAGTACCCTTCCATTTGGAAGACAGGAAAGATTGGCTACATAAAAAATTGCAATATTTTTTTAAATGCATTTTCCAGTCCATTTCACCAATCAATTTTTTTGTAATTTAAATTTTAAATTTCAAAAAAATATGGAATCAGTAGAGCTAAAAATATTAATCAATCGCCTTCACACAAATAATTTCCATTTAAACTCCATATAAATTTAAAATTTATTTTTGTTTTACTATCTGGGCTTGGTTACTTGATAGATTAATGCATTAGAATATTATGAAAGACAATATATGCAAGATTTTCATTTTGTTGAGTTTTCGTTTTAACACCATGTATTATCTTTTGTGTATACTAACATAAAAATTTTTTGAACGAATTTCAAAATTATTATTATTTGATTATTATTTATTAAGAATACTAGCATACCGAATACAATTATTGACAATCGTAAGCGGTATTTCTCATAAAACTTTTCTATACAGAATTATTAAAATTTGAGCATCGGTAAAAGATAAATTATATTTCTCTTTCATAATCATATACCAAAATTTATCAATTATTAAATAATAATATTAAAAATTTATTTGCGTGAATACCAAAAAGTAAAACTATTGACACCCTGGTATAATTATTGATTTGGTTTAATGGTACAATTATTGATACCCAAATATAGCTGTATGGTATAAATGTACAATTATTGCAATATTTTTATGAGAGAATGATAGAAAATGCAATTCAAATAAAAATAATAGGTTCATTGCAGCAATTCCAATAAATACACACTTAAATATTTTTTAATAGCAGTTAAAATTTACTCTAAGTTCATTAATTATAAACTAAAATAAGGAAAATATAAATTAAATTTATAAATAAACGGAAACTCCATTGTAATAGATAATCATATTTATAAACTACAAATTTCTGCTAGCAATTTTGTTTTGATTTCGTGTATATGAAATATTTCATCAATTACGGAATTAAATATAAATTGGTAATATCTACTATATTCAATTGAAAAAATTTTTTTAATATTAGTGAATGTTAAGAAAATTATTCAGACTTTTTGTAATAAAATGCAGAATAAGATAAAATGCTGTAGTAGCTGTGTATACAAATTTTCGTTTTTTTTTTTATATTTTTATAGCTTTGAAAAAGTTCGTTCATTTTTTTACTTATTATTTTTTTATTTTTTTAATCTACAATCTAGCTGACACTACTCAACTTACGTTTTGAATTTGAAAAACTCATACATCCCTCATCACTAATATTCAAAACCATTGTGAATATGAACATTTTTTCATTTTTCTTTCCGTTTGCCCTTTTTTTCGTTCAAAAGAACTTAAAAGGGAAGCTTTTTAAATAATATCGTGAGATTTTTTAGAAAATTAAACTCTCTTTTATTTAAAAGAAAACAATAATATGAAATATGACATTATTCAACGAATTGAATATACTAAAGAAAGGACATTCTTCTTTTAGGATGAAACGAAAAATGAACCCAAATATTTTTTTGTTTTAAAAAGACAATGAAATCAAATATTTCTAGTTGTCTCTTTCTTTGTTCCAAGCATTGTCAAACTCGTAACAGGAGCGTGTTTATTTTATTTTTTTATCTGGCCTTCTCTGTGAATGTGTAATTTGTAGTTTAAAAATTTGTTTAAAAAATAAAACGACCCCAAAACTATGTGTTTTTTAACAAATTTTAATTAATATTATGATTATTACTCACAAAACGGTCGGTATATTATCGTATGGTTTTTCATTAATTAACTTAACTTCACATATTTATTCAATCTAAAACAATTTATTTTATAAATAATTCACACTAGTATTATATTTTTGAAATAATTCACACTTATTTTTGAATATAATACTAGTATGAATTATTCTCACTAGTATTATATTTTAAAATCAAAACACATTTACAATCAAAATGTTATGAACATATGTATAGTACTATTTGATAAAATCTTTGAAATGAAATTCAGTTCACTTTTTTTTTATGTATATCATCATATCTAGGAAAACTATAAATATATAAAAAATCTTAATATTATATTACATTTTATTAAACACAAAATAACTTTGCTTAAGAAAAAAATTCGCTCCTGGCAAAATTATGTCATCCGAAGTAATTTTACTTTAACAAAAAACAAATGTTTTCTTTCCAAAATTAAAAGAAATTTCTTCCCAAAATTAAAAACTTAATAAATTTACGAATTATGAATTTTACTACAATTTCTATTGAATACAGTATTTCTTTTAATTATTAAAATAAATAATATTACATGCATATGGTGCATAAAGCATCCGTTTTTTCAAACGAGAATAATAATTTGGAACTATGCACCTTTTCCTCTTTCCAAACAAATTTGTTTGTTTTTCGGTTTGTTTTATTTTTTTACAAGTTTATATTAACCTGTTAAGATCTGCATATATATGTATGTGTCAATTTCAAAAGTTAATTTTTAGCACTTTTCCAAAAATTTTTTTGAAAAAAGTGCTTATTAGTTTCACTCTGTCCGTCCGTCAGTCCGTCCGTCCGTCCGTCCGTCCGTGGACACTTTTTTGTTTACAAAACTTCTACACCCTTGAAGATAGAAAGCTGAAATTTCATATGTACATAGATCTTCACTAGAAACTTATTTCCGTAGAACAAAATTTTTACCTATCTCCCCCCCTCTAGAAGTTATACCCCCCCAAAACCTTAAAATTGGCCTTTTTAGCACTTTTCCAAAAATTTTTTTGAAAAAAGTGCTTATTAGTTTCACTCTGTCCGTCCGTCCGTCCGTCCGTCCGTCCGTGGACACTTTTTTTGTTTACAAAACTTCTACACCCTTTAAGATAGAAAGCTGAAATTTCATACGTACATAGATCTTCACTAGAAACTTATTTCCGTAGAACAAAATTTTTACCTATCTCCCCCCCTATAGAAGTTATACCCCCCCAAAACCCTAAAAATGGCCTTTTTTAAATATTTGTTGCAATGAAACCATAAGCATTTTTGAAATTTTTCAAACGCACAAAGGCAGTTGGTTCCTTCCTCTAGCGCGGTATACTATAGTTAAACTTTAGAAAAACAAAATGGCCGTCGAAATTTACCGTTATCTAAAGTCCTTTTTTTCAAATTTTTGATGTCGTTTTTTTTCTAGACCCCAGCCTGTAGAAGCTTAAAATTTTAGGAGCTTTTAGACATTAACAAATAGTTCATTTCATTAGAAGAAAATTTTTTTCCATCTCCACCCCCTCTCTAGTTATCGCCTCTTGAAATTTGTAAAATTTGAATTTTTGACACCTTATATTTCCGAAACCGCAAGTTTTTTCAAATTTTTATAAACGCAAAAAGCTAACGGTAAATTCCATGAAACTAAAAAATATAATTATTTTTCTTAACTCACACAATTAACCCTTAAAATCGAGTATTATGTTAACCCCACTTTATACTAATTTTTGCTTTAGTTCAAAGACTGCATATATGCGTCATCCTAAATATAGGCAATCCTAGAAATAGTTTTATATATGAATGAAAATAGTTTTAATAGTGTGATGGGTATGCATAGACTGTATTTAAAAGCAGAATTTTCACTTGTTGAAGGGAAAAGTGCTACAATACAAACCATTGGTTTGACCCAACTTTATTTAGTTAATGTCGTGTATGTGCGTCATGCCGAAAAAGAAAATTGCATTTGCTATGTAATTTCAAGTTAAGCAAAAAACGAAAATTTCCCTGTTAATAAAATTTGGTAAATACGCGTCTTCGCTTGAAATTAATTCAGCATAGTAAATCGAGCTGTCTAAGGAAAACTAATCACTTAGCAGGTTAAATAATAGTAAATTTTTCATTCACAAACTACCCTAATTTTTAAAAAAAAATCACAAAAATTTCTTTGTTTACTCTTTTCACCAGCGTCGCTTACTTTCCCCAGAAAAAAAAACAACATTTGGTGTTTAATGTCAATTTCAATTTGCCAAAACTTGAAAAAAGGAAAGAAAAAC
Source organism: Condylostylus longicornis (assembly GCF_029603195.1). NCBI lineage: Eukaryota > Metazoa > Arthropoda > Insecta > Diptera > Dolichopodidae > Condylostylus > Condylostylus longicornis. The sequence goes on from NW_026578037.1 coordinate 194,656, forward strand.
TTACCTGAAATTTTTGGCTTCAATTTGTATTTATTTAGATACAATTTTTTAGGAAGTGCAACCGATATAAAAACAAAGATGCTCCTTCCTTTAGCATTTCTAATTCTTTGGCACTATCAATAGAATTTAAAAACAACAAAAACGAAGACAATACAATCGGAATACTTCGTAAAAAAATTGAGCATTGGGACTTGTTAGATTATAAAGACATTAGTTTACACATAGGGAGTATATAGCGAAGAAATACTACGCGTTATAAAATTGCCCAAAATTAGTTTTGTATTCAAGCTTCTTTTCGGTTTTCTTCGTTTTCAAAGTTATTTCAGTATAATTAACATTAAATTAAGATAAAAAAATGATACATATTTATTACTTATTTCTTTTGATTTTTCATTTCAGGGTTCTGTGGCGGCAAAAAAGAATTTAATTGCCTAAATAATTGTTTTTCCCTCAATTGTATTTCCTACACAAAGTTGCAAGCTTTTAGATGATTGTTGAATACAAATTATATTTGAGTTATAATAAATTTAATGGACTGGTAATCGGTTTATAAATTGTAAACGTTTATTCTAAACATAAAAAGTGTGTAATGAAGTAAGTTAATATTATAGGTATGTAAGACAAAAATTAAAAAAACTACAATTATTATTTATAGACACCTTTTTTTTAAAGCTTAAAGTTTTTGTTATAATAAAACATATTATTTAAATATAGATATAGTTCAATTCGTTCGAATACAATTTGTAAATTGTTTACTTTCGTTATTGTTAACTTTAAATACGTCACAACTGTGTTAATTTAGTGTGCCCCGTTAAAAATTTTCAAATATTTAAAATTTCTGGTCTAGTTGAAATATAATTTTGGAAGTGATTATTTTGGTTCGGAATAAACAAGCTTAAAACTTTAATTAATACAATTTATAGTAATGTTAATTATTTATACATTATTTATTATTTGCAATATACATACATTTATATATTATGATTATTTTATAATATAAAAACCATGCATTTATAACATTGTGATTGTTCGAAATTAAAATATTGAAACCACTCTTACAATAATCTTCAATTTGACTATATTTGATATCCAGTTAGCTTAAATGAATTGCCAAAGTACAATATGTATTTGTTAATTCTACATTAAGTCGACATTTAGTTTAATTTTGTTTTCTATAAGTATGCATACAAAAATGTACAGTAAAAAACATTTAATTAAAAATTAGTACGTATAAACCCGAGAAAGAAAACAATGTTTATTTTATGGCTTGTATGTATGTATATGAGTTAAAAAAATAAATATTATGATCTATAATTTTTAATAACATTATTATTTAAATCATATTATGCAATAATTAAATAAAAAATCCAATTATAATAAATCTGTCAAAAGGAAAATAAATACATGTATTATATTTCAAGTATTTGCAAATTATAATTACTTAAATTAAGTTACAATATAAGCAACATACATTACTTGTGAATAAAATGGTTAAGAAAATAATTTTACTTCTTTTTTAAAATAGGTACATATATTCATAAATATAATCGTTAATTAAGAATAAAAACAGATTTGGTAAGTTTCATACTTTTTTTAATCCAATATTTATTAAAATTGTTCGTTTAATACCCCTATTGAGAATATTCCGATGGAACATTTTCTGAAGAAATTACGAGCATTGTAAAATGCATTCGGAATCGATATAAACTTTTTTCTTCAAAGAAAATTCTAAAAAGCTTTTTGCAAATTTTTGTATTTTGAAACTATAACTTTTGAATTTTTGTATTTTGAATATTAATTTCATCGATTTTGAATATCAATCACGTTTTCTTTTGAAATTTCTCAGAATAAAAGTTTTGTTCGTAGTTTTAAATTTTTAGGGTGAAACTGAAAAATAATGTAAGTATTTATTTTATTATACAAAAAGGATGTTTGTTTATGATGATTATCTTAATATTTTTAAAATACATATATGCACTATAATATTTATTTGTTTTTTTTAATATATGTATTACAAAATTATTTCTTTCATTGCTATTCTTACATCCAATCATCTAATTCATCTTTCTTTCAACCCGGATATCTCTAATCAAACTTCCACGTTAATGAATTGTTAAATTAACGTCCACTATTTAAAATTTAAATTTTCACAATAGACGTTCACATACATACGAGTCATTCTACGGAAACTTACCAAAAGTGAATAAAATTTTGCAAAAACGAAAATGCGTTTTTCCCGATTTAAAGTAAGCTTTAAAAGGTTACTTATAGCATTTTAAGACCTTATCCAAAAAGGTTCACCTCATTTTTTCAATCCTAAGAGAATTATAACGGAATTTAAAAATGATACGCTAATGAAGTTTTCAATTTTATCAAAGTTTTCAATTTGTTAAATTGAAAACTTTATTGAAATTGAAATCGAGACATAAATTGAAAAGTAAAAAAACTTTAAATGAAGATAGTAGAATCAAAACGCATACATTTGCAGATTTTTTGAGTAAAATGGAAAATAAACGTTTATTGAGCACTCATATTTCAAATTATGTTATTTTTACTCGTGAAAAAAACGAACTTTAACATTTCTGTAAAGAAATAATAAAGATAAACAAGACATTTTGAACAAAAAACGTAATTGAAGAAAGCAAATGTGGGGTTTTTTTGCAATTATATAAATTGTATATAATAATAAAGAATTATAATAATATGTATATAAATTTAATAAGTAAGTTGCAAATAATGATTTTTGTTGCCATAATTTTGATCAGAAACAAAAGCAAAAATGTTTTTAAGGTCAATTTTATTCAGTTGTATTTAAATTAAACAATAATATAAATTGAATTTTGGTTATGGTATATAAAAAACTGTAAAAAATTGTAACTTTTTCTAATGTTGTCAGAGATTATAAATTTGTTCTGAGCTTGTTTGATAAGAAAGTTAAGTATGAATAATATATTTTAAATGCCAGTATAGCTTTATTTGGTTAAGTATAGCAGAATTATAAATGAGTAAGTTTTCTGTTGTAAAATGAGCTTAATATTTAGTTCCATTCACAACATAATCTACAAATTTTGAAAGTACTACACCGTTACATGAAAAATATTATAATTCTTTAAATGTTAAGTCTACAGTGCTTTGGCAACAGGATAATTGAGTAATTAGTAATTTTAGAGAATTCAGTAGAAAGCTGATAAGAGTTTCAAGGAAAATTTTCAATAAAAAATTTGACACTGTACATTGTACTCTATTTTGTATTTTAGATACTTTTATAAAATTTTTAGATATTTTTCGTAAAAAAATCAAAATACTTCGAAAACTGAACTCGGCCGATTGAACATTTTTTCACATTTAAGAAACTAATTGAACATAAATAGAATGTAAATAGATCAACGGTCATTCTGATTCCATTTCGATTCAAGATTTATTCAAGATTTTGCGGTTAGTAAAAAGGACTTCAAAAATATTAAACGCATTCTTATACCAATCGTGTTTTTAGCTTTTTTCATGCTAAAATTCTAAAAAAATATAAATTTTATAATAGAGGAGAATCATTTGCAAAATCCATTGCTAAAGAAGCGTTATTTGAATTGCTGAATAAAATTAAAATTTTTTTAACTTAATGGAAATTTCTTCATGCAACTGCAGAACAGATGGATGACGTAATCAAAGGAACGAGTTAAAGGCAGAAAAATTCATTAAAAAATTTTTCTCCTCGAACTGGACTCGAACCAGTGACCTACCGCTTTCTAGGCAGACGCTCTACCAACTGAGCCACAGAGGCATGAAAAAATTGCCGACGAAATGTCCTCTACATTGCTTTATACTGTAATTCACATGATTACTAAGTATTTGTTTTGTTTACATTGATTGCTACATACAATCTACTATTGAAACACACAATAACAAGAACATATGTATATTTATAGGATTGTGCCTATTCCACTAATTATATTATGAATTTTACTAATACAACATCATAGTTGCGGAATTAATAAGAATGTGCTTATTACACTAATAATTTAACTTAATGGAAATTTCTTCATGCAACAGATGGATGATGGCAGAACAGATGGATGACGTAATCAAAGAAACGAGTCAAAGGCAGAAAAATTCAATAAAAAATTTTTCTCCTCGAACTGGACTCGATTCATTAATTATATACAATTGTTTTTTTTAATATGTCAGGCCTCGGGAAATACACTTTTTAGCGGGCCTGTTCTACACTTTTGATCATTATAAAGAAAATATTTAACAGGTTTACTTGAAATTTCATATATAAAATTCGCTCAGCCGTCCGCGAAATCACCTAACTTTTGGAAGAAATCAGTCGTCAGCAACTGGATGTTTACTACCGACCAAATACACATTTTTGCGTATATAAAGAGAAATAATCAACCGATTTAATTAAATTTAATATTTAAATTCTTCGTTTTAACACAATGAACACATAAATTTTCAACAACTCGGACAAATCAGGGCTTGGAAACTAATCTGAGGGCCGATTTTACATTTCTCGCCATATCTACGGAACGAATTGATGGAATTTCTTGAAATTTGATATTTGAGTTCTGGTTGTTACCAAAACTAACTGGCGAACATTTCCAGGAATTCAGATAGCACAAAGTGAAACTCTACTAAGAGTCAAATTTACATTTTTCTAGGTAAGTTAACTATAAGCTTACTAATGTCCTAAAAATTGGAAAGAAGTATTTAACAGGCATTTGTATAATATTCTGTAATACTTTCACTTAACAGACAATACACATTGCGGTCGGTTATGTTCTGACCATATCAGATTTTTTGTTTACTACTTCCCTTCCGCAAAAAATAGAAGCTTCAAATAAACGATTTTTGGAAGGACTAGTACAGGGCATGAAAGCAACATATGACTTTATTTGCATTTTATTTACTTTCAGAATACCAAGCATTTAAATTTTGGAGAAATATAATTTTTTCTTTATTTTAAATTTTTAGTTTTTTCTGACTGAATAATTTCGTACAATTTTTTTTAAACTTCGAAATTTTTATTTACAAAATTTTCTCCAGTTGCATAAGCTTTAATTTAAGTCATTAAATGTTATAAAATCTGTTATAGTACAGGATATATAGCACAGAAACCATTTCTATGTCAAGATTTTAAAGGTCCCAGTAATATTATTCAATTTTTATTAATTTCTATTTAATGTAAATAGAAAACATTTAGTAAATTTTGGAAAATTTGATTGGTCCATTATTTAAAATAATATCAATTTTGTTTTTCCTAATGCAGGTTTTCTTTTTTTATTTTCAAGTCATCTATTATGTTTTTGATATTTCTTAACTTTATTTTTTGAGTATATTAAATTCCTTTTTTCATTTTCAATAGCTTTCTTGAACGTTGCTTCCTATTTCTAGCATGAATTCGTTTCGATATGTCATGCTGATGATTTTCTTGGATTTCTGAAGATTTTTCATCGCTATTTGGTGGAGTTTTTAGTCTTAACTAATTTGATGGAGTCTTAGTCTTAATTAAAACGCTGTAGATTTTTTTATTTTGTTGTAAGCTGTAAATTTTTTGCTTCAAGTTTTTTTTAAGGATCAGTGCTCTCGAATTTTTCTTTCGTACCATCTTGTGATATATGAAATTCTACTTCATTAATTAAAAGTATTTTAATTAGTTTAACATTTAATTTAGCATTTGATGATAGTAGAATCAAAACCCATATATTTGCAAAATTTAAAAAAATTAAACTAATGATGAGGTTTTATTCCTCTTGTGAAAATACACATTTTGCTATCATAAACATGTTGCAAACCTTTGCTATTTCACTAAAAAAAAGCGATTAAAAAGTGTTGTAAAATCAAAACCCTACATTTGAATGTAATTAAATGTATCAAAAACCTTTATTTACACAAAAAATTTTTTGTAACAAAATCCCATGTTTGTTTGGAATGTAGTATTAATAGCCGTAGTATTAGTAGAGAATATGTAATTTATTCGCAAGCCATTTTATGGCTTTAGCAAATTAATAATATGACTTGTGTATAACTTTCAAATGTTTATGCTAGTTCTAGTTTTTAAACAAAAAAAAACGATTGGTATAAAAATGCGTTTAATATTTTGAAGTCCTTGTACTAACCGTAGAAATAAATGTTGAATTAAAATGGAATCGAAATAAACGTTGTTCTATTTACATTCTATTTACATTCAATTAGTTTCTTAGATGTGATAAGAAATGTTAAATCGACCCCTGGTTCAGTTTTCGAAGTATTTTAATTTGTTTATGAAAAATATCTAAAATTTTTATAAAAGTACTAAAATACGAAATGTTAGTTTCTACAATGCAATGTTAGTTTCAAATTTTATTAAACATTTTCCTTGAAGCTCTTTTCAGCTTTCTATTTAAGTCTCTAAAATTACTTATTATTCAATGACCCTGTTGGCAAAGTACTGTAGACTTAAAAACACAAAATTATAATATTTTTCTTGTAACGTTGTAGTACTTTCAAAAGTTGTAATTATGCTGTAAAATAAACTACATATTAAGCACAGTTTACTACAGAAAATTTACTCGTTTATAATTCTGCTACACTTAACCAAATAAGGTTATACCGGCATTTAAAATAAATTACTTGTACTTAACTTTCTTTCTTATAAAAGAAGTTCAGGACAAATTTATATTCTCTTACAACATTAGAAAAAGTTACAATTTTTTACAATTTTTTTATATACCATAACCAAAATTTAATTTGTATTATTGTTTAATTTAAATAAAATTGAACAAAATTGACATTAAAAACATTTTGACTTTTGTTTCTGATCGAAATTATTGCAACAAAACCCAACACTTGCATATAATTGCAACAAAACCCCACATTTGCTTTCTTAAATTACGTTTTTTGTTCAAAATGTCCTATTTATCTTTAAAATTTCTTTATAAAAAGGCTTAAGCTCATTTTTTTAACGAGTATAAATAATATAATTTGAAATATGAGTGCTAAATTACCCACAAAACGTTTTTTCCATTTTACTCAAAACTTATTAATTTGCAAATGTATGGGTTTTAATTCTACTATCTTCATAATATATTTATTTAAGTTATTTTAGTTAGGAAAAATTAGCTTAGTTCAGAATTTTAAGTAAGCTTTTAAAGTAAGTCATTAGTGTGTCAACATTTCAATGGCGTGATCATACATTAGCTAACTAATTACGCCAAAAATTACCCTTTTTTTAAATAAATCGAACAGTTTTGACATATATTTACGTCGAACGAATTTTGATAAAAACTATTTCTAATATTATTCAAATTATAATAAAAAAAAATAAAAACTTTTAAATATTTTAAAGTAAAATTACTTACCACTAAAATGACAACTTCGCTGTTTATTTGATGTTTATTTGGCGGGAGTCACACTATTGACAAAATTGTAGCTTCACAAAATTTTTACTAAAACAATAAAAAAAAATAAATTTATTTTTTCGTGGTAACGAATTATTGACCTGCCAGCAAACTTAGGAAGTTCAAAAAATTCAAAATTTTCTATTTTTTTTACTAAAATTACCCTGGGACAGCAAATAAGAACCTTTCTTTGAAATGATCCATACATTTTTTTTTGTTTTAACTTTTTTTTTATTTATTTATAAAACATTCTTAACATATTCGAACTTAACTTATTGAGTTATTAATATTCTGTAATTAAGTTATTTGATTTCCTATTTTCAGGATTTTCTTAACTTATTTTCTCAGTATTAAATATTGAAAATATGTAGCCAAAAAAACAATATATTTAGACTTTATATTATAAAAAAATCCTAACCTCACCTAGTCTACTTTAAAACTAACTTTGGTTAGTATTTATTTTTTTTGTAATTTTCCTGAGAAAACACCTTTTATGACTATCTTAACCACGAGTATCCCCGAATGATTAACCTGTCCTTAACGGGTATATATGCGTCATGCTTAAGACTTTATAATAGGCTAGTCTTCTACAATGGTATGCAAGATGGACATGATTTTGATTTTGTATAAAACCATATTTATCTAAGTAGATAAAATGTTCAGGAGCTGTAAATCCTTTGAGCAGTGTATTTTTTACCTTTTTTCTTCATTTTGTTCTTCATTATGGTAAAATATATGTGATATTAAACCATTTTTCGAAGTACTTAATGTTCTCTCATAATGTTTCTGAATTAGTCTTATCATAAAACTAGTCGTGTGCTTGCATTGCAAGCCTTGCAAGTATTATACCTGTAGTTTTGAAATTGTGTTTCATGCTATGTGTGATTTATTTAAGTTTACTTTTTTTGCAAAAACACACCCGTAATATACTTATAGATATGTTTTTTTCTTAATATTTTATAAGATAAAACTTCAAAAACACACACGTAATACGAGTATACAAGTTAAGAAATTATAATTCAATTTCTTGTAAAAAAATATTTTTCTGGACTGATGTCCGTTTTATTGAGTTAATGTATTTAATTATAATAATAAAACGTAACTGAACTTAATTACTATTTTTGAACATATTTATAGTAAATAATTGATTATTAAGCAAAATATTACAATTATAAAGTTAAAAATGCTTGTTAGGCATTTACTGTGGGAATTATGTATAAAAATAAAGTTTTCACATAATATTTTATAAGATAAAACTTAAAAACAAGCTCTTAAAACTAATTAAGAAAAAGTACATAATTAAGCAAATAATTAGTTGCTTTGAGATCTAATGTCTTTTGAGTAATTTATTTCAGAAACTCGCTTTGGATTACGTCGCATAAAAATATAAAGTTAAAATACCTTTCACAATAATTCGCTACTAAAATGCATGCACATATGTTTTTGGACTTTATAATACAGACGAATACAACGCATGAATGTGTAATCAGTTAACACTAAAACTAAGTATGCGTGTGGCATACGATTTCTATGCAAAAAGTTTCAGGTTCGAACCCTGTAAAATCCGATTTGTCAGCTAAACTTTTTTTTTTATTGATAATTTTATTTTTTTTTGTTTTTATTTCAAATGAACTTAAAAAAGCATTTTTATGATAAATCAATATCAGCGAGTTTCCGTTCTAAATATTTTTTTGAAAATACCTTATTTGTAAGAACTTTAATGCAATAGATTAACATTTTCTTATAAAATTTTGTTCAAAAATATATTGTCAAGAAATTTAATGTATTGCTTACTAATACATTTTGCAGTAGATCGCGAAAACAATACTTAACTAAATGCGTACGTACATACTCATTAATATACATATAAAACAATATACATTTTATTAAATCTTTACAATTTTCTCGAGAAAGTGTTCACTTTTTGTTATAACTCACACTTCCAAATATGAATATACATACAATATTTATACCACCAAAGTTAATAAAAAATTTACCCCTACAGAATGTAGTACCGTTTTGTAAAAAAGCGGTAGCATAGCATTTTGGGAGCGGGTGAAGGGGGAGGCTGGGTGGAATTCTTGCTTTTTCTGGGACCCTGGAGGCAAAAGCCTATCTAATGCCTTTTGTCCCATGTCTCTAGCCCTTCTAGAAGTACCCATACTTTTTGACACCTGAGAAGTAGCTATATAATATATATAATGTAAAATAGGATGGTTTTTGAAGACTCATACGAAATATGAATAAAATATAGAATTATAAAGGGAAATTCAAGGTATTGCGTAGCCTGGTGGGTAGCGTGGTATTCTGATAAACAGAAGGTTATTGGATCGCTGCTAACCTGGATATTGTCTTTTTTTTTCTTTTTTTAGATTATTTTAAAAATTTTTTTTTATTTTGTTAAAATTTTTTGTTTTATTTTTTTTTTTTAATATATAACAGATAAATATTAATATAAAAGTTTGAAGAAAATTTCCAAAAAAATATTGTCATAATAGTTTGGAAAAATTCGCAAAAATTTTAAGTACATAAGTATGTATGTATATTTTTTTTAAAGCTTCTTAACTAATTTTTTTAAGCTTTCTATATGAATACAATAATATTCAAAACTGTGGTTTGGCATATAGAAATAAATTTTAAACACATAATTGTTAAGTCATGGGGGTAAACATACAGAAATAAATTTTTCAAATAAAAAAAAGGTATGGGCATAAATAAAATAATATTTTTATTCAATTGCATGTATGTACTCGTACATATGAATGTATTAGAATTGAAAATTTTAAAATTTTTCGTTCGAATAATTAGAAATAAAATTTTAAGTGCAAACATACATAATTATGAATGTATACCTATTTTAACATATAAAAAAAATGAACATATAAAAAAACTAATTTTTTCAAATAAAAAAAAAGGTTAGGCAAAAACAAAATAATAATTGTATTCAAAAATATGTATGGACATATGAAAGTATAAGAATTTAGTATTTTACAGTTTTACGCTTGGAGCAATAAAAATAAAATTTTAACTACATACGTACATAAATTCTGTATGGATATAATTTTAGAGCTTGCTGACGAAACATAATATTCAAAACAATAACAAATGAAGCATTAATATTCAGATGCCGCAAAACATCTGATGTCTTTGATAAAAACTGACATTTATTTACGTTAATATTATTTCGATTTTTTAAACCGAAAATATGTGAAATCATTATATTTTCAAATATTATTTATTTCTCGGTTTGTATTTCTAATAATAACGTAAAACGAATCATTTATTTCTTGGTTTGTGTTTCTTATTATATAAAGTGTAAAAGAAAAACGTGCTTTTGTTATACAAAAATTATGATAGTGTCGGCCTAATTAGACTTTGATAAGCTATGACAAACTCTGGTGCGAAGTGTTTATTGTAAAATAGTCCCTTACACGCTTATGTAACTCTAATTCTCAAATATTTTACACACTGTTCGTTTCTTATTGTTGTGTTATTTGGGCCCTTTATTAAATTTTTTCGAGTTAGTTTCAGATTAGAATTTAAATTATTATTACGAAAGGTATTGCAAAAGAGTATCGTTTTGCATTTTTCAAAATTTGTTTTAAGCAACCATATGTTACAGTAAACGACAATTATATTAAACATGTTTTGTGTGTTTAGCTATATACTTTCTAGATTATCATTTGTTCAATATATTATTATTTCATCAGCAAAACTCACTGTATAGTTCGCTACATTTATTCTTTATAGCAAAGGGCTAGTGCATGATTATTGTAAGTAACCACGAAGCAGTTTCTGAAGCCATATTGAGTTTACTAGGTAGGTGACGAACATACCGTATTTTTTTTTATAGCACCCTTAATAGTTCCAATATATGTACGTAGCGAAAACTGAACCGGGGTTTTTACATAGATTTTTACATATTGTTATATAGAATTTGTTATTATTTATTATACTATGTATCAAATGAACTAGATGTTGAGTGAATTTGAAATTTAACAGCTATTTCACAAATTATTTACATTGAAATGCGTGAGAGTGGATTTCCTTTTTCATTGCTGTTTATAAATTCATAGATTTTATTTGTTATTCAAATATGAAAAGAGTCGTTACACTCTTAGGTTAATATGTGTGTTTTGAATACATGAGCTTAAGTTTACATATGTTATTTTGATCTTCTATTTTGCTTCTTTTTTTGATTTTGTGTTTATCGTACTTCAAGCTACTTTTTTTTAAGAAGTTTTTCTAAAGTTATAGAATAAAATTTAACGACATTATTTCAATTTTTTATTTTTAGAACCACTTAATTTATTGTTTTTATAATTACGTGATCTATTTTTTCTAGGTTATGTTTGATATTTTATCTACTAAGGTTACAATCGTCAAAAATTTTGGTATTATCGTTTAAATATTAGGTCTGTCTAGTATAAGAAAGTTTTTAAAAACTTTTAAAATTTTTATAGAGTTTTTGCATACAAAACATCCGGGATAATGCTTTTTGAACAAAAATGAATGAAAATGGTGACATTATCATTTTCTCATTGTTTAAAGTTTTTTCAAGTTTTATTCCAACAGTGTTTAAAGTTTCTTTAATTTTTACCTGATTGTTTTTTGAAGTTTTTCCAATTAGTGTTTTAAACATGTACTTATCATCATTTGGTAACTCTTTCAATAATATGTTATTATTGTTAGAGAAAATTCAATTTTAATGTCATAGTGGTCACTATCATAAAGTATAGTTAGTAACTTCTTGCCAGCATCAGGGTATTTTATATTTAATCTTATGTTAGTAAGTACAAGATCAATATAAGTCTCAGACGTTATGGATTTGCGTTCATCCGTTCTATGTAATTGCAACCCATATTGAATGCAATTACTAGGTAATTATTTATTTGTTCCCCCCTTAAATCGCTATACGAATTGCATATATTTGACAATGAACTAATTAATGAATAATAATGAATCTTCACTAATTATAAAAAACTTGTTGTCATCAGCAAGATTCAGTACTTCGAAAATTTTCTTATTCATCAATAAAATTGAATGAATTTCACAGAAACTATAAATAATTTTTTCTTACACTAATTTGGCTAAATCGTTCTCATCTAAGCATGTCACAGTTATCCGTTTATTTTTATTTAACTTTCATTTCAATCACTTCTCTTCTGTATGTATAATTGCATGTTTTATTTTTGGTTATAAATATATGACTTTTCGTATTTACGGTAAATTTTAAAGATAAGAATATGTAACGAGTTGGTAAATTAGCAATAAGTTTTGAACAACAAAATGCATCTAAGAAACTGTTTAATTATAAATTTTAAACTATTTAAGTTCAAATTCATTATTTCTTATAAGAATTTTATAGAATAAAAATAATTATAATTACATATCCTCGAAAATTAACTGAAATGCTATACCAATTTTTTTTTAAATTTTTTTTAATTTACTTCAATCTTTTATTTTAATCCTTAATGGATTATAATGCTAACTTTTAATGATTAATTTTTTTTACTTTTTTCTTTTACATTATATATTTAGGTTAAAAAAGTGATCATAGTTACGTATTACTCTTTCTTAAATATTTTATTTATAACTATAAGACATATGGTATCAATGCTTCCTTTTTACCGACCGTATTTTGTATACAATAGGTAGGTTATGTGATAAGAACAAATTTTGCATATCGAGTTTTCGATGGGAAAACACTTCTCCATAGTAGGGAAGTGTAAATAAACTATTTTTAGCAACCTGTTGGAATTTCGGTCCGTCGGTCTGTGTTTGCACGCATGTATATCTGTGTTTACACGCGTTCGGCTGAACCGATTTTGATGAAATTTTATGTGTAAGTTTATTTCAACTGTGGCACGGATTGATCGGCTTTTGAGATATATCAGGAAGCGGGAACTGCACTTTTTAGCGGGCCTGTTTTACATTTAAAGAGAATCATATAAAGAGAAATAATCAAATGATTTCATTGAAATTTAATATTTAAATTTTTCGTATTAAAACAATGAACATATAAATTTTTTGGAAATATCAGGACTCGAAAACTGATCTGCGGGCCGATTTTACATTTTTTAGCATATCTACGATGTGGTTTTTCTTTTTATTTATTATTATTATTTTTTTATTATTATATAATTTTTTTGATTTTCAAACTTAGAATGGAATTGGCATCGGAGAACAGAGTGATGCTCATTTGGGTCCCGGGCCATAGTGGTCATGCGGGCAACGAAGTTGCCGATGAGTTGGCGCGGAGGGGATCTGGGGCTGCCTTTGTGCAGCCGCTGCCTTTCTGCGGTCTGCCTTCTTCCGCCGTGGGGGCCAAGGTTGCCTGCCTACTCGCAGCGGAATGCGGCCGTCACTGGCGGGACACGAAAGGGTGCCGTCATGCGAAGGTGTTTCTTCCGGCGTGCTCCGGCGGATTCGCCGCGGAGTTGCTGGAGATGAGCAGGAGCCGGGTTCGCACTATTGCGAATTTCTTCACGGGGCACTGCCCGGTGAAGTACCACCTGCATAGGCTGGGGAAGTCGGGCTCCCCCCTGTGCAGATTTTGTGGGGGTGGCGATGAGACCGCCGTGCACATTCTCTGCGACTGTCCGGCACTGGCTGTTCGGCGCCGCAATTGTCTTGGACATGGGTCCCTAAGTGTTCGGGAACTGTTGTCCAACTCCTTTAGGGATATCTCCGGCTTTGTGATTGGGACGGGGATATTATAGACGGGAGAGTGGGGTGGCTACAATAAGTCAAAAATGGCTGCGGTGGCTTGGGGGGATGCTCCTGTCCCACTCGGTTCCCTTAGAATCTACAATCTTCTAGCATATCTACGGAACGGATTGATGGAATTTCTTGAAATTTGATATTTGAGTTTTGGTTGTTACAAAAACTAACTGGCGAGCATTTCAGGGAATTCTGGTAGCACAAAGCGAAACTCTACTAAGAGCCAAATTTACATTTTTCTAGGTATGTTAACTATAAGCTTACTAATCCCCTAAAAATTGGAAACCACATCAGATCTTTTTCATTTCATATAGGTAGCTTTCAATTTTAATAATCAACTAATTCAATCTTTCAATTTTCTTATTTAGGCAGATTTTTAAATTGGTCACTTATATTTGTATTTTAATTATATTAGACACGTGTGACGTGAATTGATCAATGTTATTTGTATTTATTTGTATTGCATTTGTACTTCATGCCTCGTTTTATACAATACTTTAATTTGTATTGTATATTATATTGGGAAGGCAACTGATTCGGTCACTTTTATTTGTATAGAACAAAATTTCATTTTAGGTCTCGTTCGTTTTTATTTGTATGCAGTGCTCGAAACGAGCCCGGATGGAGTGGGATGCCATCCCAGTACTTTTAAATAATTGGAAATCCATCCCACTACTTAATAGGAGAGAAAAATGCGTTCCGGAACATGTTTTTTAAAATTTAAGAATATTTTCTAATGAAATTTAAAAATTTTTTTTAACAAAAAATTAAATATATGTAATTTTAAATAAGACCAATTTCAAATAGTAACGTATAATTTTTTTCTATTAATGAAATTTTCGTTACTACATAATAGTCTATGCATTTCTTTTGAAACAATTTGCACAGTTTTTGATTCAATTTTTAGTTGATTTAATTTTGAATATAAATATTCTCGTTAGTTTACTTCCAAAGTTTGGTAAATTTTGTTTAGTTATTTTTTTAAAAAATAACTAAAATAATCCTTTTTTTTTTTGTGTACCATCCCACCACTTTGAGTATCCCACTTCGACCACTGTTTGTATGAACGTTGAAGAGGATAATTTAAAAAGCTTAAAGAAGAAAAGGATGACCTTAAAGAGTTACTAAAAAAATTTTTATTATCAATGAAGAAAATGAAAATTATTACTCACCATTGATGGATCCACGAAGGAAATGATATGACTGATACGGAAAATCTCGATGACATAAATAAAGAATTGGATCTCCATAACTTAAAAACAAAACTACAAAAATTAACAGTGAAACCAAAAAAACAACTCAATCAAATAGTTCACCACAGGTGGTTTCATACAAAAAAAAATGCAAAAAGAAAATGCCACCTATAAATTTATTTAACACTGAAATTAATAAATTGCAAAATTTAATTAAAAGTAAATTAAGTGTGACAAACTTCCTGGTTAAGGAGAACAATAATACCCAAACTACTGTACGTCACATACATCAATATAGAAGATTTCAAGGAAACAAGTGAATTACTTCAGGAAGCACAAAACCAGAGAAAAAAATAACATGTATATTAAAAGGGTTATATAATTCATACATACGTCCCCTGAAGAAATACTACATCTGCTAAAAAACTATGAAACACAAAACACAAAATTTCGCGATTAGCTACTAAGTACTAAATATTCTATTAAAAATGAAATTAAGCTACTATATTACTAGTACAAGCTGCCCCTGGTAGTTTGATTAGCGAAATTGAAAAAATACGAGGTATTGACCATTAAGTTGTACTTTGGAAAAAAATATATAAGTAAAATATTTTGCAATGTCCTAGATGCCAACGATTTTCACATTCAGCTGCTAACTGCTCTCTGCGCTTTCGTTGTGTGAAACGTGGGAAAAACTATCCATTTGGACAATGCATGGTAACTACAGAGGTACCGGAAGAAAACTTATACTGCATTTTATACGAAAAATATGGCCATCCCGCTTTTAGGAACTGTCCTATATTTAAGCAAAAAGTTCAAATTCGAGAAATATTATACAAAATATGCAGAATTATACAAATTTCAATGAGAATGTTGTAAAATCTTATTCATTTTAAGATAATACTAATCACCAAAAAGAGAGCTATATTAATACCATATCACTAACAACTATGATTTAAATAATAATGTATTAATTTATATAAAAAATTTTTTATTAAACATTCACACGAAATTTAATAATATAGAAAAACAACTCAAAGAATATACAAAAAAAATAATTTTTTGGAACATACTTTGAATGACACCTAACCAATAATATGAGTAACCTAAACAAAATACAAAATTTGATATCAATTAATGTCAATACGCAATTTCTCGAAATTAATACGTACGACTTCATTTGTTTAAAAACAGGGACAAAGTAGTCATGTGTCGTTCTTAGCGAACTAATCTTAAAGAACGGATCACTTCACTGAACTTAACTGATTAGTTTACTTCTTTAAAAGTGACTCGTTCATCATTCACTAAGAATTCCAATTATTTTTTTTAATTATTAAAAAAAATTACTGCATATTTTATTTACAATCGGTAATTTATATACATTTTATATTTTCCTTATTTATTTTTGTATTAATTTTACACAATAGAAATAAAATTGAACGACATACTAAATAACGCATATGCAATACTCATAAAAACAAACGACATACTCCAGTTTGCAATATTGATAATAGCAAATGAGAAGTAAAATAAATTAAATACTATATACACAAAAGTGACCCAATCAGTTGCCAACATAAATAGAATACAAGTAAAATTGAACGATATATTAAATCCAATACCCATAAAAACGAACGACATGCTCCTTTGCGAAATATTGATAAAAGCAAATGAGAAGTAAAATAAATGAAATACTATACACACAAAAGTGACCGAATAAGTTGCCAATAATGTCGTTATATTTAACAAGTCTCAATACTCAATTTTTTTTATGAAATGTTACGAATTTTTGGCTTCGTTCCTGTTTTTTTCTTTAAATGCTACTGATCGTGTCATATTTCTTATTATTTTTTTCCTTTTTTTTACGTAAAAAATAGTTTAATAATGTCTTTATATCTAACAAGTCCCAATACTCAATTTTTTTTACGAAATGTTACGAATTTTTGGCCTCGTTGTTGGTTTTTTCTTTAAATGCCACTGATCGTGTCATATTTTTTATTATTTTTTTCTTTTTTTTTACGTAAAAAAGAGATTAATATTTTTAAAAAATCTCAGGATATTATACACATTTTTTAAAAAGCTTCCCATTTAAATTCTATTGCACGAAAAAGAAAGAAAGGTAGGAGGAAAGAAAAAATGAAAAATAATTTCAAATTCATATTTCAGTATGGTTTCAAATGTTAATGAGGAAGGATGTATGATTTTTTATGCACATTTTGTATTTCCCAATAAGGTAAGTTGAGTAGTGTCGGCTAACAAAAATGTTATTAAAAGTAATATAGGTTGACACATTTCAACAATTTGAATTATCTCATTTCGATTATTCACACGTTACTTATAAAATTGTTTCAAATAATTTCAGTTAGTTTTTAAATTATTAAAAATAAATATGTATGTACCTACTTCCAATAAATTTTTTTTTAAATAATTATTTTAAAACTATTTCAAACATGTTATATTGAGTGCTTCAAAAATTTTGCTGTGCTCTTTTTTCATATTTTATTAGCAGGTAAACAAGAGCAATCTATTTATAAAATGTCCCTGCATGTGTATGTATGACCTATCTTAATTCTAAACGGAAAGAATTTTAAAATACCTGAACAAAAATTTTAAAATACCTGTTATTTTACAGTCGGAATTTTCGAGTCATTTGGGAAAATACCATTTATTTCAAAAATAGAAAAATATTCAAATCCGGTCATAAAAATATATGATTGTTTTTTTCAAACATTTTAAATATTTTTTTTTCTTAGGTAATTGATATAAATGATAATAAGTTTTTAATATTTTTTCAAATAAAAATAGAGGTAAAATTTTGAATTTTATATAAAATTTGTATTTAACAAATAATATTTGATTGTATTTTAGATATTATTTTCTAATTCCCTCTTCAAATTTTTTCTTTACTATGTATTTATATCAATATTTAAGAATTATCTTTCATTAATTATATTTTCAACTTGACACCACAGGTACTTTCCATATCTTGCGTTAACTTACCCTATGAGAAAAAAAAGCTGTTCACTTAAAAATAATGAAATGCTTTCAGTAACAAATAAAACGTTGAAGGCGAAGGTTGTGTTTGTTGTTTTTCCGCTTTTTTTTAAATTTTAAAATAATTATCAATGAAAATATTAATATATTTTTTTGATTTTTCAAATATATGTTCTAAATTTTAGCTGCTTTATAATAAGTGTGAATTTATTTTAATATTTCTTCTCAAAAAATAGCCACTTCGATTTAAAAAAGGCCATATAAAATAAGGTGTGCTTTCAAGTTTCTCTCTGAGCATTGGGACTTGTTAGATATAAAGACATTAAGTTTAATGTTTTAAAAAATCTCAGGATATTATACACATTTTTTAAAAAGCTTTACATTAAAATTTTGTTGCAAGAAAAAGAAAGAAAGGTAGGAGGAAAGAAAAAATGAAAAAAAAACTTGAAATTCATATTTCAGTATGGTTTCAAATGTTAATGAGGAAGGATGTATGATTTTTCATGCACATTTTGTATTTCCCAATAAGGTAAGTTGAGTAGTGTCGGCTAACAAAAATGTTAATAAAAGTAATATAGGTTGACACATTTCAACAATTTGAATTATCTCATTTCGATTATTTATACGTTACTTATAAAATTGTTTCAAATAATTTCAGTTAGTTTTTAAGTTATTAAAAATAAATATGTATGTATGTACCTACTTCCAATAAATTTTTTTTTAAATAATTATTTAAAAACTATTTCAAACATGTTATATTGAGTGCTTCAAAAATTTTATTGTGCTTTCATATTTTATTAGCAGGTAAACAAGAGCAATCTGTTTATAAAATGGCCCTGCCTGTGTATGAGTCTTAATAGTAAACGCAAACGGACAAAAATTTACATCAGTACCTACTACCTGTCATTTTACAATCGGAGTTTTTGAGTCATTTGCTACTCGTAAGATAATATTTATTACAAAAATAAAAAAAATATTCGAATCCAGTTATAAAATATATTATTGTCTTTTCCAAAACCTTTTAAATATTTTTTTACTTAGGTAAAAAATTTTCTCACAAATAGAGGTAAAATTTAGAAGTGTATATAAAATTTGTATTTAAAAAATAATATTTGATTGTATTTTAGATATTATTTTCTAATTCCCTCTTAAAATTTTTTCTTTACTATGTATTTATATCAATATTCAATAATTATCTTTCATTAATTATATTTTCAACTTGACACCAAAGTTACTTCTCAGCCAAAGTTACTTAATATTTCTTCTCAAAAAATAGCCACTTCGATTTAAAAAAACCCATATAAAATAAGTTCGTACTTTCAAGTTTCTCTCTGAGCATTGGGACTTGTAAGATATAAAGACATTAGTTGCCAATATAAATACAATACAAGTAAAATTGACCGATATACTAAATACCATACAAACAGTGGTCGAAGTGGGATACTCAAAGTGGTGGGATGGAAAAAAAAAAAAAGTATTATTTTAGTTATTTTTTAAAAAAATATCAACAAAATTTTAATGGGAAGCTTTTTAAAAAATGTGTATAATATCCTGAGATTTTTTAAAACATTAAACTATTTTTTACGTAAAAAAAAGAAAAAAATAATAAGAAATATGACACGATCAGTAGCATTTAAAGAAAAAAACAGGAACGAAGCCAAAAATTCGTAACATTTCGTAAAAAAAATTGAGTATTGAGACTTGTTAAATATAAAGACATTATTGGCAACTTATTCGGTCACTTTTGTGTGTATAGTAATGTCTTTATATCTAACAAGTCCCAATGCTCAGAGAGAAACTTGAAAGCACACCTTATTTTATATGGCCTTTTTTAAATCGAAGTGGCTATTTTTTGAGAAGAAATATTAAAATAAATTCACACTTATTATAAAGCAGCTAAAATTTAGAACATATATTTGAAAAATCAAAAAAATATATTAATATTTTCATTGATAATTATTTTAAAATTTAAAAAAAAGCGGAAAAACAACAAACACAACCTTCGCCTTCAACGTTTTATTTGTTACTGAAAGCATTTCATTATTTTTAAGTGAACAGCTTTTTTTTCTCATAGGGTAAGTTAACGCAAGATATGGAAAGTACCTGTGGTGTCAAGTTGAAAATATAATTAATGAAAGATAATTCTTAAATATTGATATAAATACATAGTAAAGAAAAAATTTGAAGAGGGAATTAGAAAATAATATCTAAAATACAATCAAATATTATTTGTTAAATACAAATTTTATATAAAATTCAAAATTTTACCTCTATTTTTATTTGAAAAAATATTAAAAACTTATTATCATTTATATCAATTACCTAAGAAAAAAAAATATTTAAAATGTTTGAAAAAAACAATCATATATTTTTATGACCGGATTTGAATATTTTTCTATTTTTGAAATAAATGGTATTTTCCCAAATGACTCGAAAATTCCGACTGTAAAATAACAGGTATTTTAAAATTTTTGTTCAGGTATTTTAAAATTCTTTCCGTTTAGAATTAAGATAGGTCATACATACACATGCAGGGACATTTTATAAATAGATTGCTCTTGTTTACCTGCTAATAAAATATGAAAAAAGAGCACAGCAAAATTTTTGAAGCACTCAATATAACATGTTTGAAATAGTTTTAAAATAATTATTTAAAAAAAAATTTATTGGAAGTAGGTACATACATATTTATTTTTAATAATTTAAAAACTAACTGAAATTATTTGAAACAATTTTATAAGTAACGTGTGAATAATCGAAATGAGATAATTCAAATTGTTGAAATGTGTCAACCTATATTACTTTTAATAACATTTTTGTTAGCCGACACTACTCAACTTACCTTATTGGGAAATACAAAATGTGCATAAAAAATCATACATCCTTCCTCATTAACATTTGAAACCATACTGAAATATGAATTTGAAATTATTTTTCATTTTTTCTTTCCTCCTACCTTTCTTTCTTTTTCGTGCAATAGAATTTAAATGGGAAGCTTTTTAAAAAATGTGTATAATATCCTGAGATTTTTTAAAAATATTAATCTCTTTTTTACGTAAAAAAAAAGAAAAAAATAATAAAAAATATGACACGATCAGTGGCATTTAAAGAAAAAACCAACAACGAGGCCAAAAATTCGTAACATTTCGTAAAAAAAATTGAGTATTGGGACTTGTTAGATATAAAGACATTATTAAACTATTTTTTACGTAAAAAAAAGGAAAAAAATAATAAGAAATATGACACGATCAGTAGCATTTAAAGAAAAAAACAGGAACGAAGCCAAAAATTCGTAACATTTCATAAAAAAAATTGAGTATTGAGACTTGTTAAATATAAAGACATTATTGGCAACTTATTCGGTCACTTTTGTGTGTATAGTAATGTCTTTATATCTAACAAGTCCCAATGCTCAGAGAGAAACTTGAAAGCACACCTTATTTTATATGGCCTTTTTTAAATCGAAGTGGCTATTTTTTGAGAAGAAATATTAAAATAAATTCACACTTATTATAAAGCAGATAAAATTTAGAACATATATTTGAAAAATCAAAAAAATATATTAATATTTCCATTGATAATTATTTTAAAATTTAAAAAAAAGCGGAAGAACAACAAACACAACCTTCGCCTTCAACGTTTTATTTGTTACTGAAAGCATTTCATTATTTTTAAGTGAACAGCTTTTTTTTCTCATAGGGTAAGTTAACGCAAGATATGGGAAGTACCTGTGGTGTCAAGTTGAAAATGTAATTAATGAAAGATAATTCTTAAATATTGATATAAATACATAGTAAAGAAAAAATTTGAAGAGGGAATTAGAAAATAATATCTAAAATACAATCAAATATTATTTGTTAAATACAAATTTTATATAAACTTCAAAATTTTACCTCTATTTTTATTTGAAAAAATATTAAAAACTTACTATCATTAAAAAAAAATATTTAAAATGTTTTAAAAAACAATCATATATTTTTATGACCGGATTTGAATATTTTTCTATTTTTGAAATAAATGGTATTTTCCCAAATGACTCGAAAATTCCGACTGTAAAATAACAGGTATTTTAAAATTTTTGTTCAGGTATTTTAAAATTCTTTCCGTTTAGAATTAAGATAGGTCATACATACACATGCAGGGACATTTTATAAATAGATTGCTCTTGTTTACCTGCTAATAAAATATGAAAAAAGAGCACAGCAAAATTTTTGAAGCACTCAATATAACATGTTTGAAATAGTTTTAAAATAATTATTTAAAAAAAAATTTATTGGAAGTAGGTACATACATATTTATTTTTAATAATTTAAAAACTAACTGAAATTATTTGAAACAATTTTATAAGTAACGTGTGAATAATCGAAATGAGATAATTCAAATTGTTGAAATGTGTCAACCTATATTACTTTTAATAACATTTTTGTTAGCCGACACTACTCAACTTACCTTATTGGGAAATACAAAATGTGCATAAAAAATCATACATCCTTCCTCATTAACATTTGAAACCATACTGAAATATGAATTTGAAATTATTTTTCATTTTTTCTTTCCTCCTACCTTTCTTTCTTTTTCGTGCAATAGAATTTAAATGGGAAGCTTTTTAAAAAATGTGTATAATATCCTGAGATTTTTTTAAAATATTAATCTCTTTTTTACGTAAAAAAAAAGAAAAAAATAATAAAAAATATGACACGATCAGTGGCATTTAAAGAAAAAACCAACAACGAGGCCAAAAATTCGTAACATTTCGTAAAAAAAATTGAGTATTGAGACTTGTTAAATATAACGACATTATTGGCAACTTATTTGGTCACTTTTGTGTGTATAGTATTTCATTTATTTTACTTCTCATTTGCTTTTATCAATATTTCGCAAAGGAGCATGTCGTTCGTTTTTATGGGTATTGGATTTAATATATCGTTCAATTTTACTTGTATTCTATTTATGTTGGCAACTGATTGGGTCACTTTTGTGTATATAGTATTTAATTTATTTTACTTCTCATTTGCTATTATCAATATTGCAAACTGGAGTATGTCGTTTGTTTTTATGAGTATTGCATATGCGTTATTTAGTATGTCGTTCAATTTTATTTCTATTGTGTAAAATTAATACAAAAATAAATAAGGAAAAATATAAAATGTATATAAATTACCGATTGTAAATAAAATATGCAGTAATTTTTTTTAATAATTAAAAAAAATAATTGGAATTCTTAGTGAATGATGAACGAGTCACTTTTAAAGAAGTAAACTAATCAGTTAAGTTCAGTGAAGTGATCCGTTCTTTAAGATTAGTTCGCTAAGAACGACACATGACTACTTTGTCCCTGTTTTTAAACAAATGAAGTCGTACGTATTAATTTCGAGAAATTGCGTATTGACATTAATTGATATCAAATTTTGTATTTTGTTTAGGTTACTCATATTATTGGTTAGGTGTCATTCAAAGTATGTTCCAAAAAATTATTTTTTTTGTATATTCTTTGAGTTGTTTTTCTATATTATTAAATTTCGTGTGAATGTTTAATAAAAAATTTTTTATATAAATTAATACATTATTATTTAAATCATAGTTGTTAGTGATATGGTATTAATATAGCTCTCTTTTTGGTGATTAGTATTATCTTAAAATGAATAAGATTTTACAACATTCTCATTGAAATTTGTATAATTCTGCATATTTTGTATAATATTTCTCGAATTTGAACTTTTTGCTTAAATATAGGACAGTTCCTAAAAGCGGGATGGCCATATTTTTCGTATAAAATGCAGTATAAGTTTTCTTCCGGTACCTCTGTAGTTACCATGCATTGTCCAAATGGATAGTTTTTCCCACGTTTCACACAACGAAAGCGCAGAGAGCAGTTAGCAGCTGAATGTGAAAATCGTTGGCATCTAGGACATTGCAAAATATTTTACTTATATATTTTTTTCCAACGTACAACTTAATGGTCAATACCTCGTATTTTTTCAATTTCGCTAATCAAACTACCAGGGGCAGCTTGTACTAGTAATATAGTAGCTTAATTTCATTTTTAATAGAATATTTAGTACTTAGTAGCTAATCGCGAAATTTTGTGTTTTGTGTTTCATAGTTTTTTAGCAGATGTAGTATTTCTTCAGGGGACGTATGTATGAATTATATAACCCTTTTAATATACATGTTATTTTTTTCTCTGGTTTTGTGCTTCCTGAAGTAATTCACTTGTTTCCTTGAAATCTTCTATATTGATGTATGTGACGTACAGTAGTTTGGGTATTATTGTTCTCCTTAACCAGGAAGTTTGTCACACTTAATTTACTTTTAATTAAATTTTGCAATTTATTAATTTCAGTGTTAAATAAATTTATAGGTGGCATTTTCTTTTTGCATTTTTTTTTGTATGAAACCACCTGTGGTGAACTATTTGATTGAGTTGTTTTTTTGGTTTCACTGTTAATTTTTGTAGTTTTGTTTTTAAGTTATGGAGATCCAATTCTTTATTTATGTCATCGAGATTTTCCGTATCAGTCATATCATTTCCTTCGTGGATCCATCAATGGTGAGTAATAATTTTCATTTTCTTCATTGATAATAAAAATTTTTTTAGTAACTCTTTAAGGTCATCCTTTTCTTCTTTAGGCTTTTTAAATTATCGTCTTCAACGTTCATTGTATGACTAAAATTTTTTTTATCTAGTAGATTGTAAAACTTTTCGTTTATAAAATCATTTAGCAAAGCTTTCAGCTTATCTTTCTTTGACGGCATGATTGCTAAAAGAATACAATTACTGCCTGTACAATTGGTAGCAAGTTTTATTAAATCTCGCTTTTTTACCACAAAAAAAAAAACTAAAAAATGAAAAAAAAAGTTTTACTGCTAATTTGTTTTTCGTTTTATTTTTCAGTAATTTTGCAGATACATACTTTGATTTTTTTTATTTGCACAGAATGAGTTTCAGCACAAAAATGACATACATATGTACATACTATCTGTGTAATCTTTTGTAATATCAATTGAACTTCATGTTTTAAGGCTTTTTCCTCTTAAAAAAATTTTTAAAAAGTCCTTTTCTTTCGGAACTCATTCGGAAAGAGCTATATTTCTCATTCGGAGATTCCGTCGTAGTTCACAATAAGGGTATTTTGTGCAAAAACTGTGCAAATTTTTTATTAGCATTTATTTCAAAATGGTATACTCGTCCACATGTTGTAGAGGTAAAGTATAAAAATCATGGCTAACAGTAATACAAATCTTGACGTTAGTTTTTTGAGTGATCATAGAAATAAGACTTTAAGATTTTATAGATCAAATAGATTTTGAAAGAAACAAACCTTCTGGATAATTAGCACAAATTAGGCGCGCTCCAATTAGCACAAATTTGCCATTTTGCAACTGCTATTACCAGCGGATCGTTATCGAACGTTACACCTAATGAATTGATTGACAATGGCTTTCGCCTAAAAAACATGTTTCCAGATTAATGGCCAGATTTGGAACGTTTCCTGATAATTGTATACGTGTAATATTTATTATAATAATAAATATGTATGTGTAATAAATGTATTTATTACAATGTATAAATGTGTTTATTATAATAATAAAATATGTGTAATAAATATTACACATATTTGTGTAATGTAATTTTCGAGTGAGAATTTTTCCGTATTTATAAAATTTATACAAAATTTTTTCAATTTGTTTTTGAAGGGTGAGACGTTTAGTTGATATTTTGAAATTAAAAACATGAGTAATCTAAATGGAAAAATGAAATATCCAACATAAAAATGTAGCGGATTTGAAAGTGAAAAAGTAGTAATGAAAAAACGAGGTATACGGTTGGGGTGTAAATATAAAGCATCTTCAAATACAAAGTTTTCTGTCAGAACACGATATATAAATTTTTGCCATTTTGAGTGAAGAAACACCATTGAAATCTTTTTTGTGTTATTTTTATTTCACTAAAACATTAAAAGCAAGAATTTTAAAATTGTTGCTACTAAATATTACATAGTATATAAAATTTTAGCATATTTTTCCACATCAAATAAGATATACACTTTTTCTAATTGCAATTAGTATTAATCAGAACTGAATAAGTTCACTTATCGGCTCAGAGCACGCGATTCATCTTTCTTCAACAAAACTTTTATTTTTGAATCAGCTTTATTTCTTCACTGTTCATCAAAAATTGGATTCTTTTTTGTATGTAACCCAGCATTTACACGTACAAGTTACTTGCAAGAAAGTTGCAATACATATAAAAATTTTACTAACACATTGAAATATTTCTACTTGCTTGTTTACTTGCAGTTCAACTTGCAAGAAAATTTTGCTGCCAGTAATTTGAGCAAGTAATTTGACATATTGAGAAATTCACAAAAAAAAATTTGTTGTTTTGATTTTTTTTTTTTTTTTAATTTAAAATTTTTGAATTTTGTTTTGAAAAAATTAAACTTAGCAAACTTATGGTTTCTAAAATTTATAAACAATTATATATATTGCTAGTTGTTTTCTTCTCAAAGACATTTTCAAAAATTAACTTGCTAAACGCCTAAGTCATAATAGCAAGTAATTTGACATTTCGAAAAACTAATTGACAATTAATATTATACACACTTGCTTGCAAGTAACTTGTATGTGTAAATGCTGGGTAAGTGTATTTAAAAAAAATTTGAATAGAGAAAAATATAAAAAAAAAAACGGAAAGCATAAAAGTAGGCGATTATTTAAAAATAATGGTCTTGCAATCTAGTTATATGTGAATCGTTAAAAATTCAATAAACAGACAACAAAAAAAAAAAAAATTTTCTTTATGTTGGTAGATTCAAATGTTCACCTTAAAGATTTTGGATTCAAAAAAGAAGACTCATAAGATGAAATTTCTCATAAGTACGAAACTACAAATGTACCGTGATTCAATAATGCTTTATAAAAAGTTTAAGTACGGTAAGTAGGGCCATGCCAATTAGAAAAATCAATCGATTAAAGTGGTGATATTAATAATTAAAACTAAAAGTAAAATTAATGCAATAAAATTTAAGTAATAACTAAATTATTAAACATAAGTTAATTGTAAAATTATAATGAAATAATAAAATGTAGCTTAAAATAAAGGAATTAATATTTTGATAAAAACACACCTTTTAAAAACTACATATTGGTGACCCCGACGTGTTAAACACGTCGTTACACATTATTGCAATAATAAAATATACATTGGAAAATATTAAAAACTTGATGCTCAAATAAATAAACTATTTAATTAAAACTATCTAAAACACAGTACAACACCAAATAAAGTATCTAAAATTTTGCTAAAATAATTAACCTGAAGGACAAAAATTTTTTTTGGATAATATTAACTAATTAACTAAAACTAACAAATTTCTACATTAGAGTAAAAACTAAAATAATTAATTAAAGTACCGCTACACAGCTAGTTACTTCCGCTATCAGAAACCAATATATATTTTAGAAGAGCACACATCAATTCTATACTAGTATCACCATTATTATTACAATCATCACCCTCACATTATATAAACACTAGCTATATATCACAATCATACTATATTAGCATCAGTTTTATATACATTAACATGAGGAACTCATCAACAACCATACAACTGTTTTATTCATAACGTCACAGTATCATACATACATCCAATATTCATAGCGCTATCTATATATTTATTCAATATATTCACCCAACATGATTTCAAGTAACATACTTACATCACATTAAATTCAGCAATTATCCATTAAGCAACAAATTACATTCAGCTATAGCCAATAATTAGCATTCAAAAATTTTGCAACATACACCATCAATCATCAACCGCTACGCAGCACATTCTAGTATATTAACCGAACAATCATTTTAACAAATGGTAATCGCCACTATGCAAGATAAGTAAAATTACCACAATTACAAAATTAAAAAAAATATATATATGTAGGATTTTCT
Source organism: Condylostylus longicornis (assembly GCF_029603195.1). Lineage (NCBI taxonomy): Eukaryota > Metazoa > Arthropoda > Insecta > Diptera > Dolichopodidae > Condylostylus > Condylostylus longicornis. Next base: position 222,900 of record NW_026578037.1, read on the forward strand.
TAGTTAGTGGCCGAATCCATAACACCTCCCAACTTCGGAGTTATAATAAAAAAGAACAACAACTACACTTCAATTTTTAAAGCTAGTAATTTTTTCACTATTTATTCATTTTAATATATTTTACTTCAAATAACCATTTTAATTTAATTTCACCAGAATTCAATTTTCAATTTATACTTTACAAAAAAGAGGTACTATTTCTTGCAGAAGGCAATTACAGAATGACCTTTTCAGTTCTTTAAAAGAATTTAAGAAAAGGGACAATTCACATGAGCTGTTTAAAATTTACAGTTACAAGTAAAAAGTCTACAAAAGTTAAGCTTGGTGTACACTACTTAAATAAATGTCAAAATAATGTGAAATATACTAAAATTGTTGAAGGCTAAGAAAAGAGATCCTACACTCGGCCGTTCTGAAAAAAGTTTTCGCCCCGGAAACGGTTAGAAGTAGATTACGTTTTAATGTTCTGATATACGTGACCCTCGTTTTCGTTTTCATCTTCGGAAGACTCTTCAAACTCATAGTTTTCATCTCTCCACGGTTTCACATAATCTGCGCTTTTGGTTGTTCTTTTTCTTTTGAGAACAACCATAAAAAATTCTTTTTTGTGGTTGTTCTCAAAAGGTGATTTTCCTATGGCTCTTTTAAACGTTCCATTTATGCATCTTTGAAGTTGACTTACTTATGCATACCACTTGCTTGATTTGTCTATCGTTAGTTTATTTAATACATTCAATATTACTCTATTGATTCTCTCAATTTGGCCATTGTTACGAGGAACTCCGCCAGTTATTAGGTGAAGTTTGGTATTACTTGTTTCACAGTACTCTTTAAATGCTCTTGATTTAAATGCTACTCCGCGATCTGATATTATAACTTTGGGTTTCCAAAGACGCTTTGTTGTATATTTAGTTTGTTGATGACTTCTGTTGCATTAGTTGTTTTTACAGGATATATCCAACAGAATTTCGTGAAGTTGTCGATGACAGAAAAGATGTAAGTATATTTTTTTAGTTGCTATCACAGGACCTAGGTGATCAATGTGGCAAGTATCCAGCGGATGTAGAAAACCTCCTTGTTTACCTAATTTTCTATCGGTTAGCATACATTTATTACAATTTTTTCTGCATCTTTCGATTTTCTGTCTCAGGTTATCTACATAGTATTCTCTTGAAATTAATTCTTCCAACTTCTTTACACCGAAATGTCCATCTTCATGTTGTGTTCGAATCAGTTTGTCTGCCAATTTACGAGGTATGCACAATAATTTTCTTCCGTCATTTGTTTGCTTAAAAAGAATTCCATGTTCTGAAAGGAAATCTTTATAAGAACTTTTCTCTAAAATAACTTTGTTTGGCTTAAAGTCATCGTCTCTATCTTGGGCTATTTTTATTCTTTCGAGGAATTCGTTTCTTACAACCATCAGCGTCAAGCGTCAGCATGCTGCATTTTGGAACTTTTTCGATGTTCTATTTCAAAATAAAATTCCTGAATTATTGCTGCCCAACGAGCGATTCTAGGTAGAATGGATGTTTCCTGCATGGCTTGTTTGAACTGGTTGAAACTGGCCAAAATCATTTTTTTGTAAAAGGACTGCTCCAAACCTATGCTTGGAATCATCCGTATGTAGTTATGTTTCTGCATTTTCTCTGTATAAAGACAACACCGGTTTCTCTATCAGGTATCTTTTTAATTGTTCAAAGGCTTCTATTTCTTTAGCTCCAAATTTAAATTTTTAATTTTTTTAACAAGTCGGTTAGTGGTTTTGCTATTATTGAAGAGTCTTTTATAAATTTTCTAAAATATCCCGTCAAACCTAGAAAGGATTGTATATTCTTGATAGTTTTGGGAAGTGGGAATTTCGGTACGACTACGATTTTGAGGCCTGGTGGTTTAATTTCTCCATTCTCGATCACATACCCTAAGTATTCGATTCGTTTTTTTCTACATTGGCACTTTTTCATTTGATTCTCAAGCCGCTTTCCTCACATAATTTTAAAATTTCTTCCAATCTGTTAAATGCCTCTTCATAGTTGTTTGCTAAAATGATAATATAATCTAGATAAATAAGTATATATCCTTTTTTTTTATTGGTATGATAAGAAAACTTCCTTTTATTCGGAATAAAATACTTTTTTTTTATTTTTTGCTAATATATTTCGTGCGCTACATACGCACGAAATATAAGCTGATTTTCTTCTAATTAAGACAACAAACAATAAAAATTAAAATCTATTAAAATTAGGAGTATCATACTTGACTTAATATAATTATCTACCTGACTTAATCTAGAATTTGATTATATAATATTATATAATATTTTTTTTTTTTTTATTAGTTACAAACTAAATTTATACCTGTTTTAAACCTTAAAACTGATCAAATAATTAATTTAAAGAGCCAAGTAGCCGGGTTACCTTCGCCCGTGTTCAGTAGGCAGTCCTTGTTTGATTTGTATATCTGCATGCTTTCATGAGCTTCTCTCCTGTGTTTTCCTTTTACCTCTTTTAATACCTTTAAATTATCTTCCGGAATTGTGTGATCCGTTTCATAAATGTGGTTGCAAACATAGAATCGAAAATCCTGTTAAATCCTACTCTCCTTGCACGTTTTATTTCACTTAAATGTTCCTTAAGTCTTGTTATAACGGGTCTTTTCGTTTGTCCTATGTAAAATTTATCGCAATTATTGCAATTGATTTTGTACACAACGCATCTTTCATGTATCTTCAATTTATTCTTAGCCGAATTTAACAAGCTCCTAACATAAGTTGATATTTACTATTGGTTTCCGATGTCCGAATATTGTGTTTCCTTAGTTGTATAGTATATATCCCTTTTGAACCAGAGTTTTAAAAATATTGTTAATGAATCTTTGAAATACTACAGGAGATGAAGTTACAGGAGCTTTGTTGAATTCAAACTGACCACTTGGGGTTTCAAAAGAAGTGTATTTTTTACTGCTTTCTTTGATGGGTACATAAAAAACCCGTTTTCCAAATCAAGTGTTGAAAAAATTTTTGCTGAACTTAGGGCGTCTCTTTGCTCTTCGATCAATGGTAAACGAAACCTGTCTCTAATCACTTTTTTGTTGAGTTCTCTGTAATCTACACAAAATCTTTTCGTTCCGTCTTTCTTGTTCGCTAAAAGTACTGGACTTGAAAAATTTGATGTGCTTGCTCTTATAATACCTTCGCTTAACCATTCGTTTACCTGTCTCTCTATTATTTTTTTCTCTGCTGGAGCTACTCTTCTAGGACCCTGATGTATAGGATTTTCATCTGATAAGATTATCTTCATTTGTACTGCTGAATCCGAACTCTGTTTTGGATTATAATTCTCTACTAGCTTTTCAATTAATTTTCTTTTTATACTCTTTATTTTCGACCTCTACGGTTACATTTACATTGGTAACATTGTAGCAATTTAGAAATTCCTCTTGAACTTCTCTCACTCTTTGTAGATTTATACCATTTTCGGATAATGTTATAACAGTGCCTTCTAATACATTTTTGCCAATTATCATAGGTGTTCGTATGATTGCACTTGAAACTATATGTATTTTTGCTGCATATAATACTTTATCTACTTTAAGTTTAGCAAAGAAACTTCCTCTCGTATATTCTGCCGATGTAGACAAGCCCTGAAGTTTGATAGGATTGCCAGTTTTATTTGGTAAACCTATTTTAATGTATTCTGTGTAATTAATCAATGTTACATCACTGCCTGTATCTATTATTGCCAGTACTGTTTCTCCATTTACTTTTACTATTTTGTCAAATTTGCTCTCTTGCTTTAATACTCTCCATTCACTGATTCTCTTGAAATTCTTTTTATTGCATTCGTGTGCGAAATGCCTTGCCTTTTTGCATTTTAAACATTTACTACTCGTTTCTTTGCAAACATTGCTTTTGTGCCAATTTCACCACATTTGAAACATTTAATTTCTTGTTTTGTGACCTCTCTATTAATATATTTTTCGTTGTATTGTTGTTTGAAGGCCTTTTGGTTTCCAAAAATCTTTTGTTGATTAGTATTCTCTTTTGTTGCATACCTAAGCCTCTGTTTGAATCTTGTATATTGTTGAAGTTTTTCTCTAAACTCTCCAAAATTCCTTCCGCCATATAAAAATGTTTTGTTTCTTTCATCATAATAAATTCCATATGTTACGTATTGTATAATAGTTAATTCATCTGTAATTCCTCCTCTTGATGCAATTTCTATCAATTTTAAAAAGTATTCTGAAACAAGCCTGGAAGGCAGCCTTTTTGCTGCCTTCTTTTTATTAGCGACTTGTGTGCACCAGCTGAATTCTGGTAAAACGTTAATTATATCATCGTAAGTAATTTCAGTTCTAAAACTTGATGTATCAGTTTCACTTCTTAATGTTGTCGCTACTTCTTATTGTTCGACTTGCTCTGTCTGTTGCATTTGTGCCATCTCTTTAATCTCCAGTTCTTTTAATCTTTGATTTAGTTCCATTTCAATGATACGTTGTTCTTTCAGTTTTAGTTCTTTTTCCTTTTCTTTCAAATTTTGATTAAAATTGTTGATAATAGCCCATCGAAACTATTTTCGTTGAATGCTATAGAATTTTTTTTATTCTTTCTGCCAACCATTTTTAGCACTTTTCCAAAAAAATTTTGAAAAAAAGTGCTTATTAGTTTCACTCTGTCCGTCCGTCCGTCCGTCCGTCCGTCCGTCCGTCCGTCTGTCCGTGTGTCTGTTTACAAAACTTCTACACCCTTGAAGATAGAAAGCTGAAATTTTGTAAGTATATAGATCTTTACTAGAAACTTATTTCCGTAGAACAAAATTTTTACCTATCTCCCCCCCTCTAGAAGTTATACCCCCCAAAACTCTAAAAATGGCCCTTTTTAACTATTTGTTGCAATGAAACCATAAGCATTTTTGAAATTTTGCAAACGCAGAAAGGCAGCGGCTTGCTTCCCCTAGCACGGTATACTATAAGTTAAACTTTAGAAAAACAAAATGGCCGTTCAAATTTACCGTTATCTAAAGTCTTTTTTTTCCAAATTTTTGATTTCGTTTTTCTTCTAGACCCCAGCCTGTAGGAGCTTAAAATTTTAGATGCTTATAAACATTAATAAATAATTCATTTCGTTAGAAGAAAATTTTTTTCCATCTCTACCCCCTCTCAAGTTATTGCCTCTTGAAATTTGTAAAATTTGAATTTTTGGTGCCTTATATTTCCGAAACCGCAAACGTTTTCAAATTTCTATAAACATAAAAAGCTAGGGGTAAATTCCATGACATTAAAAAATATAATTATTTTTCTTAACTCACACAATTAACCCTTAAAATCGAGCATTATGTTAACCCCTATTTATATTAATTTTTACTTTATTTCAAAGACTGCATGAATGCATCATCCTAAATATATGCAATCCTAGAAATAGTTAAATATGAATGAAAATAATTTTAATAATGTGGTGGATATACATAGATTGTTTTTAAAAGCAGTATTTTCACTTGTTGAAGGGAAAAGTGCTACAATACAAACCATTGGTTTGACCCAACTTTATTAATAATAAAAGTGGGCTCTGAGCCCCTATTGCATAAAATGATGTTAGTACTCAAGAAATATTCCAAAAATGGCTCACGCTTTGTATTTGTATCTGACCTTCCCTAGGCTGTGTGAAATAAAAATTAAAATAAAAAGCATTTATAAATCATACTAATTAAGCTACGCAAAAATAAATATAATAAAGTTGGGTCAAACCAATGGTTTGTATTGTAGCACTTTTCCCTTCAACAAGTGAAAATTCTGCTTTTAAATACAGTCTATGTATACCTATCACACTATTAAAATTATTTTCATTCATTTACAAAACTATTTATAGGATTGCATACATTTAGGATGAACGATTTATGCAGCCTGAAATAAAGTAAAAATAAATTTGAATAAGTGTTCACATGATGCTCGATTTTAAGGGTTAATTGTATGAGTTAAGAAAAATAATCATATTTTTTAATGACACTGAATTTACCGTTACCTTTTTGCGTTTAAGCTTACGGTTTCGGAAATATAAGGTGTCAAAAATTCAAATTTTACGAATTTCAAGAGGTGATAACTTGGGAGGGGGCGGAGATGGAAAAAAATTTTCTTCTAACGAAATTAACTATTTGTTAATGTCTAAAAGCCCCTATTTCAAGCTTCTACAGGCTGGAGTCTAGAAGAAAAACGACATCAAAAATTTGGGAAAAAAGGACTTTAGATAACGGTAAATTTGAACGGCCATCTTGTTTTTCTAAAGTTTAACTATAGTATACCGCGCTAGGAGAAGCAAGCCGCTGCCTTTATGCGTTTGCAAAATTTCAAAAATAGTTATGGTTTCATTGCAACAAATAGTCAAAAAGGCCATTTTTAAGGTTTTGGGAGGGTTTAACTTCTAGAGGGGGGGAGATAGGTAAAAATTTTGTTCTACGAAAATAAGTTTCTAGTAAAGATCTATGTACGCATTAAATTTCAGCTTTCTATCTTCAAGGGTGTAGAAGTTTTGTAAACAAAAAAAGTGTCCACGGACGGACGAACGGACAGATAGAGTGAAACTAATAAATTTTTGGAAAAGTGCTAAAAATGAGTGCAATTATGTTTAAGTGAAATTATTTTTGTTGTGTCGATAACTTATAAAATTTTACCACACTTAATTTAAAAAAAAATATTTTTTTTTTCTTTTCTGAATTTAAAAATGTGCTTTTGTACTTATATGTACATGAAAATATGTTTATGGCAAAAAAAAAAAAAAGTGCTTTCTTAATACGATGTATCTTTCTTAACACGATTATGCACAAAAATTGTTATTATAATAAAAACAGTTTAACCGCAAATATTTTTAGGAAAATGTGTGTAAAATGCTAATGATATTACAAAATTTATCAAATATAAAAATTATCACATGTATGTACAAATGTACAATCAAAGTTTGGCTTTTTTTTTAAAAAACTGTAATTGCTAATATAATGCTAATGCTACAAAACTTTTTCAAGCACCGAAGAAAATGTTCACTTTAAAACTTTATATTCTTTTCACTTAAATTTAAAATTTGCACTTAATTTTCACCTTTCTCTGTTTTTTGGTTGAACCCCTAAAATTTAGGATTTAGGATGATGTAGGATTTTTTATGAGTTGTAATTGATGGTATTTTGAGTTTCTCATAACATGTCCGAAGTATGCTGCTTTTCGGCGCTTGATGGTGGTAAGTAACACACGCTCCTTGTATGTTCTTCTCAGCACTTCGGCATTGGGCACTCTGTCTATCCAAGGAATTTTCACGAATCTGACCTTTAGTGCTATGTTGAGATCATGATTGGTAAGTACTTTTTTGTATTTAAAGAACATTGCTCTAACAAGTTCAATTCTACACCTTATCTCATCTGAAGAGTCCCAATTTTCATTAAGCCAGCATCCGAGGTATTTAAACTTAGTTACTCTTTCTAGTGCTTTATTATCTATGGCAAGTGTTGTGTTGTTGAAGATATTTTTCCTGCTTACAACCATGTATTTTGTTTTATAAATGTTAATATGAAGACCGAATTCTTTACTGTGGTGGTTAACTTTGTTTAACAAAGCTTGTAAATCTTCAATACTGCCAGCTATTAACGTGGTATCATCTGCGTATCTGATGTTATTAATGTTGATACCGTTAACCTTGATACCTTCTTGTTCATTACTGGTTGCTTCTTTAAATATGTTCTCTGAGTAGATGTTGAAAAGTAGAGGTGAAAGAATACAGCCTTGTCTAACACCTCTCAGAATCTCGATTTCTCGTGTTGTTTCTGCTTCTATCTTGATTTAAGCTGTTTGTTTCCAATATAATCGTTGGATGCAGTTTATTTCTTTCTGGTCGATGTTCATATTTTCTAAAATTTCGATTAGTTTATCGTGTTGGACTCGTTCGAAGGCTTTTTCGTAATTTATGAAACAAATAAAAACATCTTTTTGCACATCTTTACAATTTTCAACAGAACCTTTGTACAAAATAAAGCTTCTCTTGTACCCATACCTGCTTTGAAACCAAATTGTGACTGTCCCATTGCTGCTTCACATTTTTGATAGATTCTATTTTGGATTATTTTTAGAAATATTTTTAATATGTGACTCATCAAGCTTATTAGCCTGTATTTTTCACACCGTTTTGCATTACTTTTTTTTGGTAAAGTAACAAAGGTAGATTTTAGCCAATCTCTAAGGTTTTCTCCAGTGTCATATATTTGATTGAATAATTTTACTAATATTTGTAAATTTTCTTCATTTATCAATTTCATTATTTCTGCTGGGATTTCATCAGGACCTGTTGTTTTGTTTTCTTTCGCTGATTTGATGGCTTGTTCAATTTCGCTTTTCGTGATTGATTAACTTGTTCGATTTGATGTTACTAACTCAGTCAAAGTAGATCTACTACCATCTGAGAAGAGATCTTTTATGTATCCTTCCCAGACTCGTTTCTTTTCTTCTATATCGAATACGACCCTGTCTTCCTTATTTACCAAAATAGATGAAGTCTTTTTTCTATAAATATCGGATACTTTTTTCAATTTTTTATGAAGGTCAAAATCGTCGTGGACTTGTTGCAATCTTTCTATTTCTTTGCATTGTTGATTGAGTCATTCTTTTTTTGCACACCTGACTTTTCTTTGGATGGTTCCGTTTAGCTGTTTGTACTTTACCAGATTTATATTCCTATATTTTCGTCTTTAATTCATCAGTTCTATTATTCCTTCAGTCATCCATTTATTATTTGAGATGTGCTGTTGGTTGCCCAATTTAGCTTTAGCAAGTTGATTTAGAACTACTCGTACTTTCGTTTCTGCTCAGATATCGTTTATGTTGTTTGTTTTAAAACTGATTTCATTCAGCCTTTGATTTATTTCAGCAGTAATTATGCTTTTTGTTTAACTATCTTTCAATTTAGCTACATTGAGTTTTGTTCCATGTGAGGCTCTTTGAACAACTGCAAGCTTGATTTTGATATTGGCTAATAAGAGATTATGACCTGTCCTCACTTCAGCACCTGGACAAGTACTGACCCTTAAAACAAATGAACTGAATCTTCTATTAACTAGTATGAAATCAATTTGGTTTCTGACAATATGTAGATCGAAGTCCTGTGGTGATTTCCATGTATATATAACCTTCTTGGCGGTATTCTAAACCAGGTGTTGGTAATCTTCGTTTTATGTTCTTGACAGAACTGAACCTCTTTCATTCCTGTCTCCTAAACCAAAACGACCGGCTACTCCTTCTACTTGAGCGGAACCTACTTTGGCATTGAAGTCACCTAATATTATGAGCCTTATTCTAGTTGTCGCGTCACTTACGTGACATTTGTCGTTGTCGTTGTCACATCATTTGAAATGTGGTATTCTAGTTGTCGAGTGACGTGACTGCGAGAAATAAACGAAAATGAAACGTTTTAAGTGAAATTGATACATTTTAAAAATAAATTTTGGCGAGTAAAGTTTAAAGTAAAAAAAAAAAATTCGGTGTATATATTTATTTTTTTAAATACGAGGGAAATAAAAAATGTCGTCATTTGCATTATGGTTTACGGATTCATCAGACTCCGAGAGTGATGAAATTGAAAAAAAACAACAATTAAGGATCAAAAGATTTAAGATTAGGGACAACTCTAATCCATTGGATTTGCCAAATGGAGTGTAAGATAATAATTTTTTCAAATACATTAGTTACAAACATTTTATTTTATTCACAGATTTATAAGCTATTACAGACTTTCAAAGGAGGCCTTTCTATATTTACTAAATATATTCGAGGGAAAAACAAGTACCCCTAAAAGGTGTTTTGGAGTTTCACCTATAATTAAATTAGGAGCTGTTTTACGCTTCCTATCTGAGGGCAGCTATCAAAAAGGTGTTGCTAACGATTTATACACAGGTTTAGCGCAGCCTACGTTCTCTAAAATATTAAAAGAAGTTTTAACAACTTTAGAAGCTGAAATTTGCAGCAGTTTGATAAAGTTTCTAGAAGAGAATGAAAGAAATGAGATTAAATTAGCATTCTATGAAAAATTTGGGTTTCCTGGAGTGATCGGCTGTGTAGACGGAACACACGTTAGAATTATAACTCCGTCAAAAAATCATCAGCATTTATATTATAACCGGAAGGGTTATCATAGCTTAAACGTTATGTTGGTATGTATAACATTGCTTCTTAAATATTTGTAAATATTTTAATATAATGTGACTTAAAGGTTTGCGATCATAAAATGCGCATCAGGTATGTTGATGCTAATAATCCGGGATCATCTCATGATTCCTTTATTTGGAATTACAGCAGGCTAAATTCAATACTTTCAAGAGAAAATATCAACGGTACACGAAATACCTGGATTTTAGGTAAAAGTTTGATTTTTTTTTACTTTTATGTTAATTTCATAAACAAAAATTGTTTTTTAGGGGACGCAGGGTACCCACTTAAACCATACTTGATCACGCCGTTCAGAACATATTTAAATAGAGGTGACAGCAGTCAAAAAGGAAGATTTAATGAGCTTCATTCCAAAGTACGAAATATAATTGAGAGAACTAATGGAGTTCTCAAAAATACATTCCGCTGCCTGTTGAACGCTCGGGAGCTTCATTATACACCAGAGAAAGACACACAAATTGTGAACGTGTGCTGTGCTTTGCACAACTTAAAAATCAAATATAACGTGCAAGATGAACCTGTGGAAATAGAAGATGAAAATGATGAAAACGATGAAGATTTAGAGCAGGATGAAGAAGATGCCTCTTTAATAAGAACAAATATTATGAACTCCATTTTTAATTTATAAATAAAGTTTTTATTAGTAGTAACATAAATACATAGTATTATTAAATTATTAACATAACAGACTTTTTTTTGTACTTGCATTTGTTAACTTAATTAATATCACTTATAGTGAATACATTTACTTTAAAGTTTATCACACATATTATTACAGCATTAACAATCACATTTTAGAAATTTGCAAGGAAATAGCTTGTTTTTTTAATTCCATAATTTCCATTTTTAATTCTATGGCAGACTCCTTTTTCGCTTGCATGCATTCATATATTTTCAGCTTTTTTTCCATTGCATCAGACATTCTTTTAGCATATTTATTTATTTGAACCATTGAATCACATATTTTACTTAACATTTCGGTTTGTGAAACCAATAAATCTTGTTTATAGGATTCTTGACGGCGTCTTTTTGAAGTTGATGGTTGTTGAGCACTTGTTGACTGTTGTTGTTGGTCTTGTTCTTGTTCTTCAACTTCATGTATATTTACAGGCGTATCTATTAAATTCCTTTCTTTGGGAGCAAAATTAGAATTTTCGTCAATGCCAAACACTACGGCGTCATGCGGTACTGTTTTCTGTAAAGACAGTAAATTGATGATTCCTTCATCCATGGCAGTTAGTTGCGCTAATTTAAATAAACCACCACCAGTTGAATTTAACTCCTTTTTGTTGTGCGCCAATTTTTTTTTTAACTTCAATTTGTAGTCACACCAAACCTGAAATTTACATAAATTAATTAAATTTTAAATGAAACTTAAGTTAAAATTACCTTCTGCCATCCTGCAGTATTTCTAATGGGCGGACCCAAGCTATTAAGCTTTTCTGTTAGCTGGTTCCATTTTGCATCAAACTCGCATTTGCTTATGCAGCTATTCTCAGCAAATTTAAGGCCTTTCGCAATAAAGGCGTTCTCCGTCATAAAATTTCCCAATTCTTCAAATTGCTTCCTTGTTGTTACTTTTACGCTAAAAATAAAAATTAAATTATATATTATATGGTTTAATTTACGTATTAAATTACAAAATTTATTATTTTTTATATTTTTATTAAATTGTTTTGTTTAAACTTACATTTTTGGTGTATCCATCTCGCTTGTAACTTGTTAAATACTTTTCGACAAAAAACGTCGTTTCACTACGACATATGTCGCTCTACAACGACAACTGGAATATACCTGAAACACATTTTCCCGCTGTTCCACGACACGTGTCACTGTAATCGCCATTTAGAATATCAAATTCAAGTCGTGACGACAATTGTCGCTCTACTTCGACAACTAGAATAAGGCTCAATATTTAATTCATGTGGTTTAGTGAATTTCATTAATTCGTCGATGTTATGGTAAAACTCTTCAATAACTTCATCATTTTTGTCTGCTGTTGGTGCGTATACTTATATTAAATTGATGTTAACAAGCTTTGCATTTATCTTGAGCAGCATTGTTCTATCGGAATGCGGAATAAATGTTGAGACACATTTCGCAGCATGGCCTCTTATAATTATGCCTACCCCATTCCTGTGATTCCTATTTTGATACAAGAATAGAAAACCCTTGCGTCATCTTTTTTGAACTCGCCGGCATCTGGCCACCGCATTTCACTTATACCGAGAATATTGATGTTTAACCTTGTCATTTCTAATGTGGAATTATCAAGTTTTCCTGCCTCATATAAACTTTGAACATTCCATGAACCAATGTTTAATTTGTTTTTTGTTTTACCTCTGGGGATTCTTAGTTAGCCTCGTTGCGCCGGAGACTGAGGGCCGTTGATTTACTTCATTGTTCATAAAGATTTTCTTGGGAATGTTACTTCAGTGGTTTCCCGTTGCCTTCTAAATTTCCGTCGCCTTTAGAATTAATTTTTCAACTCAAGGACAAGAGGTTGCCCCGCTAGTTAACACATTTGTATAGCGAACCGCTTGCTCCAAGATAGTCGTCCGCTCGTAGCCGCCAGTTGCTGGACAGACGCTACTAAATTAAACATCTTTGCTTTTCGACATTTAACCCGCCAATCTCGTTTGTTGTCGACCCAAACTACTCCACTTGGATTGGTTACCAAATCTTCCGTAAGGGTTGCTCGACTTAACAGTGTGGACCTCGTGAAGGTGAGATTTGGTGTTGAGTAGTAGAGGCTAGGTTAATGTTACTGCTTTCCCATCATCTTTATTCGCATATTACCCCATTTCCTAACCCGAGTTAAATTATAATAACATTAAATTAACACCCATTAAATTCATGACCCAAATTTCGGTCATACTGTATATATTTCCTCAAGTGAGATATACAACATAAAAAAAACAAGTCGTAATTGCTTGAAAACTATTTAAATATTTTAAATTTCATAAATCAAAAATAAACTCTTTCCTTTAATTGTAAGTTATTACCTGAATTATTAAACCTGAAATATAATTAAGAAAAATTATTTGTTTTAAATCTTAGAAAATAAAAATTCTCTTATCTAATTCAGTAAAAATTAAAGTAATAATAAATTTTTTAATTTCGAGAATTGGAACAATTATTTTAGAATTAAATTTTAAAGAAAAAAAAACTTTGATTAATTTAAGTATCCGCATACACACATATATACACAATTGTTTTCAAATAATAAAAATGATTATTTGAATATGACATTACATATGTACAAACGTACAAACATATAAAACTCGATTGTACATAATACCAATATATAAAATTTACCTAACTAAATATTTATCATCCAAAAAAAAGAAAACACAAAAAAACAATCATAATTTTATTTCTAAATTCATCTATCAAATTGAACAAGTATAAGTACCTGTACTCTAGTAAACAAGTACATATACAGTAAACGCGAATTTTAACAAACACAGTAAAGTCGAAATTTTCAGAATATTTTTTTTTGAATTATTGCTTCAAATAATTTTTTTTATGAATTATAAATTAATAAATTAAATTTTTTTTTTTCGGAAATTAATATTTTTTTATTGTTTTTGTATGTGATTTCATAATCAATTATTCAATGATTATCCAATTATTATCCAATATAATCCAATGATTATTTATGTTATGTAAAATATTACACACTATGTTTTGAAATATAAATAGAAGTTGCCTCTATTAAACTATACATTGTACATTATTATCACCATTTTTGTTCAAATCATATAATCGCAAATTAATATCTGGGTGTATAATATACAACATTCAAGAGTACTGATCGAGATCGTAAAAACCTTCAGTGACCTCTTAGGATTCCATTTTTTTTTTTGTTTGTGTATTACCTCCTTATAATTACAATTTTAATTTTCATACAAAGAGTATAATGTCTAAAGCAGAAAGCTTAACGGACCCATTGATGGATTCATCGAATCCAATATTAGGTTACAAGAGAGTTGACTTAACTTCCGTCGTTTTGGCCAAGTAACCCTTTAACTTGGTTCATCCAAGTTGAAGCGCAATTTCTTGTTTTTAAAGGAAAACGCGACGGCACGAAGTATTGTCTAATGGTTGCTGCGCTACAAATATACACTTCTCAAAACAACCCTAGTTGATAGCATTCGGATTCGGAAAATAAACACCTCGAAAAAACTTCTTGAAAAAGCCGAACTCGGCGATCGCAAACCTTCGGCCCTTTTCAGGACCATGAAACAACTGGCGGGAACCAACTTCGACACAAACATAATCAAAAACCTTTGGTTTCAACGCTTGCCACGAGCTTTGAACGCTCGTATTTGCGTGTGGCAAATCAATTGACGAATTAGTATCGTTAGCAGATAGAATTTTTGAGGCTACGGATTCTTTCGGTGACCCTGTAACAATCGTGATCGGGAATTGGAACATCGTTAATTGCGATTGCATCGAATGATTGAAGATATTAGTTTGGGAAATCGTCAATATTTTCATGATAATCGCTTTAGATCTTCTTAGAGAAAGTTTTCGCGTTCGTCATCGCGCCCCAAAAATTTTCACTTCAAAAGGAGAACCGGCAGTGTTACTATCACAGAAAGTTCAGAGATAAAGCCCTTAAATAAGGCCATCTGATTCTTGAGGGGCGGCAGTTTTTAAATCCTGGTAGAAATACAATGGAGAAAACAAAAGAATTGGGTACCCCAGGTGGTAGTCCAATATATTGGAGAATCCATCCCCTTCGGAGGTCGGCTCTATGGATTCTGGGCAGAGCCATTTATTGCATCTAATGGACCCGTTCATCGAAGGTATACCATCGGATATATCGAGTCCACTAAACACAACAGATTCTAGTATAGCGAAAACGCAAGACAAAGGAAATATAGGTCAAGGTGCTGATATACATAAAAGAATATCAGAACTAAAGTCACTCTGCTTGGCCTTAAAAAGTGAGGTTTTCCAGTTAAGGACAGAAAACGAGAAACTAAAAATTAAGAGATATAGTAGCATCTATATAGATAAGAGATATAGTAGCATCACTATACTCAAGAGGATCAGTATTCCAAAAGATAGTACACCGAGTAAAATCCTGTTACACATCAAGAACAATATAGAGTTACATACTCAACAGATAAGGAAGAACTGATGCGAGAAACGGATTGCATTCTTAAGTAAAAGAGCTCCAGCAAAAAGATAAAGGCAGAGTCATTACCGAAAGTAATTCAACCAGCGAAAAGTGTGGAGGCTTCGGCTGTTCTTGATTCGAAAGGTGGTAATTATACTGTCAGAAATTTCAAGCCACCCCCCTGCAATCATAAGTAATGTGGTTGCTTACAATCAAATAGAAACCTTTTTAAAAAATAAAAATGTGAACTTCAAAGTCAGGATGATTAATAATAAGCAATTAAAGCTTATTGTAGATACGGAGATGGATTTCAGGAATATTACAAGGATCACGGTTGGAGTGGCATACATAAGAAAATAAGCAAATCAGACCAATCAAAGTTATGGTAAGAAATCTTCATCATACAATGACTCTATGAAATAGACCAAACTCATTGTATGAAATTTAAGATTGAGGCAACGCGAAAGACCATTCCTCAGTGCAGAAGAATGTCAAAGGTTTGGACATACACAAAAATTTTACCAAAGAAAACCGAACTGTGTGAAGTGTGCAGGCAAACACCTTACTGCGGAGTGTACCTAACCAAAAAGCAAACTATTAGGGATGTCTTGTGGCTAAGGAGCTGCAAAAGCGGAGACACCAAGACAACAATCAAAAGAAAGGCTGTAGTCAAATCCCGAAGTGCTTCACTTTCAGTATGTTGTCCAAAGGTGTATCATATATGGGTGCCCTGCAAACCAAAAACAATAGCTTACTAGTTACCAAAAAATGGCCAACACGAGGTGATGAGAATATTTTGGAGGCCTTGCAAGCAATGATGAAAAACATGATTGGGATAATGTGTGAAATTACTGATAGATTGACTGCCATTGAAGGTTGATCCTCTGATCAAAATACAAAATCAAATAAAATGACAATGTGATGCCGCGAAGTGATTTTAAGGTCGCGACTTGGAACTGCAACGGTATCGCAAATAAAGGGGAAGTATTTGAAGTCTTTTTGCACACTCAAAGTTTTGATGTATGCTTCGTTTCTGAAACGCATATGACATCAAGAACTAATCTTCTGATTCGTGGATATAAAATTTACAATACACTTCACCCTTAATAACATTGGAAAACTGCGATCCTAGTGACAAAACAAATTTCAATCACGCATGTCAACAACTTAAACGTAATATCCAGAAACATAAACAGGATTCGATTTCCAGATACATCCAGAATTTGACGGCATGCAAAAAACTAACTACTCTTTATGGAAGGCTAGCAGGAAAATAAAGCAGCCTGTCAAGTGCCTTGCGCCTATTAAAAATAAAAAGAGTACTTGAGTAAAGTGCGTCAATGAAAAGGTAAATGCGTTTGGTGATCATTTGGTTGACATATTTACGTCACTTGCCAATCAAGAAAAATGGTACTTGGGCAAAAAGTGACAAATACAAGGCAAATGCGTTTGCTGACATTCGGCTGACATATTTATGTCACATGCCAATCAAGATATGTTGGAGAGTGAGGAAACAAGTTTCATTGACCGAAGCGTAGATATTTCAATTATCAGTGAAAGAGAGGTTGTCACGGAGATCAAACACCACCAGCACTTGATCTGAACACGTCATCTAATATACTATAGTAACTACCCAAAAAGGGATTTATAGTGCTTACGCGTCTCGTGAATGTCCGTATAAAGTTGGAAAGTTACAGAAATAATTATGCTACAGCTTCTTACAGACCAATCTCGTTATTGCCGATAATTTCAAAATTGTTCGAAAAGTTATTGCTGACGGCTAATGTTTTGAAAGTCGGCATTTTTGAAATTGCTGAAATTCGGCTAATCATCAGTTCGGCTTTCGAAGAAAACAACTCGACAATATATTAAATTCATCGTATTTCTGACATAATAGAGAATTCTCTCGAACAAAAATAGATATGCACTCAAACAATTACTGCCAAAGCAGTATGTTCAACTACTCGAATCGTACCTTACTTATATTACGGTGTTTCGAATTAAACAAGAAGAAGAATATTCCTCGCTTAGAGGTATTGGGTTCGGTGCACCTCAAGGAAGAACATTGGGCTCATACAAATGGAGTTTGTGACAACGGCAACATTTGCAGACGATACTGCAATAATTGCAATAGGAGAAAATGGAAATAAGTCAACTAATAAATTAAAGAGAACCAGTAATGAAATTACGAGATGGACTAAAAAATGGGACATGAAATTTAACGAGGTGAAGTCAACCCACGTAAACTTCACCAATAGGAAAATTGATATTTCTCTTTCAGTCTCAATAAATGGTGTCATAATCCGACATGCAAATCCATCGAAATACCTGGGTATGATGTTAGATGCTAAGCTCAAATGGAAGGAGCACATAAAGAAAAAAAAACTTATTCAGATGAAAAATATTAAAAATTCAGATGGCTTCTGGGAAGGGCTTCATCATTGTCGATATGCAACAAAGTTTTGATATGTAATCAAATATTTACGCCAGTCTGGGTTTATGGTATTCAAATATGGGGCAGCGTTGCGAAGACGCACATTCAATGTATTTGAACATTTCAAAATAAGATATTACGAGAAATCGTCAACACTTTTTGGTATTTCTGTAATGATGATATACACGGAGATTTCAGGATCCCTAGTGTCAAAGATGAAATTAAAAAGCAAGCAGCCAATCAGAAAATTCGTTCATCCCAACATGTCAACGTCGAGGCGGATCGTCTAGTTGGCAATCAAAACCTTGTTCGAAGACTTTAACGTACGAAACTTCCCGAATTAGCTTAATGTTTTTTATCTGGAACAGCAAGTACCTAGTACGAAGTTATGGTAGATCAAAAACAAATGAAATTTTAAAAAAGTCAGACCAAATTAACGGTTAGTCGATTTCGATCAGTTTTATTGATTAAATGTGGCTGTGGTTTTTAGTGGGTTTTAGTGAGTCTCACACTACTGCTCTTCCGTCGAGATTTTCATCCTCCGCACGGCAAAAAAAAACACAAATGTTGGGGCATATTTTTTTTTATCTTATGTATAGTTGTATCTCCATTCACTCAATATACCGAAAATGCTAGTAATGTTATAAAAACCTGCAAATACAAATATCGTTCTTTTAGACTATCAATTAAAATTGTAACAAATTAAATAACAACGTCAATCGTCACTTTCTTTCTTTTTACTGACCGCATTGCATACAATAAAGGCGGTTATGTAATGCTAACAAGTTTTGCACATCGATAGGAACGCACTTTTCCATAGTAGGGAAGCATAAATAAACTCTTTTTATAGAGATGTCGATCTATTGGTTTGTCTGTCTGTTTGTGTGTGCACGCGTCTATGAGTGAACCGATTTTGATAAAATTTTATATGTCAGTTCATTTCGACTATAGGACATGAACAAATTTCCTTGAAATTTAATATGTTAAAACAATGAACATATAATTTTTTTGGAATGATCAGGGTTCGGAAACTGAACTAGGGGACGAATTTACATTTTTTATCATATCTATGGAAGGGATTGATGGAATTTCTTGAAATTTAATATTTGAGTTCTGGTTGTTAAGGAAACTATCTGGCGAGCATTTCAGGGAATTCGGATGGCACAAAGCAAAACTCTACTAAGAGTCAAATTTTTCTAGGTATGTAAACTAAAAGCTTACTAACGCCTTATAAATTGGAAAGAAGTTTTCAAAACGCATTTGTATATATATTCTGTAACACTTTCACTTAATTAGGCAATACACATTTCGTTCGAAACTGATGCTGTTCACATCAGTTTTTTTTTCTCTCTTTTAATAATTTTGTAATATTACTTAAAATATTACAAACTTTATTACTTAAAATATAAATGTAAACGAACGATTTTTTTATTATAATTTTTATTATGTTGCGTTATGTTGCGTATGAGTAATGATTAAGATTTAGTTTTGCATATTTTTTAATGAGTGTTTTATCATTAGTTTTTTGTTTGAGTATTTTAAATGTTTTAAAAATTATTATAAGTTTTAAGTTTTTTAAAAATAAGAAAAATTAATAATAATTTTATAATGTGTTCTAAATTAAGAAAAATAATTTTTTAACTGTAAAATCAACAAAGTTTAGTTCATTTGTAGCCATATCAGTCGATCGAGTGAAAATTCAAACCGCTTTGTTCTTTTATTCAATTTCATTATTTTTTTCTATGTACTACCTTTTTGTGTTATTAGCGCAAATTCGGTAGGATAAATAAAAAAAATGTTGGAGTATAGAAGAAACAGTTGAATAACAAAAGGTTATGCTTTTTACATAAAAAAAAGTGAATTCAAAAGTCTAGCGATATAACTGCATATTCAAAAGTTATAATAAAAATAAAAAATTTAAAAACACTGTAACATCTTAGTTACTGACATTCTAATGTTAATAAAAAAAAATAAAAATTATTATAAAAAAAAAAATTTATATTAAATTACTTCGACTTTCAAATGAAAAAAAAAATAAATAAATTAAAAAAGAAAATTTAATACGAATAATAAATTAAAAGTACCGCAATTCTCTTCTGCTCTTCTTTCTTGGCGTTACAACCCGGTGTGAACCTTTACCTCCTCGACGATTCTCTTCCATGCTGATCTATCTTGCGCGGCCGTTTTCCAGTTTCGAACCCCTAACATTACTAAATCTTCTTCAATGCCGTTCAATTAAATCTTCTTCGTTCAAGCGTTTTCTAGGTCTTTTGCGACTTCTAAAGTTATTGATTCTGCCCTCCATTATTCTTTTAGAAACGCGTTCATTAGGCATTCGGGCTACATGCCCCGCGCACCTAATTCTTTGCGATTTTACAAACTTCACTGTTGTTTCACCTTGTATTAACTCCTCGAGTTCATTGTTGTATCTAATTCTATATGTTCCATCTGCATTTTGCACAGGCCCGAAAATTCTTTGCAGAATTTTTCTCTCAAATACCGCCAGGCTGTTAAAATCTACGGCAGTACCGCACCATGACTCGCAACCGTAAGTCAAAACAGGTCTTATCAACGTCTTGTATAGTTTAAGCTTGGTAGTCTTTGAGAGTAATGACGACACAAAAAATTTTCTGTGCGCAGAATAACATCTATTTCCTGGCTGTATTCTTTCTTGAATGAAACTTGAGTTGTTTGCCTCAAAATGCACACCCAAATATTTAAGGTCTTTGACGAATTCAAATGTTCAATTTATGGTTTGCCCATTTCTATTTATATTGTTTAGAGCTAGCAGCATATACTTGGTTTTGTTCTGATTTATTTTCAAACCAATTTCAGCTCCTTCTCTACCATCTGTTAGGATGTATTTTCTAATTCGCTTAGGTTTTCGGATAATACAAAAACGTCACCAGCAAATGGACAAATTTGAATGGATTTAAAAAGAATATTGCAGCCTGGATCCAATTCGCCCATGATATTGCGCATAACTACATTGAACAACGTAGTCAAGTGACAGTGAGTCTCCTTGTCTAACGCCGTCTCGAATTTGGAAACTCTCTGTTATTTTTCCTTGTATAAGGACCCTAGCTCTCATTTCCTTCAAAGTATCTCGTCCCGTAAGATACTTGTAATTTTCCAACTTTTTATGGAATCGAAGGCCTGCTCCAAATCCACAAATAGACCGTGTAAATTCATTCCATGCTCATGAAATTTTTGCTCTAGTTGCTTTAATGTGAAGACTTGTTGATCTGCTTCGACGAAACCCGCATTGATACTCGCCTATAATTGTTTCAGAGATGGCGTCTAATCGTTCATGCAATATGTTAGTAAAAATTTTGTATGCGATGTTAAGCAGTGTTATACTTCTGTAATTTTTGCACACATTTTAGTCTCCCTTTTTGTAAATCGGGCAGATTACACCATCATACCGGGTGTCGGGTAATGTTTCTGAATCTCATATGTTATTAAATCATGTACTTTCACGTGCAGCTCCTCACCTCCATATTTTATCAACTCTGCCGTCAACATGTCATCCCCTCCACTTTTACCATTCTTCATCTTTTCAATAGCTCGTTTAGTTTTTTCTATGCTGGTACTATTTTACACGTCTTTTACTGCATCTGGCACTTGACTGTTTTGTGTCAGTTGATTGCTTTACGGGTTAAGTGCTCTTTCCACCTTTCTAATATTTCCTTTTCTTCATATAATTCCTCACCTTTTCTGTCTTTACATATGTTCAATATCGGTTGAAATTCCGTTTTTTCGTTCTTTACTCTTCTATAGAACTCTTTAGTTCTTCTTTGTGAATTCTGTTGTTCTGTTGTTTCTTGCATCGCGGCCTTTTTTTCTTCTAATTAGATTTTTCGGTATATTTTTGTTGACTTTTCCTTGTCTTTTGTAACAGCATCTTTCGTCTTGCCTCATTTTTTTCTTCGATGGCTCTTCTGCGTTCATCATCGTACCAATCTGCATTTCTCGATCTTCTTTCTACACCAATTATTTCATTTGCTGTTTGTTTTATTACGCTATGTATTTTTTCTCACCTACGATTGATGTTGCCATCTAAGGTTGAAGCAGGGAGCTTTCTGCTTATAGCATTGCTATATACTTCCCGGAGCACTGGGTTATTGACTATCTTTGAGGTTTTCCATCGCGTTTTTTTAAAACCCCTTTGTAGGCCGACACACGACAACTTCTGTCTTAATATGGTTAACACCATATAGTGGTCGGAGTCACAATTAGCTCCGCTGCAGGATCTGACGTTTATTATGGACGATAAAAGTCTTTTACTAACCAAAACATGATCAATTTGATTAGCTGGAAATCTACCAGATAGTTTCCAAATTTATTTGAATATATCTTTTCCCGGGAAACTAATACTTTTGGTCCATAGATCTGCTACCTACAAATTGACATAATCTTTGTCCATTGTTGTTGGTTATGCTATGCAATGACTGCAGTCCAGCTAAATCCCTCACAAATTCTTCTTGGCTAAACTTGGCGTTATTTCTATCATTTTAACTGATGTTAGCATAGTCCTAATATTCCAAGTAGATATTCGTAAATCATTAGCTATTATACGTTTCGTTAGTCTATTTTCATTGATCAATCAATTCCGAGGCCTTCGCTGAAGTTCCATAAAATTGAAGTTGTCACTTTAATTTAGTCCAAGGCATTCTTCTCTATGATTAACCCGTCAATACTCGGACGTCAGAGCCTCATCTGTTTTAAACAGGTTCCATCTCGAGAAGGTTGAGGTTGACATTTGGCTGTGAGGGGCTTTATATTCGCTTCCCAATCCAAAGAACCCATAACCGTAGTACCATAATTACACAGAAAAAAAGTTTGATAATAAATACAAAAAATTTTAACCATTAAATTAAAAAAAAGAAAAAAACAAGCACAAAAAAAATTACTTAATATGCAAGCATCAAAAAAACTGTAAGCATATTGGCTCCATTTAAATTTGATCAACCGATGGAAACCAGGAACAACACTGCCACCACCAGCAGCAACAGTGCCACCACCGCATTGGTTTCACCCCCATTATAATTGATGAGGTATATAGTTGACATCCCAGACTATAACGGTAAGTCGGCAGGTAACCGTTACAGTTTGGGATGTAGCAAAATATGCTCAGAAAAGTCAAGATATTTTAATGAACAGAATAAAACTAAGGTAACAAATAGAGCTAGAGATTGTTAAAATAAGTAATTCATATGTAGACTGAATCGAAATAAAAAAAATTGTAACAGATAATTTTGGTGAAAGGAAAACATCTTTGCAACTTTTTAAAGAGTTTCAAAGTGGTAAATTTCGAACAATAAGTATAGATCTCTATATTGAGATAAAAAGAGTTTATATATGTCGAGTAAAAAAGTTAAAGATGAGCCAAACGCGGACGCCATTAGACGAGTCAATATTAAAAACGAATTCCGAATATTTAAAAAAAATTACCCGAGACAATGTCTTCAATAATTTTTAGTCCGAACTCAACTTCACCAGAAGATGCTGTTTTCTCTACCGAAATTTAACCCGTATAATTTTAACAGTAATAAAAATTCTAACATAATTATGTAAGTAAATTTTTTTCAAAAACTGATATTCCTACGATAATACTAATAATAGTAACAACAATAATAAAAATTATAATACTAATCCGAATAATAATATCCAAAGAAATTTTAATAATAATAGTGGAAATAATTTACGTTATAATAAAAAAATGGTCTTACACACTCACAAGTGGCTTCCAAAATGGCAGAAAATGATGTAGATAAAGGACCTAAGAAAGGCATGGATAATAAATAAATTGACAATAATTAAATACACATTGAGTCTACCAAGCAGACCTTTAATGTTGGTTCACTATATTGTCGACCAAGATATAACATAAAGAAGAATATTTTTAAGCATCTGGTACGCTTGGGGGGGGGGAAATATTCTTACTGCGAGGAGACTGTAATGCCAAACATGTAAATTGGGGCTCCAGATTGACGCCAACTAGAGATAAGAACTAAGGAAAGTCATTTGTGAGTTGGGCTGTTTCAATCATTCTACTGGCAGTCCGACTTATTGGCCTACTGATGCCAACAAAATACCGGACCTGTGCCTTTTTTATATCTAAAAGGATTTCAGCAAATTTTTTGAACTTTTTATTAACCCTTAGTGAAAAAGTAACTAATAAACGGAGCTTACTCTCTTTAGTCAACAAAATGACAAATTAGATGAGCTTCAAACATCATACTATTAAAAATATACATGTTAATGCTGAAAAGATTGGGGACTTATTATTATTGGGGAAATTAGAGATCAACTAGATCTCTAATCAACACCCAGAAAATAAAATTTTTGTAAATAGACTTTCTCAAACACTCAAAAGAAAAATAGATAATTCAAAATCAGTGTCATACGAGAATTGCATAAAGGGATTGTCGGCAACTAAAGAAACGAATAATTCGTTGCGGAAAACAACGAAGAGTACCAAAAAAATGATAAAGCGAATCCTCCCACTGAAAAAAGTGGATGAATCATGGGCAAAAAGCAACGGGGATAAAGCTGAAGTATTTGCTGTTCCCTTGGAAAAAATTTTTCAACCAATTGAACTGAATTCTAGTGTTTGTTTAGAAGAAGATTTTGGTATGGGTGAAAGCACTATGGCTTTATTTAATAAAAAAGAAATTTTCCAAGCGATAAAGTTGCATAAAACGAATAAGGCCTCAAGGTTTTGATCTCATTTCTGCTCAGATATTAAGAGACTTTACGAGAAAAGCTATGCCATTTTTGAAAAAATTGATAAATGCAGCTGTTAACCTGAGAAATACTCCCATTGCTTGGAAAGTAGTGGAAGTTATTGGAAGGATCGGTGAAACCCTTGAATGAGGAAAAGACATATTCCTCTACTACAATAATTTCTCTAATATATCTTGTTAACAAGGCTGATGCCGATAATAGAAAATAAGAAATTGATTCCAAACCATCAGTTTGGTTTTAGATAATCTATCAGTTTAGATCTATTTAGCATGCCAAAATTGACCAAGCACACAAAATGACAAATATTGTGGAAAAGGCGTTAGAAGAAAGGCAAATATGTTCGACAATATTTCTGGACGTTGTCCGGGCGTTCGATAAAATTTGGCATGACGGTTTATTATTTAAACTTAGAAAAATTATACCTTTGCAATTGGCGGAGTTATTTGAATCACATTTACCTGACAGGCTTTTCCGAATCAAACAGGACGACGACTACTCTACGCTTAGGGAAATTACAGCTGGACAAACTTTTCAGAACAAGGTTCTTCGTAATATCATGGGTGCTCCTGGTATATGCGCAATAGCGATATTCATAGGGATCTGGGTGTCCAAGTAAATGAGGAGATAAGGAGCTGTGCCATGGAACATAGGCCGCATTTGGAACATGATGTAAATGTGAAGATTTCGCGACTTATAGGGGAGAGGGTTTGAACAAAAGGACTGAAGCGAACGAGACATCTCGAGCTAATCTGAAGTGTTGTAACAGCACTTCCGTGCCTTCCTTCACGGAATACAGACGCAAAAACACGATAGAGCAAAAATATTAGTTAGAGTAAAATAACAAATTTAGATGGTTTAGAAAATTTTCCAAATATCAGCTACTGGATCAAAAGCCGACCAAACTTACCCTATCTAAAAACCAATCGAGTTCTATGAACAACGTTAATTCCAAAATTTGTAATCCTATTTTTAAAAGTAAAATCAATTCAATTGAAATTAAGACCCTAAATAACACTATTAGTTGTGATACGAAAGTTATGATAGACAGTTTTCTCGAATTTGACTCAGTATGCAAAATGGAATTTCTAGAATTTGATTTCCATGACAGTTTTTACACGTTAATAGCGAATAACATACTTTTAACTCAGCAGTCACAAATTGATTTAAAGATAAGGTATTAAGATTGGGGACTGGAAACGAAAGCCCACTTTGATTCAGGCAAATGAAGATGTAGAACCATGTTGATGTGCTTATTAATGAATTAGGTTTATTTAATATGGTATTTCGGGGTGAACATAGAATAAGTTCTGACCACCTTGATCATAAAATTAAAATGAACTCTTGAAAATTTTGAAGAGATTCGGTAAAACCTTTTATCAAGAGGGTGATGATTTAACATTCACCCAAGAAATAAATCACAAAATAAATACGGAAAAATTAAATTCCTATTTGCACAAAAATTTACCGTTACCCTGAAGTGCATTACCAAAAATTCAATGAAGAAATCGATGAGATGCTACAGCGCGATATTATTAGGTAAAGTAATTTGCCATATTCAGCTCTAGTATGTATTTTAAATATTATAGGAATTAGAACCTTACAGTGTATTCATCTCAATATTTAATAATTATATTTTCAACTTGACACTACAGTTCCTTCCCATGTATTGAGTTAACTCACCCCAAGAGAAAAAAGCTTTTCACTAATAATAATGTCTTTATATCTAACAAGTCCCAATGCTCAGAGAGAAACTTGAAAGCACGACCTTATTTTATATGGGTTTTTTTAAATCGAAGTGGCTATTTTTTGAGAAGAAATATTAAAATAAATTCACACTTATCATAAAGCAGGTAAAATTTAGAAAATATATTTGAAAAATCAAAAAAATATATTAATATTTTCATTGATAAATTTTTTAAAATTTAAAAAAAAGCGGAAAAACAACAAGCACAACCATCGCCTTCAACGTTTTATATGTTACTGAAAGCATTTCATTATTTTTAAGTGAACAGCTTTTTTTTCTCATAGGGTAAGTAAGATAATACATACCAGACATAATGGGTATATTGCGCAAATTGTATTAAGATAAACTAAGCTATATTTTGCGTTTACTTATTAAATTTAAAATAACCACACTTGATTTTTAAAAAAAATTTTGAACAAGTAATAAATTTCAAGGAGAACGATTTGCACTAAGTATACGTTTTCACTTTTTGCTTCAATGCTCAACCGAACACATATTTAAATGGAAATGGTAACGTACTGTACGTTCAATTTTTCAAATTTAAAAACTTAAAAATCGTTTAAAAGTTTTGTAGCCCACATAACATAACAAACATACTTACAACCTTATCTGAAGTTGTTAAAAAAATTAAAGAATTAGCAATAGTTCTGATTCCGTATTTAATACATACATATATATTCTGTAGCTGATTTATGATAATAATGTAGCTAGATTTTATGACTACTTTTTCAATTGGTCTTTTGAGATTCTTCATCAGTAATAAAAACAACTTGTATTTTTTAGCAGCATAAAGTCACAAAAAAGCATCTAATGTTAAAAATGCAGTGTAACAAAATATGGTAGAAAATGTTATTTCTTTTGAGTATACGTCAGAATTAGGGTTGTCGTTTGGCTCCGAATTGAAAATTTGGCTCCCCGGCTTCTCATTTTGTATTTTGGCTCCGATTTTGTTTTTTCCTCACGCAGACTTGAAAGCAATATTGATAATTATCTTGAAAGACTTTTTCATTTGAAACCTTTCTTGGAATATTTAAAAATTTGTTGACAAAACCATGGTTAACGAAATTATGTACATATACCTTTTTCTGCTAATTTAGACGCCAACACCTATCTTTTTTTAGTCACGTTAATCAATTAGTCAATTAAAGTGTAAAATAACCAAACTTAAGAAAATTCGTTGAAGTCAGCAGATGAAATATGTTTGCATAGAATTTTTTCAATAGACCAAAATATTGCAATTTTGACGTTTTAATTGAAGAAGATCGAGTATATTGTTCAAAATTTGAAAAATTCAATGCTTGAAAGCTCCCTCAGATTAGCGCACTCTAGTGCGACTGCTGAAGGGGTATTTTTTTTCTGTTAATTTGATTAAAACCAAATTGAAAAACTCCTCTTATGTTGAAATTGTAATTATTGATGCAAAAAGCTAGGAACCTAATTGTGATCTTATTGAACTAACGGTAAGAAAATTTAAAGTATTGTAAATTGTTTTTTTTTATGAAATATAGGAATTAGCTCCACGTTTTTGAAAATGGCTCCCCTTCTTGAATATTCTGCTCCCCGTTCAAAAAATCAAACGACAAACCTTGTCAGAATATCAACGTATTAAAGTGTAAAAAGTAAGTATACGTGGTACGCGTTTTTTAGGTATTAAGGTGAGCTCGTAGTTTAAGCAAGCAAATGAAAAAAACTGTTAGTGTGAAGTTCCTTTTATAAAGGTGTTTTACTTTCATTTGCATTTAGTTCGCGAAAATATTACCAATTTGAGTTGGCAACTTTTATTTCTTTATTATGTTTACATATTGATTATATTGTCAGGTTGTTTTGTACAAGAAAACCAAAAATATTTAATAAAAAAATCTTTTTTTTTAAAGGAAAACGAAAATTTTTGATAAAAAAAGCACTATCGAACAAATTCAATTTTACCCATTTGAATATCTAAATAATTATCTGAATAAATTTTTTGTAGCAATTCGAATTCTTCGATAGTTCCCATCTTTATATAAAATGTTGCAGGAGGATGTTGCTTATAGATTTTCCGGTTTTTTGCATGTATTTTAAGAATTTTTAAATTGTGAATAAAAATATTATATTTAATTGATTTTTTAGATATATTTTCGAAATTTTATCTACTTTATAATAAGTATGAATTAATTTTGCTCTTTTTTCCTAAAATGTAGCCCTTTCAATTTACAAAAAACCTTATTGATATTTTAGCATTGGGACTTAGATACAAAGACATTAGCGTAAATGTGTAAACTTTTTAATGCCGTAGTGAAAAAATATATTTGCAGTTGCCTTAGAACTTAAAGTTTAATTCTATTTTCGAAAGGCCTTTTTTTTGTACAAAAACATCGATCGAGATATTTTTACAAATTCTGTAATTTTCAATTTATCGAACGTTCTTTACATTCAGAATTGAGTTAAAACTAAATTATCGAAAAAGGCCCTACTATGTAAAAATGCGAAACTTTAGTTTTATTTAGTTTTATTCTTTTTTTAGTTTTGTTAAGTTTTATTTTTTCAAAAACTTAGACTTCTCAATAAATAAAATTGCAAATGAATGAAGAGTATGCGAAAGCAGCATTCCGTAGTATCACTTTTGCTACTTTTATATACGGTTTAGATTATGTCAAAATTTTAAAGGTGACAAAATTATTTAGCGAAAGTAGCACTACATAGTAGCCCACATGGAATATTAAAAATGCACTTTTCTACAACATACAACCCATGGTAAAAGTAAACGCACACATATGCATGTATAATGGGGGAACCTTTTGTAGATCAAGCGCGGCTGTCGTTTGATTTTTTCGATGAGGAGCAGAAATATTCAAAAGAGAGACCCTTTTTTAAAAAAATGGAGCCAATTCCTTTATTTCATAAAAAACAATTTATTACCGTACGAATACAAACAAATCTGATGTGATCAGCATATAACCGACTGCAATGTATATTGTTTAGATTAGTACAAGTATTCCAGAATTATGAAAATGTTTTTTCAACATTTCTTTACAATTTTAATGACACTAATAAGCTTTAGTTAACATACCTAGAAAAATTTGAATTTGATTCTTAGAAGAGTTTCATTTTGTGCCGTCCGAATTACACGAAAAGTTCGTAAGAAACTTCTGGTAACAACCAGAACTCAAATATTAAATTTCAAGAAATTCCATCATATGTTGATATAGTTAATAATGTGAAATCGGCCCCCAGATCTGTTTGCGACTCCTGATCTTTCCAAAAATAATATACAGGTTCATTGTTTTAACAATTCGAATTTAAATATTAAAATTCAATAAAATCGGTTGATTATTTTATATACGCAAAAATGGTGATTTGGCCCGCAGTAAACGTCCAGTTTCTGCCACTTGATTTTTTCCAAAAGTTATCTGTTGAATATTTTTTTTAAAATGAACAAAAATGTGAAACATATCTGTTAAAAAGTCGCGTTTCCGAAGCCTTATATATACCACAAGTTGATCAAAACTGGTTCGATCAAACTTCAGATCTACATGTGCACACACAGACTAACAGACTGACAGACCGACAGATTGCTAAAAATAGTTTATTTACACTTCCTTGCCATAAAGAAGTGCGTTCCCACCCGACATTTAAAATTTGTTGCCACATCACATAACCTTTCTTATTGTATACACAATGCAGTCGGTAAAAAAAAACCAAACAAAAACTTTTAACAAGAATTATGACCAAATGAAAAAAAAATCATAAATATTATTATGATGTTTTTTGCTTATCATATGTTTACCACTTTATTCATTTCGTTATACGTAGACTAAAATGGTTACTTTAAATGGAAGTTAAAGTACGCTTAAAAATAAATAAGTATAAATAAGATCACATTTTCGCATCAATATTTTTACATAGTTCTTTTGAATTTAAAATGTTGCTTACCATTTCAACATAAGAGGAATTTCTCAATTTAGTTTTAATCAAATTAAAAGAAAATACCTTTTCAGCAAACGCACTACAATGCGTTAAATTGTGGTATCTTTGTTTAAATTTTTCAAGTTTTAACAATATACTCGTTCGACTTCAATTAAAATGTCAAAATTGCAATACTATCGTTTATTGAAAAAATTCTAAACAAACATATTTCATCTGTTAACGTCGACGAATTTCGCTAAGTTTGGGTATTTGACACTATACTGACTAATTGATTAACTTGACTACAGAAAAAGGTATATGTATATAATTTCGCTAATCAAACTTTTGTTAATGAATTTTTAAATATTGCAAATTGTTTTTACTTTTTGCATTATATACTTAATGTCATCATTTTTTCTCATTTCTGTTCAAAAGGTATTATCCCAGACTGTATGCAAAAACTTTTTTATCCAAGACAAACCTATTATAACTAAAAATATATGAAACTTTGCACTACATATCAGAAGAAAGTGCACTACATATTTCAAAAATGTTGAAAATGTAAACCTATAATTCTTATCCTCTTTTAACTTCTATATTTAATTGAAAAAGTACTTATGTATTTGAAAAGGACATATCAACATATATGTAATTATGCAAAAACTAACACCGGAGGCAACTTTTTGAATGCAAATTTTTTCAAATTCTTTAACCAGAAATTTTTATCGGGAATTTCTTAAATGTAAAGTGAAGAAACTCAAAGTGAACAAATACAGATATAAATCAGCATTTTACTTCAAAAAAATTTATTTTTATTGGTCCAAAAGAAAATGAAACAAAAATGATTGTATTTTGTAATCCTCACTATTTTATTTCATTTCTTTTGCTTCTTCAATATCATGTATCTTTTTTTCAGTGAATCTATCTCTTTGATCTCTTAAATGAAGATGTATCATGAAAAAATGAAAACTTACAGAAATAAATTTACGAAATACGAAAGCTACAATAAAATAATACTAAGCAAAAACAAATGTTAATTTTGTTTCCAACTTTTTTAATACAAAATTTTGCAAAAAAAAATGTTTAAGAGATGGATCATTTAATTAAAATTTTCCTTTTTTATATCTTAATCTCGCCTGAGCTTTTGTATATCGACTTCTATTACTATGTCCTTCGAATTCTACGTCTTTTTCGTCTTTCATCTCGTCTTCCGAAATTTCGTTAGGTTCCATAAAGTATTTTTTACGTACTCTTTGATAGTATAAATAAGTTTTAGCCAAAATATAACCAATAATCGAAATTATCATAACTGAAAGTACCATTAAGGCCGGATGTTTAACTGCTGGCTCTTTTGTAAATAAATGATCGAAAAGTGAAATTAAGACACCAATAATTATCCCTATTCCAGCACCAACCCACGGGATACGCTTTTCGTATTGCATTTGCTCACCACTAAATTTCGCTGCTTTTTGCGCAGCAGCTAATAAGGTGTAGTCATCTGGTTTTAAAGCAAGTGCTCTTCCATAACTCAATAATGCGGCTTCATACTGCCCAATTTCTGTTAACACTTCAGCTTTTCTGTAATGAGCTTTAGGCCAAGTCTTATTCAGTTCAATCGCCATATCTGCATCTTTATTTGAATAATAATAATTTTTCATCTTCAAATGAACCAATGATCTATTGCTGTACAATGTACAATCCTTTGGATTAAGATTGATTGCTTTCGTATAGCTTTCAAGAGCTGCTAAGTAATTTCCCGCTTTAAAATGGTTATTCCCCTGAATTCTCCAATCATCTGGTCCCTCCATATCCAAATTTACAATATGCTTCCAAAAAATTCAACTTTTTAAAATTTTGAAATTTTCTAAAAAAAACTATTAATTACGATTTGTTCTTTAATATTTATACATATTTATTTTAATGAATTCGTTGTTTTATCATTATATATAAAAGATGCAGATTGATGTGTAATTCAGATTCCATGACAAAATTACTTGTTTTAAAGCCAATTTTATGAGAGATTGTAATGTCAAAAATAATTGAATTGTATACATTCCTTCTATTATTTTTACCTTGATATTACATACAGTATTTTTGTCAGCCGTGTATTGAAGCTAGAGAAGCATTATATTGGAGAAGATTACACGGTTGGTGTTGACGTCAGTTTTCATTGCAATCCCATGTATTTTGTTGTTGTAAAAAATATAGAAACTGAAGACCAATTTTAAATTTTCTTTAGTTATTTCGATTCCATAGTTTCATGTTTTCTTATAACGTTTCAAATTAAAACGTCAAATTCACTTAGCAATGTCGTTTCGTGTTTTCTTAAATTTAGTTCAAATAGTTATTAAACGAGGAGATCGTAACATAAATTATTTTCAAATATTGTGGTAAGCTAGAGTTAAAGGAGAAATTACAAAATTATAATTTAATCTGATATTTTTTATTTGATGCTTAGAATTAATACCTTACCTGATAATACAATTTATGATGGATTGGAATAAAATTCAAACTTCAATTTTGATCAATTTTGTCAAAATGGAAAAATACTTAAGTATCGTTAACATTAATCATCCTAGTTATTTAAGCAGACTCGCTAAAAAAAACTGTTTTCATGAACTTTGCAAAGAAAAGCAAGATGTGAAAAGTGGCATCACCATATCGGATTTAAAAAAGAAAATAAATACATTGAAAACACAATATAACAAAGAAAAAAATATCATCAAGTCAAGAAAAAGTGGATCAGGTGTGGAAGATAAATATGTACCAAAATTATTGTGATATAACGATGTAACATTTTTTGATGTTGGAATAACCGAAAGAAACAACGAATCAAACATTGAATATGAGGTAAGTAAAATTAACAATGAAACGTTGTTAAATTAAAAACGTAAAAGTAACAACGAATCAAACACTGAATATGACGTAACTAAAATTATAACACATGTATGTGCATGTATGTATGTGCAACTTTATTGGCAAGGTCAAGCTCAGGCACTCCTTCATTACTAAGAGCCTATAAGTATAAAAGCAATTGTTTGAACAAAGACGCAATAATGAAAGATATTGAAAATACAGACAAATGCTTAAATTCAATTTTTGAAAGACAAAGAAGACACGGCTGACTATAATTACTGTAAAATATTGCATGATGAACTGTTAAAACTTTCTTATGATACTCGGCAAGAATTTGCCTTGGGTTATTTTTTAAAAGGAAATTATGAAGAACTTACCTATTTTAATTAAAAATTTGTATTATATTTTTTTTAATTTATATATTCTTATTTTTTCTTATATTTTATAATTTATATACATACATATTCTTATTTAAATGAATACATACTTATTTTTTCCGTAATGTTTTATTTTTTTCTTGTTATTTAGTGTTTCACTTCCAATCTGTACTCACAATTACTGCTTAAACGAAATTTAATTTGTTATAAAAATAAACAATAACTATTAATAATCTTAAATATTTAATATAAAGTCTAGTTAAAATCTCGTTCTTTGATATTAAGTCCCAGTCCTATGCTCCTCCTACGAGTGGAAAATGAAAAAAAATGAAATTTTAGTTTAGAAGACTTAAATTTTTTTAAAAAACGTTAATTTTTTCAAAAAACTTTTGATTTTTTTCGACGCGAGACCTCTGTCTCTACATCTTAAAATTTGTTCGGCAAAGTGATACTTTTTGCCAACTTATATTAATTTTAACATACATATACTTTGACTATGTAAAAAAATTATTAAGTTTGAAACTGTTATTTTTCATTTGAGTTATTTTAAATTAGCCTCGAGGAAAGGCGTTTATATATAATACAATATTAATATTTAATATTACGAAAACTATAATATTTTTCCAAAAATTGAAATTCCGAAAAAGCAACTACGTTTCTTTCATCGAAATTTAAAACGAACGGAATCAAAAGTCAGGATAAAAGTTTAACCGAGTTATTTTTTAATTTTTGTCAAGTCAAAGCACCGAATTAGGACATTATATTAAAGAAATTAGGACATAAATATTAAAGGAGGGACCCTTTTTGCTTCTATCTCGCTTTGCACTGCCTAAAAAATCGTACATTGACAAAAAAATATAGTTGATCTAAAAACTTCATGCAAGTCTCTTTCTCCGGCCGAGGATTGTCAAATACTCTTTATTTTTTCTTAGAAAAGTAAACCAATTTTGTAAAGCATGACAAAAGTGAACCAAAGTATTGTGTTTTTTTTTTTTTACCGACCGTATTGTGTAAACAATAGGTAGGTTATGTGATGGCAACAAATTTTGCATATCGAGTTTTCGGTGGGAACGTACTTCTCCATAGTAGAGAAGTGTAAATAAACTATTTTTAGCAACCTGTCGGTCTGTCGGTCTGTCCGTCTGTCGGTCTGTCGGTCTGTCCGTCTGTCGGTCTGTCGGTCTGTGTGTGCACGCGTGTATCTCAAGTTCGGCTGAACCGATTTTGATGAAATTTTATATGTAAGTTTGTTTCCACCATGGCACGGATCGATCAACTTTTGGTATATATCAGGCCTCGGGAACTGCACTTTTTAGCGGGCCTGTTTTACATTTTTGAACATTTTGAAGAAAGTATTTAACCGATTTACTTGAAATTTCATATATGTATAAGCTCAGCTCGACCGTCCGCAAAAATTCGTATGTTTTGGAAGAAATCAGGCATCGGCAACTGGGCGTTTACTACGGGCCAAATATACATTTTTGTGTATATAAAGAGAAATAATCAACCGATTTCATTGAAATTTAATATATGAACTCCTCGTATTAAAACAATGAACATATAAATTTTTTGGAAAGATCAGGGCTCGAAAACGGATTTGCGGGCCGATTTTACATTTTTCACCATTTTGAAGAAAGTATTCAACCGATTGACTTGAAATTTCATATATAAGCTTTGCTCGATCATACGCAAAAATTCCTAACTTTTGGAAGAAATCAGGTATCAGCAACTGGGCGTTTACTACGGGCCAAATATACATTTTTGTGTATATAAAGAGAGATAATCAACCGATTTCATTGAAATTTAATATTTCAGTTCCTCGTATTAAAACAATGAACATGTAAATTTTTTGGAAAGAGCAGGCATCGGCAACTAGACGTTTACTACGGGCCAAACATACACTTTTGTGTATATAAAGAGAAATAATCAACCGATTTCATTGAAATTTAATATATGAATTCCTCATATTAAAGCAATGAACATATAACTTTTTTGGAAAGATCAGGGCTCGAGAACTGATTTGCGGGCCGATTTTACATTTTTCACCTTTTCCACAGAACAAATTGATGAAATTTCTTGAAATTTGATATTTTAGTTCTGGTTGTTACCGAAACTAACTGGCGAGCATTTCAGTGAATTTGGGTAGCACAAAGCGAAACTCTACTAAGAGCCAAATTTACATTTTTCTAAGTATGTTAACTATAAGCTTACTAATGTCCTAAAAATTGGAAAGAAGTATTTAACAGACATTTTTATAATATTCTGTAACACTTTCATTTAACTAGACAATACACAATGCGGTCGGTTATGTGCTGATCACATCAGATTTTTTAAACTAGTGTAGTTTGTGAGTGAACAATTACACAACATTTTAACAAAAGTTTAAAAAAAATGCTATAAAAAGATAAATAAATTTTTAAATAATAATGTGCTATTTAATTTATAATTCGTAAATTTATTAAGTTTCTAATTTTCGAAAGAAAACATTTGTTTTTGTTTTGTTTTAAATTATTTCGGGTGACATAATTACACCAGGGGTGACTTTTATTTTCCAACCAAAGTTAGTTTGTGTTTAATAAAATATATGTATGGTACGTATTTCGATATTTAAAATGGACTGTGTCTTACTATATATTTACAATTTTCCTAGAAATGACAAACTGAAAAGAAAGTGGATTACAATTATTAGCAAAACTATTTAAAAGTATCTTAATATACTTATTATCAGACCTCATATCATCAATCATATTATAAGTCACGAATTATTAAAATTCTGCTCCGAATATTCGTAATGGAGCTATCATGAATAACGTTCGTAGCAAAAAATTACTATCAAAAGTCTACGAAAGAAGTAATCACCCGTAATAAGCAATTTAAAGGGA
Source organism: Condylostylus longicornis (assembly GCF_029603195.1). NCBI lineage: Eukaryota > Metazoa > Arthropoda > Insecta > Diptera > Dolichopodidae > Condylostylus > Condylostylus longicornis. The sequence continues at coordinate 259,150 of NW_026578037.1, forward strand.
ATTGTCGTATTAAATTATTAAATTTTGAATTTTTTTGTTTGAGTATTTTGCGAAAAATTATTTTTCCCACCTTTCAAAAACACTCAAAACTGAAAACAAGCGCAAAACTCTCTTTTTAAAAAACGTAAAAGTTGTGTATTCAAATAGCAAGAAAACCCATAAATAAACATTTGACAGTTGGAATAAAATATTGATTTTGACACTCCGAAAAATTGTGTTGCAATTGCTGATTCATAATCTCTACGAAAGGAAATTGTGCTCATTTAAAGTCTACGGCGTAGCTAAGCTCGTAATTTGTAGAATTCTACGATTGAAATTCATGATAGAGCTGATTATCTTTTTTCATATTATTAGGTCTTAAAAAAAAAATAATGACGTAATTTCATTAAAAAAAATTTTTTTATTTAAAAAAGAAATAAACCAGACGGAAAAGTTGAAAAAACTTTTAAAAACTGTATAAATAGGTGATAAACGTTCAAAATATTATCAAACATAAACAAATATTTTTTGATTATACAAAAAACCGAAAATTTTGATGTTGAATTATAAAAGTGTGAAACTATAAAAACCATTTTTGCATCGATTTTATTTATTAAGTGTTTTAATAAAAAATAAAAAAAAAATTATTGATGTGGCATAACCAAGAAAACTATGTTTCGACAGCTTTAAGATAAAACACTTAAGATAAACAGCTTTAAGATAAACAAATTTTTCTTTACAAAACTTGAAAAAAGATTGAGAAAATGAAAACGTCATTATTTTCATTTTGGTCCAAAAAATATTATTTCAGGATAAAAGTTTAACCGAGTTATTTTTTAATTTTTGTCAAGTCAAAGCACCGAATTAGGACATTATATTAAAGAAATTAGGACATAAATATTAAAGGAGGGACCCTTTTTGCTTCTATCTCGCTTTGCACTGCCTAAAAAATCGTACATTGACAAAAAAATATAGTTGATCTAAAAACTTCATGCAAGTCTCTTTCTCCGGCCGAGGATTGTCAAATACTCTTTATTTTTTCTTAGAAAAGTAAACCAATTTTGTAAAGCATGACAAAAGTGAACCAAAGTATTGTGTTTTTTTTTTTACCGACCGTATTGTGTAAACAATAGGTAGGTTATGTGATGGCAACAAATTTTGCATATCGAGTTTTCGGTGGGAACGTACTTCTCCATAGTAGAGAAGTGTAAATAAACTATTTTTAGCAACCTGTCGGTCTGTCGGTCTGTCCGTCTGTCGGTCTGTCGGTCTGTCCGTCTGTCGGTCTGTCGGTCTGTGTGTGCACGCGTGTATCTCAAGTTCGGCTGAACCGATTTTGATGAAATTTTATATGTAAGTTTGTTTCCACCATGGCACGGATCGATCAACTTTTGGTATATATCAGGCCTCGGGAACTGCACTTTTTAGCGGGCCTGTTTTACATTTTTGAACATTTTGAAGAAAGTATTTAACCGATTTACTTGAAATTTCATATATGTATAAGCTCAGCTCGACCGTCCGCAAAAATTCGTATGTTTTGGAAGAAATCAGGCATCGGCAACTGGGCGTTTACTACGGGCCAAATATACATTTTTGTGTATATAAAGAGAAATAATCAACCGATTTCATTGAAATTTAATATATGAACTCCTCGTATTAAAACAATGAACATATAAATTTTTTGGAAAGATCAGGGCTCGAAAACGGATTTGCGGGCCGATTTTACATTTTTCACCATTTTGAAGAAAGTATTCAACCGATTGACTTGAAATTTCATATATAAGCTTTGCTCGATCATACGCAAAAATTCCTAACTTTTGGAAGAAATCAGGTATCAGCAACTGGGCGTTTACTACGGGCCAAATATACATTTTTGTGTATATAAAGAGAGATAATCAACCGATTTCATTGAAATTTAATATTTCAGTTCCTCGTATTAAAACAATGAACATGTAAATTTTTTGGAAAGAGCAGGCATCGGCAACTAGACGTTTACTACGGGCCAAACATACACTTTTGTGTATATAAAGAGAAATAATCAACCGATTTCATTGAAATTTAATATATGAATTCCTCATATTAAAGCAATGAACATATAACTTTTTTGGAAAGATCAGCGCTCGAGAACTGATTTGCGGGCCGATTTTACATTTTTCACCATATCCACAGAACAAATTGATGAAATTTCTTGAAATTTGATATTTTAGTTCTGGTTGTTACCGAAACTAACTGGCGAGCATTTCAGGGAATTTGGGTAGCACAAAGCGAAACTCTACTAAGAGCCAAATTTACATTTTTCTAAGTATGTTAACTATAAGCTTACTAATGTCCTAAAAATTGGAAAGAAGTATTTAACAGACATTTTTATAATATTCTGTAACACTTTCATTTAACTAGACAATACACAATGCGGTCGGTTATGTGCTGATCACATCAGATTTTTTAAACTAGTGTAGTTTGTGAGTGAACAATTACACAACATTTTAACAAAAGTTTAAAAAAAATGCTATAAAAAGATAAATAAATTTTTAAATAATAATGTGCTATTTAATTTATAATTCGTAAATTTATTAAGTTTCTAATTTTCGAAAGAAAACATTTGTTTTTGTTTTGTTTTAAATTATTTCGGGTGACATAATTACACCAGGGGTGACTTTTATTTTCCAACCAAAGTTAGTTTGTGTTTAATAAAATATATGTATGGTACGTATTTCGATATTTAAAATGGACTGTGTCTTACTATATATTTACAATTTTCCTAGAAATGACAAACTGAAAAGAAAGTGGATTACAATTATTAGCAAAACTATTTAAAAGTATCTTAATATACTTATTATCAGACCTCATATCATCAATCATATTATAAGTCACGAATTATTAAAATTCTGCTCCGAATATTCGTAATGGAGCTATCATGAATAACGTTCGTAGCAAAAAATTACTATCAAAAGTCTACGAAAGAAATAATCACCCGTAATAAGCAATTTAAAGGGAATTGTCGTATTAAATTATTAAATTTTGAATTTTTTTGTTTGAGTATTTTGCGAAAAATTATTTTTCCCACCTTTCAAAAACACTCAAAACTGAAAACAAGCGCAAAACTCTCTTTTTAAAAAACGTAAAAGTTGTGTATTCAAATAGCAAGAAAACCCATAAATAAACATTTGACAGTTGGAATAAAATATTGATTTTGACACTCCGAAAAATTGTGTTGCAATTGCTGATTCATAATCTCTACGAAAGGAAATTGTGCTCATTTAAAGTCTACGGCGTAGCTAAGCTCGTAATTCGTAGAATTCTACGATTGAAATTCATGATAGAGCTGATTATCTTTTTTCATATTATTAGGTCTTAAAAAAAAAATAATGACGTAATTTCATTAAAAAAAATTTTTTTATTTAAAAAAGAAATAAACCAGACGGAAAAGTTGAAAAAACTTTTAAAAACTGTATAAATAGGTGATAAACGTTCAAAATATTATCAAACATAAACAAATATTTTTTGATTATACAAAAAACCGAAAATTTTGATGTTGAATTATAAAAGTGTGAAACTATAAAAACCATTTTTGCATCGATTTTATTTATTAAGTGTTTTAATAAAAAATAAAAAAAAAATTATTGATGTGGCATAACCAAGAAAACTATGTTTCGACAGCTTTAAGATAAAACACTTAAGATAAACAGCTTTAAGATAAACAAATTTTTCTTTACAAAACTTGAAAAAAGATTGAGAAAATGAAAACGTCATTATTTTCATTTTGGCCCAAAAAATATTATTTCAGACGCTTTGCATGTAGTTTTATTAAGTTTTTAAAAACTTTTTTACAAGACACTTTGTTAGAAGACACCCTGTATGCGTACGTATGTACATAAAATTGTAATATAAAAAACGTCCAAACGGAAAAGCAACACAAAATTGTTTTTTCAATTACAATATAAAGTAGAAATTGTGTTTTTAGAATACAAAATTTGATTTAAAAAAAAAAGTAAAATTTTTTAAAATCGGTAATGTATCATTCATAAAATTTGTATGTATGTATGTACATTATACTAGTTAAATTTATTCTTTTCTTATCCAAACTAATTTAACACAAAATCCAGTACATGGACAGTTGGCAAAAGAAGACACGCTTTTACTTACCACGATACTTATTAGGGAAAAAGAAAAAAAATTATGCATTCATTTCTATAATGGAAGTAATCTGTATTGCTTTTTTTTATTTTTAAATCATTGCCTACTTTTCAAATGATCCGTTTTTGTTTTGTATTTTTCTCTCTTTATAATTTTATTTGAAATACACCTACATAGCTACAAAACAAAAATCCAGTTTTTAATGAACTATGTGGAAATAAAGTAAAATCAAAAATTAAAAATTAAGAAAAGAAGAAAAATTAGACAGAGCAATTATGTATGTACATACAAAATAGTTATAGGAAATTAATGTGGCTAGTGAAGCGACTGGTGTTGATAAGTTCTTTAAACAATTACATATAAATACATCCAAAATAAAAAGTATGTAAAATCAACTAAAACTTCCATTCTTTCAATGGGAAAATCCATAGTTTTTGATCCATTTTTTGAAAAATTTTGCAATATCAATGGAATATTCGAGTTTGCTTTAAAGAACCACAGTTGTGGTTTTAATGGAATTTTCTGTTGCAGTAAAGAAAATTTCACTGTTGAATTTCAGTTTTTTAACGAACTTGGATTAAAGGACCAAGAGATATTTACGGATATTCCCATTGATTTTAAGGAGCTTATTAATGGAAAATCCGTTTGCGTAAAGGATCATTTAAAGTTTAAAGAACTATAAAAGAATAAAAGTACAGTTTAAAGAACTATATTTTGTTGAATTGAAGGATGTTTTTTTTAAATGAATTTGCACTCTTTGCCTTGATGGACACTTTTCTGTTAACATAAGACATATGGTCATATAATACACTTCTTTACAAACATAAGTTATTTTAGTATTGTTTTTTCATTTTGTAACGGAATGAGTCACCTTTATTTTGCATCTTTAAATAATAAAGTTTGTTTTCAATATTTACTAAAATTTATTGAATATTTTTTTCTGAATCACTTTTCTTATGTAAAAACTTTTTAAGATTTTCTATATTTGGATTTTTTTATCTACTACCAGTATCTATCAGTCAATGATTTGAATAAAATATTTAGCGCTTTCTAAAAACTTCCACATCACAAAATTTCGGAATTCATACACATATTATGTTTTATACACAAACTTAATATTTAGATGAATCCAAGACGTCCTTTGTTAAGCATAGAATGCAAGGCTGAACCATTACTTTATTAATAACATCTGCATTGGGTTGTTAATTTATAAATTTAAAAAATGAATTGGTCGAGTCGTCTATTGAGGCTTTTCTTATAACTGTCGGTTTCAATACATAATGTAGCAGGTATATTAAATAAGCTTCCTTTGTTGCTGTAAAAAAATAAAAGAGATTTCTGATTTAGAATAACTCATTGTTTTAAAATTTTATGGAAACGAGAAAAAAAATAGTTGACCTTGTCAACTCTGTGATACCCGTACGAATTCGTTATCCTATGTGCGAATAACTAATGTGCCATAACTAACTATGGGGCAGACTATGACTTTAAGTTGCCGTATTACTATATTAATTTATGCAAAATTTCAGTACTATGTGTTTTTCAAAATACTGGTTGTGCCAAACTACTATTGAAGTTGTATGGCAGCTACCAGAAAGAACCAAGGAATTTTAGCGAATTTTATCAAGCACATCGGCCCTACTAATATATTCACTTGTGTGAAATTTCAATACCAGAGCTTTAATAGTTTCTGAAATATAGCCAAATAACTTTTGAAGTTGTATGGCAGGTACCAGAAGGAGCCAAGTAATTTCAACGACTTTTATGAGACACATTGGCCCTACTAATATATTCGTTTGTGTGAAATTTCAATACCACAACTTTTATAGTTTCTGAGATATAGCCAAATAAATTTTGAAGTTGTATGGCAGCTACCCGGACCGGTACCCCGATCACGTTCAATTTAAATAGGGTTCTGGCACTTACTACAATAAATCATTTGCGAAAATTTGGTGAACTTAGCTCAATTAGTTTTTGAGTTATCGTTCGGACGGACGGGCGGACAGACAAAGCTAAATCAACTCAGAATTTAACGCTGATCAAAAACATACACTTGAGTCTATATCTAACACCGTTATTTCTTAGCGTTACAAATGGTAAGGCAAATTTAGTATACCCTTCGAACACACGTTCGTACGGGTATAAAAATGTTAATTTTGTAGAAAAATAATAAATGATGTTATTTTTAGCACTTTTCCAAAAATTTTTTGAAAAAAGTGCTTATTAGTTTCAATCTGTCCATCCGTCCATCCGTCCGTCCGTCCGTTCGTCCGTCCGTCCGTCTGTCCGTCTCTCTGTTTACAAAACTTCTACACCCTTGAAGATAGAAAGCTGAAATTTTATATGTATATAGATCTTTACTAGAAACTTATTTTCGTAATACAAAATTTTTACCTATCTCCATCCCTCTAGAAGTTATACCCCCCCAAAACCCTAAAAATGGCCTTTTTTAACTATTTGTTGCAATGAAACCATAAGCATTTTTGAAATTTTTCAAACGCAGAAAGGCAGCGGCTTGCTTCCCCTAGCGGGGTATACTAACGATTAACTTTAGAAAAATAAAATGGCCGTTCAAATTTACCGTTATCTAAAGTTGTTTTTTTCCAAATTTTTGATGTCGATTAATTTCTAGACCCCAGCCTCTAGTAGCCTGAAATTTTAAGGACTTTTAGACACTAATAACTGCTTCATTTTGTTAGAAGAAAATTTTTTTCCATCTCCACCCCCTCTCAAGTTATCGCCTCTTAAAATTTGTAAAATTTGAATTTTTGACGCCTTATATTTCCGAAACCGGAAGCTTTTTCAAATTTTTATAAACGCAAAAAGCTAACGGTAAATTCCATGACATTAAAAAATATAATTATTTTTCTTAACTCACACAATTAACCCTTAAAATCGAGCATTATGTTAAACCCACTTTTTATTAATTTTTGCTTTATTTCAAAGACTGCATAAATCGTTCATCCTAAATATATGCAATCCTAGAAATAGTTTCGTATATGAATGAAAATAATTTTTATAGTGTGATAGGTATACATAGACTGTATTTAAAAGTAGAATTTTCAATTGTTGAAGGGAAAAGTGCTACAATACAAACCATTGGTTTGCCATTAGTACATTTTAAAAAATCCTGTTTTCTATACGAAATGGAGCATTCCCATTTTTTAATAATTGATATATCACCTGAATTGTATTTTAGCAAAGCTTTTACTTCTCGTGCTTCTGTGTTTGTAATAAAGTTTTTTATAGTATTGATAATAGCAAACATTACATTCTACTGTACCGTTTATTTCTGCTTCTATATTGTTATCTAAACTCAATTAAACACAATATTCTTTTTTATCTAAACTCAAGGAGGTCCTTCTTTAGTTGTACAATCTGCAAGGAAATTTATCTGTTGATTTTCTTCCTGTTTCTTTGCTATACCACGCATTCTAAAACGATATAAAAATATACGAGCCCTACTTTCATTTGGCTTTTCTTATTTCTATTTTACCTTGGTTTCTTCAGGTAAATTTTCTTCTATTTGTGCAATATAGAGTAAATTTCCAGTGCACAAACGTGGTATTTTCCTATCAAGACAATCTTTAATTCCTTGAGAAATGTAATTCCTATCACTTTCACATGACTTAATTTCTATAACTTGTGAAATGAGTTTGGTGTCATTTCACATCTAAAAAATTAAAAATAAATTTAAATTAATTTTAAAATGTTTAAGAAAAAACAATTAAATATAGGAAATATATTTTTTCAATATATGCAATTATGGTAAATAAAAATGCTTCTTACATAGTTTGTACATGGTGACGGTAAATTTTGTGGTTCTTCAATTAAAACTTGAGGTAGATGTTGCATCTCTAATTTTAAAATTTAAAAGATGGTGTCCATGTTTCCATTCATAGAGTTCGTGGCTGAATCCAATTTTAAGACTACGTAACAAAAACAAATTAAATAACTTTGTCTTGCTTCTACGTAAATTGTATATGATAGAAGACAAATCGATACAAATTTCCCTTTTTGAGTTTGTAATAAATCTTCGCATTCTATGTCACTTATATCAGATTCTGGTATTGCATCTGCTTCCACGTCGCTGTTACTGTATTTGCTTCAGTAAACTCCATAATTGCAATATTTGAATGAATTTGTATATGAAATTAAACAATATTAAAAAATTAATATTATTGAGAATCCTTCTCATATGTTTACAAAACTTCGAAATATATAAAAACTCCTGTTTACAATCGAAACATATTCATGAAATGTACTTTCCATATTGCATTTATGTTCTTGTTTTAAATTTTCAAAGTATAATTCGATTTCAGAAAAATTTTTTAGGCAGTTAAAGCAATTTATCATTTAACTAAGAAAACTTTAATTGATATAAGTGAGTTAATTTATAAAATAATAGATTTTTTTGTAATAACCGATATGTAAAATTATTTAAGCCTTTAAAAGCTTCAAAATTAACAAGATCCCAAAAAATAAGTCCTACAAATTATCTTTTTAAAAAAATACAAGTTTTTCCAATTTGAACTTGATTTTTTTTTGCAGAAGGTCAGCCACATTTTAAAATTCACAAAGGAATTACTAAGAAAAATATTATTTGATTTAAAATTTTGATGGCTTTACTTTTGTAAGTTTCTAAAAATTGCACATATAATTTTTTCCAATGATTTAAGCTATTCACTTACCAAAATAAAATATCTGCAGTCTCGTATCGCAATGAATTATTTTCTTTGTTATTTTATGTTCATTACTCAAATAATTATTAAGTTTTCTAATAAATATTCTAATTTTTTTAATTTTAATTGGCGTGTATTTTTTAATTTTACCTTTTTTATGCATATTTAAAATAAAAAAATCTTCCGTACAAAAATTTAACTACTTCTTCAATATAAATTAAAACTTGTTATAACTTGAAAAATATTGCACACATTAAATAAACTTGAAAAATTGCGGTACTTTATTTTTGACGAAACATTTAAAGGATTACTTTGTAAATTTAACAAAAAAATTTGTTTAAAATTTCGTAGCAGCGGAATATTTCGCAAATTTCGAAAAAAGTATTCCTTTGAAAAATAGTATTAAAGAACTCGTTTCCGTTAAATAAACGAAAATACTTACGGTTCAACGGAATTAGTTATTTAATTCTAATTATTTATAATATTGGTGCCACAAATATTGAAATCTCCTTTTAGTTTCTGATACGTAAAATATGAAACCTTTCTAATAATTATGATACTTATCAACTACATTTTTAATTAATTAGAAAATCAAAATTAAAAAAAAAAAGATAATTTTTGATAATAAGAAGTAACAATTGATATATTTAAAATAGAAAGCTTTTTAATAATATGGCAATAGAATCAATGAAGTTTAGTATTAAATGAAAACCTTTTATATCTAACGAAATATATTTTAATTACTTTAAAAGTTTTAACAAAATCGCTAAAAAATAGATTCTAATAGTTTAATACACTAAATTAAAATTAATCATAGTTCATAATTGATTAAATTCATATATTATGAATTGTCATTTTAAAAATCATTTTCGAATAAAACTGACACAAAGATCATTTTATAAACATATTTAAAATGTACAGATTTATGTGCGTTAATTTAATGATACCTTCAACTCCTTATACACATATTTTGAATAATACATTAATTATTATGTTAAATGAATGTACGAAACTTAAAACAAATGTCAATAAATATTAAGAATTCGCCACATTATTCTTTTGAAATTCTTTTACTCAAAAGTGATATTTTTTAGTTATGAGTTCTGATTTTGAAACAAACAATATAAATATAGAGGGCATATAAGTTTTAACATGAGGGAAAACACAACTTAAACTGTCGCAAATATTGCATGTATAACTAAGTACATCGTACATGTACAATTTTTAATACATATATTATTCTCATACAAAAGATTTGTAAAATATTTTTGTTAGTAAAGATCTTGTTTCAAAATTAATTTTAATAGAAAACCTAAGCAGCTCCAAAAATTACTTTTCTAGGACACAGCTCACTGTTAACACTAATTATATTTTTTGTAGAATAATAGTTATTTTAAAGGTATTGAATAAATATATTTAAAAATGTTCATTTGTGAAGAGGTACATTCGTAGTGCATATGAAACTAAAATGAAATTTCGCCAGTGCATATGAAATAAAAAATTAAAAGATTCGTTATGTTTTAAAAAATATTTTTTGTTATTTTGGCTGGAAATTTTGTTGTCTTATTGAAATTTTTCCATTTCTACGATTTTAAAGGAAACAGTTTCGCTACAATTAGCGGACTATGTCCTTGCATAAAAATAAATCCGTAAAACTAATAACCGGTTTTAGCTTCAAACGACATTTTAAACAATCACATATTTTTTCTATTCAAGTAGAAAATTTAACTGGTGCCCGAGTTATATAATATGTACGTACATAAGTGCATCTAATTTAAAAAACATTCATGTTAATATCGCCTAATTTATCAATGAAAAAACATCAGTAAACCAGGCAATACGCTTTTTAAATTTATTGATAAAATCCATCTGACATATTTGATATGATAAAAAAAAACCTTGTACTTTGTGCCTAAATAAAAATTTTTGCCTGAATTCTAAATTAATCTACAAATATATGAACAATGAAAAAAACTCCATTAAATATGAAAACATTGAAAAACTAAAACAAGAATTTGTTAAAATAAAAAAAAGGGTTATACTTAACTATAAGTAAGTAGAAGCTTTTTCATCGTGTCTTTCTTCAGTGAAAGGTCAAGTCTGTGTTTGAAGAATGAAATCAACAGCCTTGCTGTTTAATATTGTTCTCAAATTTTTTCATGAACATTGAATCTAAATGAAGGTAAAAATGTTTAAATTTTTGTTAAAATTTTTCTTTTCAAAATAAATTTGGGTCGGGAACGGGATAGAAAATCTAAAATGTAAAAAACCTCAAAATATTTTACATTATTAGAAAGTTAGATTAAGTTCTTGTTGCAATTTGAAAAACTTTTGTTCTTGTTTAGTTAAGAAATTTTAATTAGCGCAAAATAATTATTCATAAACTTGTTTTCCGAAAGGGTTAGTGAAGAGATATATGTTGGCGCATGCAGTTAGCAGCTCTTAGCAACTCCTACCCAATTACTACTCTCTCCTTCACGTTGTGGAACCTGTTAACCTGAGTAACCTGCATGAACGATTGTGTATCAACCCCAGTGTAGTAATCACGTCAGGAATAAACGAGAGAGGCAGAAACGCTACTGCATTGTAATTGATGAGATTGGTTTCTCAAAGGCTTGAAGATGAAAACTACGAAATAAAACAAAATCCAGGAGCGTCTGACCCAGAATGCAACAACAACACAAGCCACCATAAAGGTGTTGGAATTATCATTCCAAAACATATGAAGCAGTACGTGAATGAATTCATCCCATATTCAGATAGAACATTACTTCTCAAATTTAACGCTAAGCCTGTAAACTTATTGGTCTACGCTCCAACAGCTGATAAGGATGAAGATGAAGTCGAAGCATTTTATGAAGAAATCAAAAGCATCTTCAAACTGACAAAACCACATGATGTCAATATAGTAATGGGCGATTTCAACGCTAAAATTGCTTGTGGTAAAACTTTCCCTAGTTGTTGGACCGTTTGGGTTAGGCGCGCGAAATGAAAGAGGAGACAGATTGTTACAGTTTTGTCAAGAATACAGCCTTAAACTAACTAACACTTGGTACAAACTTCCTTCTAGAAGGCTATATACGTGGAAATCACCATTTGACAGCCCAACGAATATAGCAAGAAATCAAATAGACCATATGTCAATTAACCACCGATTTGCTAATTTAATCGTCAAAGTATCAACATGTCCAGGAGCAGATGTTCCATCTGACCACAATCTACTTTTGGCAAAAATGAGATTGAAGCCAACGTCTATCATCAAACCCCAAAGAACCCCTAAACCGAACCTAGAAAAGCTCAAAGACATTAATATAAAGGCAAGAATTTCAGGTGAAATAAATGATCAAATAAAATCCATTAATCTCGTCAATAACAGCTGCAATGAAATATGGCGTAATACAAAAACTATTTTAAGTGAAATTTCACTGAATATACTTGGGAAGAAGAAACCATCTCTCAAGCAAAAATGAATGACCCCAGAAATCCTATCTTTGATTGAAAAAAGAAGGGAGTTTCGGAATGGAAACCGATTGGAATACAACCGACTAAATAAAGAAATCAGATCGCAATGTAGAAGAGCAAAAGAAAACAGGATGAACGAACAATGTAATGCATTAGAGCGTCTTCAACATCTACATGACGACTTCAATCTTCATAAGAAAGTGAAGGAATTGTCAGGATCTTTCAGAAAATCGAATTCATCCTATCTAACAGACTGCCAAAATGAGATAATTACTGATCCAGAAAAACAGAAAGAAATCTGGGAAAACTACATCTCAGATCTTTTTGGAGATTCTGAAAGAGTTTCAATTATGAAATCGAGTTCGATGACCAATCCCATCTTCCAATAACAAAAGCTGAAATTCGTAGGGAAATTAATATGGCTAAAAACAACAAAGCTTGTGGTCCAGATGAAGTGCCAAGCAAGATTCTTAAACTTATTAATGATGAAAATCTGAGTATTTTAGAAACAATATTCAATAAAATATACACAACTGGAATATTTCCAGTGGAGTGGCTTAAATCCACATTTATAACTTTGCCAAAAAAGTCCAATGCGAAACGGTGTTGTGATTATAGATTGATAAGTTTGATGAGCCATGCAGTTTATTTCTCTTCTGGAACCCCTGAACAGCTCGAGCAATTGAGTATTTGCATCAAAAAATTGTAAAATAGTAAAACCATGGGGAATTTTTTCTTAAATTTATGTATTTCAAGAAAAATATTAAAATTCAGATTTTTATCAAACTAACAGTTCTTAGGAATGTTATTAGAATGATAATGCAATAAGAAATTAAGAGTAGGTGATAAATACAGCTTTTTAAATCAATAAAAATCAAAAATAGGATCAATTTTTTCATTTTTTACATATAATTAGGGCCCTTTAAATATTGACATAGAAATGGTTTTCGTGCTATATCTTCTGTACCATAAAAGATTTCTCAACACTTAGTGAAATTAAGGCTTCAGAAAGTGGCCAAAATTGTGTAAAAAAAATATCAAATTTTCCAAAAATTTCGAACGAAAGTACCTGCTTAGAAAAAACTGAAAAAATAAAAAAATGAAAAAATCTGATTTTTCCTTAAGTTCGAATGATTGATGTTTATTTTAAGCCCTTCACTAGACCTTTTAGAAACTGTTTGTTTGAAGCCCCTATCTTTTTCGGAACGGAAGTTATAATCAAAAAAGCTTATATATGTAACTAGAAATTTCGTGAAAATTCGTTAAAATCCCTGTATCTCGAAAACCCTTGAGATTTTGCACCTACTCCGGAAAAAAAGTTTTACCTATTTTCGACCCTCTAACCAGGGGTATATGTTGTTGTATACCTTTCTGAATCACTCTGTATATGCTGAAGCCAATTTTTCCGAAGCTTTAGACTCAGCCAACAAGGGGGTGAAACCAGTAAAACCTTTAATCTCAAGGTGAATACAATTCCGCCACAATACTATTGAAGGCGCACCCATTGAAAGAGTGTCTAGTTTCCGATACCTTGAGTCATGGCTTAATGATAATAGAGACTGTGATCAAGAAGTAAGATGTCCAATTGAAACAGCTAGAAATCCCTTTTACAAATTCAAACAACTGTTCTGCAGCCGCCAAATCAAATTGCAATTGCGTTTACGTCTGCTTAAATGCTACATCTGGTCGGGTCTCTTATATGGAGTTGAATCATTTACATTAAAAGTTTCACATATCAACAAATTGGAAAGCTTTGAAACATTGATCCATCAAACAATGCTGAAAATATCGTGGGTAGACCATATATCCAATGAAGAAGTTCTCCGAAGTATCAACAAAGGGAGAGAGCTACTATTAATAATCAAACAGGAAAACTTCCTATTTTGGTTATGTAATGCGTGGAACGAAATACCAATTTCTTCAATTAATAGTCGAAGGTAAAATCGGAGGAAGAAGGGGCGTAGGCAGGAAACAGCTGTCATGGTTGAGGAACATCCGTAACTGGACAGGTGTAAGATCAGCGGGAGAACTAGCCCATTTTGCAAAAAACAGAGAGCAGTTTTTTAATTTAATATCAAGCATTTTATAAAAAAAAAAAAAAATCGTAAGGTTCCTTCAAAAATTACATAATTTTTATTTTGAGTGATATTATCTATGGTTCTTTAAAGTAATAAAAAAAGTTTTGTAAAATAGTATATTACCCAGCATTTACACGTACAAGTTACTTGCAAGAAAGTTGCAATACATACAAAAATTTTACTAACACATTGAAATATTTCTACTTGCTTGTTTACTTGCAGTTCAACTTGCAAGAAAATTTTGCTGCCAGTAATTTGAGCAAGTAATTTGACATATTGAGAAATTCACAAAAAAAAATTTGTTGTTTTGATTTTTTTTTTTTTTTTAATTTAAAATTTTTGAATTTTGTTTTGAAAAAATTAAACTTAGCAAACTTATGGTTTCTAAAATTTATAAACAATTATATATATTGCTAGTTGTTTTCTTCTCAAAGACATTTTCAAAAATTAACTTGCTAAACGCCTACGTCATAATAGCAAGTAATTTGACATTTCGAAAAACTAATTGACAATTAATATTATACAAACTTGCATGCAAGTAACTTGTATGTGTAAATGCTGGGTTATGAAAAGAAAACAAACAGGAAAATATATAATCAGAAACTATTTTATAGACTTAGAAATTCATACAAAAGAAGTGAACATTTTTTTTTCTACTTTGCAGCTTTTCATAAAAGCTGCAAAGATAAATTCTAGTTTTCAGTTTTTTTGGATGGGAAATTCTTACTTTTCAGTTTTTAAGAAAAATATACTGAAAATTACAAGATATATGAAAATATTTAAGTAGATACAAAAACCAAATATTAAAATTATAATTGATGACTTTTAATTCTTTTTAAAAAACTGAAAAATAGAAATTTCCCTTAAAAAAATTTTATTAAAAAGCGTTTTTAAGCATTTTAAAAGCGTCAAATATTTTTGCTAGAAATACACATCATCACCTACTTAAACACTATGTTTTTTTTATTATTAAAAGAACTATATACAGATTTTGTCATAGTATGTGTAGACACTCACACATATATATTTGTTTTTTAAAAACCAAATAAATTATTTACAAATCGAAAAGATTTCCTATTAAAAGTAGCTAATAAAATTAATAAAGTTGTTTAAAACATTAAATAGTTTTTAAAGTAGCAATTTTCCAAGTGAGATATTTCCGTTTGAATTCAATGGTTGATTGCGTCATTTATTGTTAGTTTTCATTCATAGAAATTTGAAAAATCTTACAGTTTAAAAGAGTTGAAAAAGTTGAAAAAAATTTTTTATTAGTATCTAAAAGCTAGAAAAGTTTCAGACTTCTAAAACCTATTTTTATAGGTTTAGATAGAAAACCGATATCAAAAACTTGAAAAGAAACGGGCTTTAGGTAACGGTTAATCTTAGCAGACATTTCTTTTTATTCTGTGCCGCTTTAAAAAATGCCAGCCGCAACTTTTTTTGCATTTGAATGTTTTACATTTCTTTAAAATGGCTCTTTGAGAAGCTATAACTATTAGAGGAAAGAGTAGATAGCTAAAAGTTTTCTTCTACGGAAGTCAGTTTCTAGTAAAGATCTATTTATGTATTATGAAATATCAGCTTTATGTTTTTAATTGTGTTTCAAGAAGTTTTGCAAAGGGTTCCACGAATGAATGGGTAAAGGGAAATAAAGCACTTATTTTCAAAATTTTTGAAGATTCCTAAAAAAAATTAAATAGAAATAAATGGAAGACTAAATAATCAACATCATTAATATCAAATTCATCAACGTCATTTTTAAAATTATTTGAATATTTTTTAAATTCCTCAAAATATTAATATTTCATTTTTTTTAGTTTTGTTTTTATGTTTATTTTGTGCCCAAAAGAAAAAAAGTCATTTTTTAAATTTCAGTTTTTGAAAAATTTTATTTCGGTGTACATAGTGACATCTAACCAAAAACTGTTTCAATTCAGTATCGCTTACTTATTTCTGATAATATGTACATATTTTAATAAAAAGAATTCAAATTTGAAATTTGAATTTCGATAGAATTTTACCCTGTCCTTTGTCATTTTTTCAAATTTGATGTGTCAAAATATATGAGCTCTTTGAAATATGAAATCTTTTTCGAGAATGATACAGAGCGATCTGATACTTTGATCGTGGAAAAATATGAAAGCGGGCATTGCAGAGTACAGTATGGTAAAAATTTTTTCAAGTAGGGGAAAAAAAGAAAAAAATTATTATAACAGTTTTCCAAGGTAAAATAAGATAGAAAAATGTATCAGTATGATTGAAAGTCACAATATAAAAAAAAGATTAGAAGACTTTTATAAGCAGAATCAGAGGTAGGAGTAAGAAGGACATGCGAGTATCCGTGACTTCAAAAAAGCACTCAAAACGTAAATTTTACATTCAAAAAAGTTTTGAATTAATCATGCTAAATTACGAGTTAATCATCCTAAATTTAGCAAAATATCATTGTACATTGGCGAAGCTATTTTTTTATTTTAAAAACAAAGTTGAATCAAACCAAGAACCAGTTTTAAGTAAGCACTTTTCTGTTAAGCTAAGAAAGCACTTTTTCCTTCAAAACGCGGAAATAAAGTCTCTAAAAAACAATCTACTACATATATTATTTAAACTGATATACCAAATGATATATAAAACTATTGTACACAATTAGGATGATACTTTTAACAACCATGTCGTTTTTCTTAAAGGTCAACAGCTCTATGTCGCGGTAGAAAAAGCTCACCACTACTTTTCTGCGTTTACAGAATTTAAAATAAGTTTGCGGCTTTGTTACAATAAATAGTCAAAAAATGACATTTTTGGTGCTTGAGGGGCTATAACTTTTCGTGCAGGGGAGGTGGGTAAAAATTTTCTTTTACTGAAATTACTTTCTAGTAAAGACCAATTCATGTGTAAGATTTCAGCTTTCTATCTTCAAGAGTGTAGAGATTTTGCAAACAAACACGCAAACCAACAGACTTACGAATGAACGGACAAACTGACGGATGGAAAGTAGGGCAGAATGAAACTAATAAGCGCTTTATTTCAATTTTTTTTGGAAATGTGCTATATAGTTAAAGAAAGTTGGTACTGTCATCATCATTTATTTTACAGAACAAAGAGGATAACAAGTACATTGCTTCGTATATGTTATTCTTTTGGAGTTTAATATAAAGTTAACTATACGATATTATTTAAAAACCAAATGTTTTTTGCAATATTCAAACAAGTATAAGTGAATTTGTTTCAAGTTTTTCAAGTAAAATTTTGAAATTGTTTTTCAAAAATCTAAAATAATTTAGAAATCATATTCTTTTACTTGCGTCACTGGCGTAATAAAAAAATCTATCACCTAAAAAATGTTTTTTTGTTTGCCAGCATTTACAGCATGATGTCACAAAAAAACTGAAAGCGGAATCACGAGAAAAATATTTTGGTATGTAGATAATAAAAACAAAAAGAAAAAAAGTTTTAAAGCAATAGATAGCAATTTTTTAAAAGTATTTTTGTAAGTTCATGAGGCATCACATTAGAACCCTTGGAGTTTCCTATTGCATTTGTATGTATGTAGATAAAAAAAAATATGTATATACATATATTGTAATAAAATATTAAAATAAAATTAGAGTAAAACACTTTTCTTCAATTAGTTGTACCTCCAATTTCAATTAGTTTTACCTTCAATATAAGCTTGCCTATGTATTACGCTGTACGCGGACTTAAAGTGAAAAGTTTATTGTTTAATATTTTTGGCACCCATTTGTAAAGGTGACAAGTCGGTTTTTTAAAATAAATGAGATATGTGTACCATTTTGTAGATCCTTCAAAACTCCATCATTTTAAAAAATAAAAAGTTAAATATGTAAAAATTTTACACATAATTGCTATCCAAAATATAGGGTTTTTGCAAAATGGGACAAGTCGTCTATCTAATAAAATGCAAATTGGGTCAAGTTCTGTGTTAATATTAATAACTAGCAAAATGGGACATGTTGTTAACTTGTTTAAAGCAAACTCAAAATGAAATTGCGAAAGAGGGCAATTTTATCAAAACAAAATTTATTTTATGTACATAATATATGAGATGCAAAGGTGCTTTTAAGTTTCATGAAATTGAATAAAAGAGAACACCAGTAGGAATTTAAACAATCATTTTCAGGATTCCTGGCAAATACTATTTTTTTAACATTGGCAAAAAATTATAGGAACTTAGATTATTATAAGTCAATTATAGACGATCCAAAAAAAGGTGCCGATTACGAAAGCGACTTTAGTGAGTTAATTGACAACGACATCGGAACTATTTAAAAAGTCTTTTTTTTCATTATAAATGTAAGACTTTAAAATAATATTGATTAGGTATAATATTGAAAAAGAAAAAAATATATTCTTTCAATAATTTTTAACTTTGAAATTTACATTAAATCACTATATCCTGCTGCAAAAGGAAATAGTTGAAGAATTTTTTTTTGCAAAAAGGGATATTTTTGAAAAGCTTCATCAATTTTTCTTTAAAAATATTAATTTACGATTTTCAAAATAGGTGCTATTAAAAACAACGTATTTTGAATTTTCAAATTGTGAAAAAAAAAATCATTAACTTCGTTTTTTTCACAATCAGTTTTTCGGCATTTACCAAAATTTTTGAGTAACTTATCCCTTTTTGTAAATGGGTGACAGATTTTTCTGTTATACAATAGTTCTTGTAGTAAAAAAATGGCTAAATTAAATATTTTTGCTGTAGTTAGTGCTTATAGAGTTAGAAGCTTTACCCCACTTGAAATTTAATAGATTTTTAATTATCACATGCCCTATTCGGTGTGATTAGGTTTTTTTTAACCCTAGATGATCGCCTCTCCTGGAATACCGGCTAGAACGACCTGTATTATGTAAACAACAAAATTTAAGATTTAAGTTAGAACTTTAAGTGCATTGGTACATTCTTAAATGTCAAATCTTACAAATTCAGAGTTGTATGAGTTAACGGATACTCGACTACGTTGTAACTGTCAGTCAAAGTTTAAGTTTTTAAACGTTTGGAAAAAATCAAATAAAAGTTTTTTTACATGCAGGGAGCTTGAAAAACCTTTACAGAATTAAATCAATTGGATATTTAGAAACTAAAATAATAAATTTGATATAAATACGTTAAGTACTATATTAATGCCATATATGTATATCTACAGGTCATCAAGCTCAAACAGCAAATCAAAAATAAATTTCAAATTTATATGTAGTTTAAATGGAAGGTGTGTAGGAATTTATTGGTGTGAAGGAAATTGATCAATATTTTTGGCTCTACTGATTCTACATATTTTTTGAAATTTAAAATTTAAATTTCAAAAAAATTGGTTGGTAAATTCCATCTAAAAAATGCATTTAAAAAAAAAAATTGCAACTCAGACAACCTTTTTTGTCTTCCATATAGAAAAAACTTTTGAATAAAAAATATAATTTAAAAATAAATTGAAGAAAAAAGCAAAAAAATAATAATTTTAATCTAGATGGCTCTTAAAACTGTACTAAATAATATTAGATTCATAAAAAATACTCAGAATTTCACAAAAAAAAAATAAAAAAAATATTTCAATCGGTATATTTCGAAAATATAAAACATTAAGAATTGATTTTGTATTTTTTTCGGATTCAAAATTTCGAAAAATATTTTTAGCTTGGGGGCCTGATATATATATATGGCATTAACTATATTATAAAAACGAGAAAAAAAATAGAGTTGACCTTGTCAACTCTGTGATACCCGTACGAATTTGTTATCCTATGTGCAAATAAAGATGCCATAACTGACTAAGGGACACATTAATTTATGCAAAATTTCAATACTGTCTGTTTTTCAAAATACTGTGTGTGCCAAACTACTATTTAAGTTGTATGGCAGCTACCAGAAAAAGCTAAGAAATTTTAACAAATTTTATCAAAAACATTGGCCCTAGTAATATATTCGCTTGTGTGAAATTTCAATACCATAGCTTTTATAGTTTCTGAGATATAGCCAAATAACTTTTGAAGTTGTACGGCAGGTACCAGAAGGAGCCAAGTAATTTCAACGACTTTTATCATACACATTGGCCCTACTAGTGTATTCGTTTGTGTGAAATTTCAATACCATAGCTTATATAGTTTTTGAGATATAGCCAAATAACTTTTGAAGTTGTATGGCAGGTACCAGAAGGAGCCAAGTAATTTCAACGACTTTCATGAAACACATTGGCCCTACTAATATATTCATTTGTGTGAAATTTCAATACCACAGCTTTTACAGTTTCTGAGATATAGCCAAATAACTTTTGAAGTTGTATGGCAGGTACCAGAAGGAGCCAAGTAATTTCAACGACTTTTATCATACACATTGGCCCTACTAATATATTCGTTTGTGTGAAATTTCAATACCACAACTTTTATAGTTTCTGAGATATAGCCAAATAAATTTTGAAGTTGTATGGCAGCTACCCGAACCGGTACCCCGATCATGCCCAATTTAAATAGGGTTCTGGCACTTACTACAATAAATCATTTGTGAAAATTTGGTGAACTTAGCTCAATTAGTTTTTCAGTTATCGTGGGGACGGACGGACAGACAAAGCTAAATCAACTCAGAATTTGACGCTGATCAAAAACATACACTTGAGTCTATATGTAAGACCGTTATTTCTTAGCGTTACAAACGGTAAGGCAAATTTAGTATACCCTTCGAACATACGTTCGTACGGGTATAAATAGTATATAAAATATTCTTTTTCTTAATTTATAATATGTAATATAGATAATATAATAATTTTATATAGATATATAAAATTATTATATTTTATATATAATTTTATATATATATAATATAATAATTTCTAATATGTAATAATAAAATTATTTCAAATTCGTTATTAAAACTATCATAAAATTTAAAAAAAGTTTCGTTAAATTAATCTTATGCCAACATGATTACATTTATTTAAAAATTAAAGAATTAACATTGACAAAATTTTTTCCACTCTTTAACTTATATGACTTTATATGAACTTTTGAGTTATTGCAATTTGTTAAAATTATCATCAAACTTGACACTTTTCTTTTTTTTTGTAATTTTTTTTTTTTTTAAACATTTGGACGTTTTTTCAATAAAACGTCCAAACGTTTACAGAGACCAAAATTAAAAGTCAACTACCGGACGATTTGCAACCTAAAAACAAAATTTTGACGTTTAAGAGTTTTAGGCATTTATGATTCCCTGAATTTAATAAATAACAAAAAAAAATCACAAAATAATGGAATGTTATATAATTTTAACTTTTTATTGAAACAAAGAAAAAAAAAGTTATCGCTAGTGGAAACATTGTTTAAAAATAATTTTTATTATATTTAATTTATGTATATAGATTTCTTTTTGCTAAAACCTAAAAATATTAATTGATTGTATATAACTTAAAATGATTAATGGCTTCTTGTTATTAATGTACTTTATTTTTATAATTTTTGATTTCATATTTATTGTATATTGTCAATTTTAAGACATTGAATTTCATATACATATATTAAACTATTTTATTCAATAAAAAAACAAATAAACTTAAAGTTTGTAAATAAGTATGGTACCAAAGTTCACCATATTAATGTATATCTTATATTTATTTCTATTTATATTTTTTAAACATAAGTGAATACTTTTTAGTTTGATTTAGTATTTATTCCAACAATCCGTGACTTCAATAATGCGCTTAAGACGTAAAATTTTACAAAGCATCAAATTCCAAAAAGTTTACTAAAAGCTCTTGACATTGTACACTTTTCCAAAATGCGTTTTATACGTAATGGAGACGTAAAATAAAAGTAAATCGGGTATCGAAAAAATCGAGCACGCTTTTCTTATACCTTGTCATATAAATGTTACCAGAAATAATCGATAAAATAAACTATCATATATTTTCAGCAATAAAGCGCTAGCTATCAAGTTTTTTCCAAAATAAAGCATAAGAATGCTATTTTTCCAGTGGTGTGGTAACGTTTGTTAGTTATACAAAATTTAGTGTCATTTGTCATATTTCAAATTCATAAACAAAAAAGTTTTTTGAAAACATTCACGTATATGTTATTTTTAAAATTTGAAAAAAAAATGGCAAAAGAGCAGTAAGTTATACCTTAATTCATTAAATGTAATATTGATTTAACATTTAATTTTTGCAGTAATAAGAAATGGACCGTGGATAGGAAAAAATTATTGATTACAGTGAGGCTGAAATACGAAAGTGAATTCGTATCAAAACGTTTTAAAAAATCTACGTTATGGAACAAAATATATAATGAGATCCTTGAAATAGAACCTGATTTCCCATTCACTTCAATTGAATTATTTACAACAATATTTGCGAACACATTAATTTTTTTTAAATTAAAATTTGCACAGAACTTTAAATTGAAATTTTCAAACAAATGTCAAAGTTGTATTGATATGGTAAAAATTGTATTCCAAAATGTATCAAAAGCTTTAGTAGTTTTTTTTACAATGTAAAAGTATTGAAAGCTCTGAGACGGTACTAATACCGTATTAATACCGTACTTAAATCTTTTTTAAAGCATTATTGAAGTCACGGAATTTATTTTATGTTATTTTTTCATAGTTCATGTTTTGATATTAATGCACGTAATTGTACAACTGTTTTATTTCATTTATGTATGTACATATAAAAACAACGCCTTTACTCCGAAAAGTGCAACAATTTGAAAATGTGTGCAACCATAGATAAATCATATATTCCTTATATAGCTCAAAAATAAAACCATAAAAATATTTAATATTAATTATTTAATATAAACATATACATAGTCGATAATGGGAAATGTACTGTTTTAATCTTAAGGAAATGTTGCGTTTTTAAAATTGCAAGTGCTTGTTTTAAATTTGCAAGTTAACCTGTTTAAAAATTATGCACAAGTCAGTTAAATTTTATGTGTTATTAAAAGTTATACTATTTCTGTTCCCACTTTCTTATTTATTAAGAATAATATTTAATATGCATTATATCGTTTTTAAGTTCAAATATTGTATTTTTAATGAAACTTTTTTCTATTTTAAGCTGTAAAACGCAAAAACTACATGAAGTCATTTGTGAGCTTCTAATAAATTATTTAAAATATTTTTTCAAGTTATAATGATTAAAACTGAAATGGGGATATTATAATGTAATGATGAGTAGTAGATTTTGGGTTTTATTAAAATAAGAAAATTAAACTCGTATATACTTGTGTACTTTAAAAGCTGATCTTTTAGAATGAAACTGCGACCAGAATATGTTTATAATTTATATTTAAATTTTGTTTATAATTTTATTACGTTCTGATTTTATGATAAGTGAACGAATCTACCATTACGAAATATATATGCCAAAGATTACAATGTATGCTTCCTGAAATGATCAATTGGAATATTTTCCTATATAAAAATAGAAAATTGATTTAATATTGAAATAATATCGAAATAATATTAAATAAAATATTCAAGTATATTTCCCTTACAGTCAAATATATATTTGATTTTTTAACATTAGTCATGTATAGTTAAACAGAAAATGGTTTGCGAAACTTTTAAAAATTAGTAAATTGTATCAGTGAAATTTTTTTATATAAAAGATTATTTAGTATAATTAGGAACGAATTTAATATTTAGAAAAGTGAATAATGAACGTAATGTGTAGTTGTTATGGGTTTTTAACTGCATTAAGTTATTACTAATCTTAATAATTATGTACTTATTCTATTTTTTATAGTTACCTTATCGTAAGATGCAAATAAAATTTTTTTTAGCTTTTGTTTTCCGATTCCATTAAAAAAGTTATTTAATAAATTAAATTCAAATTTGTGACTTAATATTTATCTTAAAAAAAAAAGTATTGAAAATATTTTGAAATGAATGCGGAAGGAAAAAAAATTTAATTAGTTTTACTTGATAACTTTAACTTTAAAAGTTATACTTTTGATATCAAAGTTCCGTTATTCCTATTTTTTTCTTCTTGGTTCAATGATAATTTTCATTACTTTAATAGTTTACTAATCAGTTGTTTAATAATCAGTAGATAAACTTTGCAAGGTTGACTTTACGCTACACAATATGAAAGAAAAACCAAAAAAGGTCTTTGCATAATTAAACATTTAGCAAATACTTTAGCATTAACCGGACTTTATTTAGAGAAATAATTTTGATAACTATTTATTTTGAATATTAAAAAAAAAATCATGTTAACAGATTACTTCTTTCGATTTAACATAAAAAGTATTAAAGTAATTTTTGTTTTTATATTCATTCTTACATAATATGTATACTTTGTTATTTTGAATAATTTTATTAAATTAATATTAAATTAATAAAAAAAACATGTAATGAAACATAAAAAATAAATCGATACACATTTTTACTATATTAATGCAGTTTACTTAAAAAAAGTTTAGTTAGAAAGGTGAAATTTTTGAAGCTTCATAAACTTCTCATAAATGATAAGAGGAAATTTTCAAGTTTTCTTTTCTTTTTTCACCGAATAAGAAGTAAAATTTGATACTATTTAATAATTTTACAAAAAACTTCATAAAGAAAATTCAGAAGTGAATTAAAAATATTTCAATTTGAATTCATAATAAATTCAATATTATTTCAAAGATATGGTTTATTAAATTGACCAATATAAATATATACATTTTTGTTACATTTAGTTGAATTTGAGCTTTTATTTTCAAAGCCTTTAACATTTTAGTTTATCCTCAAAACTCAAATGAAAGTTACAACAAAAGCAAAATTAAACTATAAAAAATTAGATGTTTTAAAATTATTAATTTAGTTTTCGTTTGTTTAAATCAACATATTTTTCTTATGAATTCTATATAACATTAGGGATTTTTGCTTGCTTGAATGTATTCTCCACATTTACATGTTTTCAAATTGATCTACACGGCGCTTTGTGTTTCCTTTTCTAATTTCACGCAATGTTTTATATTTATCACGGCCTTGGCGAACATTTTCCCGATGTATTTTGTCATTGACAGTTTCTTTTGTTTCATCCCTAGATTGTGCCAAATCTTGTTTTAATGCCTAAAAATGGAAAAGATACATTATTTTTTTTTATATTTTTTGCAAATTATAAAAAACAACTGTTAATAAATTCTTAATAAACTGAACACTGAAAAAGATCATAAGGAAACAAACCGAGTAAACAATGACAGTTAAATACAACTTATGTTTAATATGCTCAACATGTATACACTTGTTCTACGTCCTACATTTTGAATATTATGAAATTGACTTTTAGGCCCGAACCGAATGAAATTTTTGACAAATATGAATTTTTGGTATTATGGTTAGCGATCTCGCTTAAATTTTGGCGAATCAGCTGTTAAATCTGTCGAATGAAAATTCTGTCTGATAAGCTGGGCGAATGAAAAATCAAATTAATATATAAATGTGTTTTTTATTGGATATTTTAGCGTAAAACGAACCAAAAACAATTCGAGCATTTAAATAAATTAATAGACAACAATCTCATTGCTAAAGGGTAGAAAAATTCAATTATTTTTGCAAAAAAACAAATGTGGTGTAATATGTGGTGTTAACCTTATTCTTTTTTGTTAGGTTTGCAGACGTCTTGCGGTAGCAGCATTTTGGGTCATAATTTAAAATATCGTTCGATTCGCCTAGTCCGTTCGATTCGCCTAGCCATTCGCTTCGCCGAATATAGTAATGGTATTAGTTTTTAAATTACTTTGGATCGACTATTTTGAAAGTTTTTGAAAGACAGAGAAATAAAACAAAACAGATTTATATTAACAACTTTAACTTATTATATTAATTTATAAATTGTTAATATTTATCTATTTTAATAATTTAATTTTTTTTTCTTTTGAAGCGATTTTTATACATATTTATTATTGCTACACAGAAAATAATGTATTAATACTGAAATAAAGTAAAAAATCTTTCTTTTTTTTCGAAAAATTAAACTTTCAGAAGGAAATTTCAATTTTTATTTATTATTAATTAATATTTATTCAAAATCTTTTTGCTAATTTTTAAACTATGTATTAGTCGGTGTTGACAAAAATATGTATTGGGATCGATAGGTCATGGACAAGATACATCTAGGGTTTTCTATAAGAACATGATAACTATATTTTTGGCAGGAAAATGTTATGAATTCAGTATTACTTAAAATTCTCTTCCTCATTTACATTAAAACATTAAAGTTATTTTTTATTCGTTCGGGATATTTAACACAACGGATTATATTAAATTATAATCTTAGAATAAATAATTTAATCTTTGTTAATTATCCCGAGAGCCCGTATTTCTCTTTTCGAATATTATTATAATGTATTGGCTCCATTAAATTGCGTAATTTTATTAGACTAAAGGACAATATAAATATTTTTTCTAAAAAATTGAGAAATTTTCTTTTGAACTTGATCTATTTAAAATCGAATCTTTCGCTAATATTATGCAATAGTTCATAGGTTTGGCTAAATTTTTAAGTTTTTATAATTTCCCCTAAAACAATTTTTTTGATATGATTTATTTTGTTAAATATTATCAAAGAAAATAGTTATAATTTGCAATGTAATAATTTTAAATAGTTAGATAAAATAAGGTATCTTTGCTGCTTAATTATAGCCAACTGAAATCAATGTATCTTGTAAATGTAGGAGTTTTTAATTTTTTTTTTTTTGGTTTTTAACCCCACAACTAATTGTAAATAATGATTTTAATGCATTATATTTCGTTCGTCACTTGACGTTTAGATCAATAGAACAAACTTTTTACTTATTTTATTATTTTTGTTTTCCTTTTGAATACTGAAATTTGTATTGCTATAATTAACTTATACTTTTTACTATTTTTCATATATGTGTACTTTTTCTTTTTTGAATTTTAATCTTAGATTGCAAGGATATTTAAAAATGCTTTTTGATGCAAAAAAAAGTTTTTTCAGTAGTTTAGAAAAAAATTCTTGAAAACCATTATATGTATATCATGTTCTTCCTGATAAGACAA
This sequence comes from Condylostylus longicornis, assembly GCF_029603195.1. Taxonomy (NCBI): domain Eukaryota; kingdom Metazoa; phylum Arthropoda; class Insecta; order Diptera; family Dolichopodidae; genus Condylostylus; species Condylostylus longicornis. Next base: position 286,503 of record NW_026578037.1, read on the forward strand.
TATTGTACATATGAAAGAATACCATCTGGAAACTTCTCAGGAGAGCAAAATCAACTGTTTATTTTTATTAGCTTTTAGTTTGTAAAAGCAATTAAAACAATTTAAAATAGGAATAAATACCAGAAACTTGTTTTTTGATAATTAGAGCTTAAAAGCTTTGTTCCGGCGTGGATGTTTCATTGTATTTGAGAATTTTTATTACAGTAACATTTGCATACATTTTCGACTTTGAAGGTCTACCATATTCAGTAGTAGAATTCTAAATCTATTCAGCAAATTTATTGTGTGTTTTCCATAATATAATGGACTTTTTTGAATCGAATTATTAACGAAGATTTTATTCAATAAAAATCGAGCTCCATTATGGTGAAACCTACAGTTACCTTCAATTGATCGTGAAGTCTTTCATTTCTTTCGGCTAATGTACGCCTGTCCTCTATAGGATCCTTAATGCCTTCATCAGTATCCAGATCCCGTGATACATCACCATTGCCTTCACCATTAAGTAGCTCATTTTCTTCATTTTCGTCTTCGGCAACATGATGATGTTGAGGTGTTGTTGAAACGGCTAGCAAAGCTGCTGCTGCTTCGCTCTGCAAAATTTTCAATTTTTTATCATTTATCAAAAGACTAAACTTCTAAAATTAAAAGCGTGAACCATAAAAAATAAACCAGTTTTCCCATTTTATATAATTTTGAATAAATAATTGTAATATAAAGCTAAAATTGATGATAAAAAAAAAACTTAAATAAAAATATATTGTTAATTAAATAAGGAATATTGATTACCTGTTTACGACGAGCTTCCTCAACTTCGGCTTGTAATCGTTTTGTTTCATCATCCTTAGCATTAACTTCTTCTTGAATGCGTTGAACCTCTTCCTGTTTAGCACGAATTTCATCTTCTAATTTAGCTTTTTCGGCTACCTCCATGTTCTTGGCTTCTTCAAGACGATTTAGCATGGCCTGTAATTCCTTTTGACGCATTTCAAGCTCATCTTTAGATTGTTGTAATTGTTTTAACTGATCTTCTAAACGACGAATCATATCTTGAGCTTCCAACAAATCTCGCTGGGATTTTTCCATGTCTTCCTGCATCTGCTTTAAACGATCTTCATACTCCTGCTGTTTTTTTTCGGCACGCTCTCTGGCTGCTAATGCAATTTGAAGTTTTTCCCTAAACAATGAAATGTTATAGAATTGATCATTCTAATTTGCATAAACGACTGAATACAATTTGAAATTTCATGTATGTATATCGAAAACTTCTGAAGAAGAATAAATCTTAATGTAGCTTTAAAAATTCAAGCTTTTTAATAGCTCAAGTATTAATCTTTAAAACCTTGAAGAAAAAGAACACATCTCTTATTATCAACGTGTGTAACACTTTGTTATCATTTTCACAAGCTTGGAACAAAAAATTACATTTTTATTACAAAAAGTTGAGTTTGCTATTTTTGAGTGACCATATGAACTCAAGGCTCTTACTCACGATTTTGATATTGTATGTTATTTTGAAATTTATTTTTAATAATTTAGAACCAAAAGTATTGATTATTAGTATGTAAGTATGCAAATTCAGCATATCAACAGCAAAAATACGTTGAAATTCAAGTAGTGTTAATATTATTATGTATGTATCAAAAATTATGTGTTAATATAAAGGTACAGTTTTAAATGCATACATTATTTTAATTTTACTATGTCGTTCCAGCCGTCTGTGCATCTGTTTATAAAATTTCAAAAGCCAATAGATAATAAGTGAAAATTTAATATAATAATGGACATTTGCGAATAGCTGATTTTTTTAGCATCAAAATCTTGCAATTTATTCTCCACTACCATCTTGAAAAAGCATAGAAATTTAAAAAAAAAAAGCTTTTTTTTGATGAGCTATAGTTTTGAAAATATAAACAGTTTTTGAATTCATAATAGGAAAAAAACGATCCTCTTCCACCGTAAAATGACAGAGGTTAACATCATTTCCTAAACCCGTTTTTTACATTTTACCTTTCTCAAAACCATTACAAACCCGTGTTACATTTTACCTTTCTTGTTGCTTTGCATTTTTCTCTTCTCTGGCTTGCGCTTTCATTTGTTGTACATCTATTGTATCTGGCTTACGCCTTCGCATGTATAATTCATGGTTTCCCATGCATAACGCTAATATCCTTTTATTAATTCTAACACGTGGAGCAAAAAATATAAAGTCTGGAGCTTTTTTATCAATTGGTTTAATTATAAATTTGCGATCAGAAAATGATATATTACGAATTTCAGACCATGGAAAACCAATTTTCGGTGTTAATTTATCGTCTCGTTCATATATGTTTAGGCCCAATGCATCAACACCCAACCACAACTCTGTGCCTTTCTTATTGCGTATTTCAAAATAATTAACTCCATACATTTCCAAATCTTGAGCAATCTTTAAATACTCCATCATTGCGTCTTCGCGTAACATTCCACGGTGTTCCTGCCACCATGTTACGATGGATTGTTCCCATTCTTCTTTCGACATTTTATGTTGATCAATAACACGTTGTGGCAATAGACGATCATTTGCAAGAAATCCAGGGCTATGAGTTGTTTTTATATAATCCCCATGACGTGCCTGAACTGCGTAAGATGCTAATAATACGGATGTTTCTGGTGGACAATATATTTCATCAGATAAAATGGCATTCTTAACTTGCAAGTAAAACAAACGTAGTGTAATATCTTGAATTAACTCTTCGGCTACATCTTCAGGATAAAATTTTGCACGGAATTTAAATTGCAAGGGGTTTTCTTTTTTAACATCCTGATTCATAACCTAAACAAAAACAATTTTTTTTTCAAATTAATCAATAATAATTATTAGATATGTATGTACAAAAGTAAATATTTTATGTATTGTTTTTTATTAAATTAGAATTTTGTTTCTTTGATAAGGCTATATATCATAAGTTACCCATATTGAAAACGGCATTGATCCTGTCTGAATGTTTAGTACATTCAGAAAGTGAAAGCATTTAATAGAAAAAACATATATATATAAGCTCTATACATACAAAAATATAATCGACGCTATGAAATAATTAATAATTTTTTTTTCATAGAAAAAGGATTCTATGTATTTCCTCGAAAAAGCAAGACTCACCATATCTTCAAAATCACTATCAGATTGCTCTTCTTCACAAGTTTCGAAGGATTTTTCTTTTTGCTTTTTATCAACATATTTTTTGAGCTTTTTGACTTTTTTAACAACTCTTAAGAAATTATTTTCGGGCTAAAGAAATTTTGAAGTAATTAATTAAATGTCAGTTCTTTTCTACATATATGAATGTATTTCTTTAAAATTTTTTAGTTTTAAAAATCAACTTTAAATTGTCTTTAGTGATAACAAGAAAAGTTTGAAAAGAAAACTACTTATGACGAATTAGGAAAAGGAACAGATTTGATTTTATATTGTTTGAATATGCACAATTTTATATTGGAAAATAGCAATACCAAATTAAAAACTGTTATTTAAAAAATAAATAATACGCATAAATAATTATTTAAGAAATTTAATATACCAGCAATAATAATTGGTATCGAATAAATATAATATATGTATATATAACATAGCATAATGCTAGAAAAATTAAAAATTGTAAATAGCCTAGAATGGTATAAATTCGTTTAGGTGCAATACGATAATATAAAATTATGCGAAGAAATTTAAAAATCTTACTTTTTTATAAAGCTTAATCCAGGTTAAATCACCTTTGGAATCTGTATATTGTAATCCAAAAAACCAAACTTCTCTCAGGCCAATTGTTTTGACGACTTGATCAAATAATTGTTTACCTGTTGTAGTTTGCTGAATTGCGAATTCCAATTCAGCATCCATTGTTGTAACACGTACATTCAGCTGAAAAGATTTTACATTGTTTTATTTTTATATTTTTTTCAAATAATCATACATAATATTGTGTTTATTTTTTAATGCAAAATTTTTGATTTGGTTTAAATTCTGTTATTTTAAAAGTAAAAAGTTATACTGCGTGTTCTGATTCAAAACAGGAAATTTTTGGTTTTTGTAGGATGTATTTAAAGATAGAAAGGATAAACTGTGTATATATGTGTGTGTACATAAAAGAAAAGATGTACTTGAGAACATTTTAATTCTGTTGTCTTTCTTTTCCAGTTTTTGGACTTTAAGGTTGTATGTATACATATTACTTCCTAAAGATATTTGTTTTATATTTTGTTATTTTTTTGAAAATAAAGGAGGTAGGGTCGACCTATTCACATTGTTATTAAACTACTCATAATTTATTTTACACAATTTTTTACTTTTCGAAATTTCAAATGTAAAATACAATTTTTAAAAATTTTTGTTTGGAAATATGATCACCAATTGTATAAGATTTTGCTACGCTTCCATTCATGTATTGAAAACCTAGCAGTTATATCTGAGAGATAGTTATAATCTGTTACTTAACTGTCATTTAAAAACTGATAATTTATGTTTAACATCTTATTCTCATAGTAGAAGTGGATTTGCATGACAAGACAGTAACAAATCTAGTCTAATATTATAAACAGTGTTAGATTATTTATTTTAAATTAAAATTTTTCATTTTAAAATAAATTAAATTATGCGAAAATTGTCAAAACGTGTTCGACAAAAAATATGGTTATTTTTTGTGACATTGACAATTATTTTTTATTGACATTTTGCATAGACATATGTATGTATTTCAAGAAAATAATCGAAAATACATTTTTTAACATTCCTTAAAATGAGTAATTTTGTTTTTTAAAAGATTCGGTGCTCCACTGTACTTAAAATAAAATAAGCGGTAACACTATTTAATTCACGTGTTGAAGTACATATCTACATAGAATACGATATCAATATTTTTGTTATTTCGAGCAATAAGCGATAGAATTTTTTTTGCGTTATTTTTGTTTTGTTATGACATTAGCTACTGAAAGTTTACTAAAAATGGTTTGAAAAGTTACATCCAAAAATGTAACTACTATATATTACAGTATTAAAATGTTAACATATTTTTGTATAAAAAATAAGATATATGCTTTTTACCGACCGTATTGTGTAAACAATAGGTAGGTTATGTGATGGCAACAAATTTTGCATATCGAGTTTTCGGTGGGAACGTACTTCTCCATAGTAGGGAAGTGTAAATAAACTATTTTTAGCAACCTGTCGGTCTGTCCGTCTGTCGGTCTGTGTGTGCACGCGTGTATCTCAAGTTCGGCTGAACCGATTTTGATGAAATTTTATATGTAAGTTTGTTTCCACCATGGCACGGATCGATCAACTTTTGGTATATATCAGGCCTCGGGAACTGCACTTTTTAGCGGGCCTGTTTTACATTTTTGAACATTTTGAAGAAAATATTCAACCAATTTACTTGAAATTTTATATATAAGCTCAGCTCGACCGTCCGCAAAAATTCGTATGTTTTGGAAGAAATCAAATTAAACGGACCAAATATACATTTTTGTGTATATAAAGAGAAATAATCAACCGATTTCATTGAAATTTAATATATGAACTCCTCGTATTAAAACAATGAACATATAAACTTTTTGGAAAGATCAGGGCTCGAAAACGGATTTGCGGGCCGATTTTACATTTTTCACCATTTTGAAGAAAGTATTCAATCGATGTACTTGAAATTTCATATATAAGCTTTGCTCGATCATACGCAAAAATTCCTAACTTTTGGAAAAAATCAGGCTTCAGCAACTGGGCTTTTACTACGGGCCAAATATACATTTTTGTGTATATAAAGAGAAATAATAAACCGATTTCATTGAAATTTAATATATGAATTCCCGTATTAAAACAATGAACATGTAAATTTTTTGGAAAGATCAGGCATCGGCAACTATAGACGTTTACTACGGGCCAAACATACACTTTTGTGTATATAAAGAGAAATAATCAACCGATTTCATTGAAATTTAATATATGAATTCCTCATATTAAAGCAATGAACATATAACTTTTTTGGAAAGATCAGCGCTCGAGAACTGATTTGCGGGCCGATTTTACATTTTTCACCATATCCACAGAAAAAATTGATGGAATTTCTTGAAATTTGATATTTGAGTTCTGGTTGTTACCGAAACTAACTAGCGAGCATTTCAGGGAATTCGGGTAGCACAAAGCGAAACTCTACTAAGAGCCAAATTTACATTTTTCTAAGTATGTTAACTATAAGCTTACTAATGTCCTAAAAACTGGAAAGAAGTATTTAACAGACATTTTTATAATATTCTGTAACACTTTCATTTAACTAGACAATACACAATGCGGTCGGTTATCTGACCACATCAGATTTTTTTAATTTCGGTGTCAGAAAACTGAATAAGTTCTCTTATCTAGTTTTGAACGAATTAAAACACTCATTTCACTTATATGAATATAACCAATATGAAAAATTGAATATAAAATTTACTGTAATTTAATACCTGCAGATGTTTTATCTTCATGACATGACATATCTTTATTGCTAGAAAATTTGCCTTCTTAAAAAATTTTATGATCTCGAGAAATGAAAACTATTAATATCTCATTTTGACAGAAAATTTTTTGGAGCAATTGGTTAGTTATAATAGTTTTTAAGGGTTTTTTTTTATATAAATTACTGTAAAAATAAATATAATTTTTTTCTTGCATCAGAAAGTGCTTAAAATTCCAAGTAATACTGCATTTATAATTTTTTTTTTGCTAAAAAATAGTTGTCACGTTCTGCGTGAGCAAAGCTTATATATGAAATTTCAAGTAAATCGGTTGAACACTTTCTTCAAAATATTCAAAAATGTAAAACAGGCCCGCTAAAAAGTGCAGTTCCCGAGGCCTGAAATATCCCAAAAGTTGATCAATCCGTGCCATGGTCGAAATAAACTTACATATAAAATTTCATCAAAATCGGTTCAGCAGAACTTGAGATACACGCGTGCACACACAGACCGACAGACCGACGGACCGACAGGTTGGCAAAAATAGTTTACTTACACCTTCCTACTATGGAGAAGTGCATTCTCACCAAAAACTCGATATGCAAAATTTGTTGCCATCACATAACCTACCTATAGTTTACACAATACAGTCGGTAAAAAGTAATAGGGTAAAATGCCCAGCAATAAATTCTCCACCAGTACTGAACTCTTATGATTATTGAAACAGCTGTAATTAAGCATTTTGTTATAATGTTCTCTGAAATTTTCATTTTTATTAAAAAGAATTTTTCCTTTGAATTTTGATATGTATAATACATTAAAACATTGACTCAGTTTGTATTTGTAATTGGAAGTATTTAGCAGTTGCTTTTGTGCGATTAAGATTTTTCCAATTTTAAAGTGTATTTGGTAAAAACGGTGAATTATTAAAATTAATTTAATTGTTAATTCATTATATTGTAGCGAAGGTAAGTATTTTATTATTTCATAGTAAATAATGTATATTTGTAAAATTAAAAAGGTTAAATATTTATTTAATATAAATTACTTAATTATTAGGAAGCTCCTTATTGGTTAGAAAGATGGTAAATTTCAATAATAAACCGGATACAAATTGTTACAGGAATGTTAAAAATATTAGAATATCCAGTATCGAGCCATTGTTCATATCGAGAAATTGAATTATATTTTTTAAAATAAAAATTTTGGTGTTTTTTATTTATGTACTGATAAGAATAAAGCACTTATTATTATTATTAATTATGTTATCAACGATCAATCATTTAAATTCGTGTTTTCTATTGATTAATATTGGAATTTTTTTTTTTTGAACAATATAATATTATTTATTTTGATTTTTTAAATAGAATTTATGTCCCATATTTCGATAAATACTGTTGTGGTCATCTTCACGGTTTAGTTTAGAAATTTTTAAGAAAGATTTAAAATTTTGTTTCCTAAAAATCTTTAACTAAACCCGAAGATGACCATAGCAGTAATGATCGAAATATATGACATGCAATCTATTTAAAAAATTAAAATCAATAATATATTGGTCAAGAACATAAAAACCATTTTATTATTATCCATAAATAACATACACAACTTATATTCAATCTCTAACAGACATTAAAAGTTTCGCTTAAGTTTATAAGATAACTAGTCTATTTTTTTTATCAATGTATTGAACACATTACTTATGAAAAAAGAGGAACAAGTTTGCTTTGTCAAAATAGATTTATCATGTTAAGTGTGCGATTGCAATAAAAAAATCGCTGAAATCAAAAAATAAAGACTTCATCATGTAGTAAGTAAGTAAAACTTTTAGTTTTGTTAATAAATTTCCAAAAAATTACATAAAAAAATATATTAATTATGTTTTAACCCTTTTGCACACACAAAAAGAAACCTAGAGAATAGGATACCCGAGGCACCCGGGTAACTCATACATTTTGCATTATAATTTACATTATTTTAATATCAATTAAAAATTAAATCTAACGGGAAATCTCATTTTATTATTCTCAATCAGCTTAAATTTCTCCGATTTGATAATGCAAATACCAGAGTAAGTTCTTTACTGAATGATAAAACTGCAGATATTTCAGATTTGTTTATTATGTTAAAAGCAAATTAATATGCAAATTACATTTCATTTGATTGCATTACAATTGATGAGTAGCTTTTTCCGTTTAGAGGACGTACCAGATTTACGTAGTATATATCCTCAAAACCTGCAATAAATTATTATTACAGCGAATTAATTCACCATCAAATTCTCAGATCAAATTTGTGAGGGATTCTACTGTTCGTATACCAGTTGTGGGAAATTATATTGCTTGTTTTAACACACCAAACAAAACAAAGCGCAAAGCAAAAAAAATCTTGCTGAGATTGTAATGTTCCATCATGCGATGAATAATCGCTTACTATTACAAAATGTGCAAATTGTATAATATCTAAATAAAGAATAATATAATTATTATAATAAATGCATTTAAAGAAAATATTTTTGAAAACTATCTCATACTTTCCATTTTTCACACTAAATTCTATAGGTACCAGGGTACGACAGGTGCCCCTAAAGAGGTGTACTTTTAAAAACCAACAAAAAAAAAACATACTAAAACGACACCCAAGTAAATTAAAATTATAATAATCTATGTGTAACAACCGGAATACTAGCGAACACAAAGGTTAAAAAGCAGGTGTCTATAACTTGTAAGTTCTCATGACTCTTTACTGGGCACAACACTAATAAACGAGTGTTTTTCAATTTTCTTAATTTTCTTTTTTACAGGGCGATTTAGAAAGCTGTACAACGGCATATACCATTGGTTAGAGGGTCAAAAATGGGTAAAATTTTTGTTCTGAATTAGCTGCTAAATCTCCAGGGTTCCCGAGTTACAGGAGTTTCAACAAACTTTCACGAATTTTCAACTTGTTCAAATTTTTTACCTTCCGTTCTAAAAAGAATAGAGCCTTCAAACAAACAGTTTTTCAAAGGCTTAGCGCTTAAAATCTACATGTAATTTCTTTTTATTTTATACGCTTTCGGAATATCAAATATTCGAACTATAGGAAAAAAAAAAATGTATTTATAAGTGCCCTGATGTCATAAGAAAGTTTAGAGATTTAAGAGAGAAAATTTTAAAAAAATTTAAATGTAGCTACTTACATGCCTCACTAGTTTCAGACATAATGACAAAAGTTTATAAATTTCAAAGTTTATAATTTTTTCAAAGCAATAAGAAAATCTAACTTGCAATTAGGTTTGATAGGTTTTTATTCTTTGAAAGATCAAGTAATTAGAAATTTTCAGGCGGTCTTATATTTTAAAATTTAATGTTATGTTTTTTTTATTAATGATAGCACAAATTTAATACTGCAAATATTACTAAAGTTCATTTACAGTTTTTTAAGGAAAAACGCGCTACAACTTGTAGAATAGATACAAAAAGCATTTGTAAAACTTCATAAGATCTGCAAACTTGAACTCAACTGTCATTATATAAAAAAGGTTATGTTGTTCATCTTTATATTTTTTAAAAGTTTCTTTATTAAGTTTTATTTATTTTTTTTTTTAACAAATAACAACTATATGTGCGTTCTAATTTCGGTATACGTTGGCATATCCTAACTTTAACTTATGAAATTAGCAAATCGTACGTTGTCATTTAGGCACATATGTTTTATGATGCTTAACACTAGAGTTGGAGGACTTTGATATATTTAACCATCGATGTTTTCGAGTTATCGTTGCAAAACTATCGCGATATATCCATAGTTCTTCAATATGTAAACCGGATATAGTAACGCACTCGCAACGTGCCTTTGATGTGTGCCATGATATATCAAATTGAAAAAAAATTATGAAATACTAAAACTCAGAACAGAATTATTTTAATTTGAAAATTTTTTAAAGTAATGCCCCAATATCAATGCTAAAATGAAAATCGAATGGCGATAGCAATTAAGCTTAAATTCAATATTCAAGAGATATGAGTAGTAAATTTAAGTTTGAAATTTTTACATGACTATTAAAAAACCTTTTCATTTGATAATTCCATAGAAATAAAAAGCATAAGCAGCTCAAACGAACATAACCGGAAAAAAAAGTAAGAATTTCAAAATGCCTTTTTGAAATGTCTGTATATACATAAAAATTATTTCGGAATTCCGAACGTTTTAAGAACAAATGCAATTTTTCCATGTTATATTATGATTTATACATATAAGACTTAAAATTCAAATTTTTTCTGTTTTGAATTTTTTTATTTTGGAATGCAATTGCAACTAAAAAATCGGCTAATTTTATTTAAAATAGAAATTTATCAGTTCTCATTTTATTGCTAGGCACCATCTAATAGGAAAAGAAACTTTTTTTCTTAAAAAAAATTTATAGAAATTCAAATCGAGGACTCTTTTTACTTCAAAACGTCACATTTGCTTTTTAGTGGTTTGACAAAAAATTGATTTTATAAATTTTCTAATTTATTTATTCTTTCTGATGTAAATCTAATTATGTAAATGTTTTTTAGGCTAGTGATTTTTATATATATGTATGAGATAAGTATGTAAAGCCGTACAACATTTAGCAAATAAGGAAAAAAGGAAATAAGAAAAAAATTAATAGAAAAAACAAATGACAAATTTCTAGATCTATATACGATTTGCAATTTGCATATGTTTTTCCGAATGCAACACTTTAAAAATTGGCTGAAAATGAAATAAATATAATTTTCCATATGATCGAAGGTATTATTTTAAACATTGTAGTGCAATTTACACATTCTAAACACTATTTCTGCAAATGTGAAATGCAAGCAACGTAAAACTTATTAGTTGTTTTTTACTTTGAAAAAAAATAGTAATTTTTTTCTTATATGTATGTTTTGGTGTTTGAATTTGTTCTTACTATAATGAGAGACTGCCGCCCTAGTTCGCGTTAAAAGTTATTAAAATTGTTACTACTGTCAAGATTTTCTGATACTTGTTAATACCATCCATAAAACTCAAAGATCAAGATAATGTTATATTATTACTTATTACTTTAATTGTAATTATTAAAATAATTGTCACAATTGCTCACCATTTTGCTAATTTTAGTATTGCCTTCAATTAATACCACCATTTTTTTTTCAATGCAATTTTTAAATTGAAACAAAATATTTTATAGCAAATAAAATTTGTTTATATAAAAGTAATGTGCAGTGTAATGCTTTTTATTTAATACTGTAGAAATATGTGAAGAAGCCTTAAATGTAAGACATGAAATAATCTCTTTTTTTTTAATATTTCAAACGTTAATTAAAACCAGCACATGCGCGATTTGTAACAAATTTTATTTAAATGAATTTTATAGGCAGTATTAATGCATTTATAAATGCATTTTATAGGAAAAAAAAGTCACTTTAATTTATATTAAAAACTATACAAAAGTCTAATATTTTTCTTCATTCAATTGCCTGAAGTTTTGGTGATTCAACACTGTAAGACATACCGGTATACACTAAATTCCTAATGGGAGTTCCACAATATCTTTAGTTCAGATTAGTTTTTAGCATTAGCAATTATCAAGCGATAGGTCTTTCTGAAAATGCAGTTCTAACTTAGTACTAAATTGCAGCACATTTGTTTAATAAGAACTGCTTCAACTACAAAGCAGTGTTTTTAAAAATTCAGAACTGCAGTAGCAGCCATTTTGAAAACTACAACTGCAATTAAGATATTTCAGAAACTTCACGCAACATCGCATTTTTAATTTTCTAACTGCGCTAACTTAAATTGAATATTAAGCAAGATGGACGATGATGATATAGAAGATTTATTAGCGTAAGTTTAAACTCTTATCTCGATTTGCTTCTGTAAGATATTCGAATTTATAATTTTTAATTAATTTTTTCCTTAAATCCATTTTTTATGTCTAAAAAATAACAACTTCAATTTTGTACTATTGGTAGAACTGCATTTTTAAATATGACTTAGATAAAGATTTGCAAGAACTTTTTTACTACGACAAAACAAATGACAATTTTTTGCAGTTGTCAATCAATGCGAAAAAGTTTTTTTAGTTTTAAGTTAGAAATGCGTACGCATACTGCGTTTTCAGAAGAACCTGATATTTTTTGCTTTTCAATTTTATAGATTCGTATCTCGTACACAAAGTTTAGCGTACATAATTTTAAAATTTGCATATTTGTTTGTTTGTATCACAATAAATAATGATTCATTGAAGGTTTCGAAATTTCCTTCTGTATGTCCTAAAATGATTTTAACATTATTTTTGTATGAATAATAGAAATTTTAGTGATTTTGGCCGTTTCCGCAAATTAAAAATGCGCACAAAATATAACAAGAAGTTTGCATAAATATGCATTTGCACTGTAAAATTGAATCGTCAAGCGCCCACTTGAATATCTGTTCGTAAATGTAATATTTTGTCACTTACTGTAATTGCTTTTTAGCACTTTTCCGAAAATTTTTTGAAAAAAAGTGTTTATTAGTTTCATTCTGTCCGTCCGTCCGTCCGTCCGTGGACATGTTTACAAAACTCAATCTCAATTTGAGCTGAACCGATTTTGATGAAATTTTATATGTAAGTTTACTCCGACTGTGGTAGGAATTGATCAACTTTTGGGATATATCAGATCTTGGGAACTTGACTTTTTTGCGGGCCTGTTTTACATTTTTTCATTTAGAAGAAAGTATTCAACCGATTTACTTGAAATTTCATATATAAATTTCATTCGACCGTACGCTAAATCTTCTAACTTTTGAAAGATATCAGGCGTTAGCAGCTGGACGTTTAATACTAAATATACATTTTTGCGTATATGAAGTGAAATAATCAACTGATTTCATTAAAATTTCATATTTAAATTCTTCGTATTAAAACAATGAACATATATATTTTTTGGAAAGATCAGGGCTTGGAAACTGATCTGAGGGCCGATTTTACATTTTTTACCACATCTACGAAACGAATTTATGGAATTTCTTGAAATATTTGAGTTCTGGTTGTTACCGAAACTAACTGGCATGCCTTTAGGGAATTCGAGTAGCACAAAGGAAAGCTCTACTAAGAGTCAAATTTACATTTTCTTAGGTATGTTACCTATAAGCTTACTAATGCCCTAAAAATTGGAAAGAAATATTTAACAGGCATTTTTATAATATTCTATAACACTTTCTCTTAACTAGACAATACACCTTGCGGTCAGTTATATGCTGACCACATCAGATTTTTTTAAATGGTTTCCGAGACGTCGCCAAATTACTTAGAAAGTTATAAGGTACTCCGTCGCGTTCATCGAATGTAATGTGTCTTTTACTTTGATTTCATTTAATAAAATATTTCATTAGTTGTATTTATTTATGAAAAATTTGAGTGCTGCAATCTCAACATTTTCTATGCTGTAGGTAAACAAGTTTTAAAATTGTATGACAACTACCGGAACTGTTGCTGACATCACACCCGAATTATGTAATCTGCTATTTATCATTATAAAGTATTTGTAAAAATTTAGCAAACTCAATTATTTTTCATGTTGTTGACTATACGAACGGACGGACACGCAGATGTGACAAAATCTATTTAGAATTCAACAAAACCAGGAGGAAAACTAAAAATTCGAATATATTGAATTCTAAAAGTGTGGAAAATGTCGAATATTTCATAAAATATGTTGAAAAAAAAAAGTGTTTGAAATTAGTTTCAAAGAAATATTTAATATTTTTTTATTCCTGAATAAATGGCAGTAGTCGCAATATTTTACCCATTATTTTCTTAACGAAATAGACAAGTTGCAGATATTTCTTTAAGAAATTATAACGTTAAAAATTAAAGAAACAAAAGTACATGAGAAAACGATAATCTTTAAAATTAGTTTAAATTTTTTTATTTGAATATTTATTGCACGCATTGCATACAATAACTAACGCATATCCGAAAAGTTCATTTCATTTACGCTTCCTTATCATGGAAAAGTGATAGGGACTGTAAAAAATAATCATAATTAAAAGTTAATTCGTACATTTTATAATCTGTTTTATACAGCTGGGGCAAGTAAATATAAAAGGCATGCAGTATTAGTTTTACCTGTTATAACCAGGTTTCACAAATCTCAATCTTAGAAAAGAACAACTGAATTTTAAATGCACTGACCTTGCATTCAAATGCACTGTACAGCTGCTATGATATTACCTATATTGGATACAACACCGTAAGTAAGTTTTAATACTACATAATTGTTAAATAATGACCACATGCATAAAAAGGAAATTCTTGCTGCAATTAACAAAAACATATATACATATATGTTCTCAAATATAACAAGTATGTATTTCAAATTTTAACAATTATTATAATTATTTTATTCTTTTAAAATATAGTTTCTTTGTAGCTATTCTCTTTGTCGAGTAAAATCTTCATAAAAACACCCCCTTTTATAACTACTCATAACTAAGCTAATGGTAAGATTTTATTCCACTTGTGAAAATACACATTTTGCTATCACAAACATGTTGCTAAACCCAGATATTTCACTAAAAAAAAAACAGATTAAAAAGTCATAGTATAATTAAAATTCTACATTTGTATATATATTTAAATGTATCAAAACCCTATATTTGCAAAATAAAAAATTTTTTGTAACAAAACCCCATGTTGCTCGGATTGTAATATTAATAACCGTAAAATGTTGTTTTAAAGTATATTAATTACAGATTTAAAGTTTGAGATAATATATTATTATCGTGAAACATAGTATTGACGGATTTCAAATATCGGTAATGCTTTTGAGAGTATGTAATTTACCGGAAATCATTAAGCAAATGGTTAAAATAACTTCTGAATGAATTTCAAACCTTCAAGCTACTTCTAGTTTTAAACAGTTAAAATAATTAAGCAATTATTAGCAATCAGAAAATTTAGGAATTATATGCAAGGTCAGCAGGATAAGTTGAAATTTTAAAAAGCCTTAGAATTTGTGATTAATAACGTAAAATTTTTGATAATTAAGAAAAGTTCGATAGTTACAGAAAAATAACTGGGATAAATGAATGATTTTTGCAGCATTAAAATTAACACATAATTCTTTATAAAATTGAAAACGAAATTAATCGTAGATCAATGCCTAATTTTAAAGAGCTTCTATCTACAAAAAAAAATATAGAAAGATTTAGCTTAAACAATTTCACGAAAAAATCATTGGAGCAGTTCAAATAACGCTGCTTTAGTGATGAATTTGCAAATTATTGTTCTCTTCAAACTTTTTGTTCAATTTAAATGAAGTTAAAAACGTGTTTGATCAAAATCATTGCAACAAAAACCAGTATTTGCAATTTCAATTGAAACAAAACCCATTACCTGCATATAATTGCAACAAAACCCCACATTTGCATTCTTAAATTTCATTTTTTATTCAAAATGTCTTGTTTATCCTAAATATTTCTTTACAAAAAATATTAAGTTTTTTTTTTTGGTTGATAAATTACTAAACACTAGATTATACGATATCCTAAGCTATCCTGATTACATAATAGTTTACAGATCTTTCTTTTTTTCTTTCATTAGCAAGTACGTAACAATTTTTGCTAAAGCTATAATTTTTCTTTTAAATCAAGCGCTTTTAGCTATTTTCATTTATATTGCTTTCCTTGTATTGTGTTTAATTGAATATTTCTTAACCCTTGCCTGGTCACCATCGTACTAACCTGTGTAGGCATTCACTTTATTCACTTTTATTATGGCGCGTGAGGTCTATTGTGTGAAGGTATAAAATTGAGTGTTATAGGTCTGAATTCGGGTATTCATGGTCTGTTCTCATCTTTTTATATACATAAGAACTACAAAAATTGACAAAACCAAAAAGTTTGAAAATAAACAAAGCAAAACCTGTCAAAATAAAAAAAAACGCAAATAAAATTAGGTCAAACCAATGATTTATAAAGAAGCACTTTTCTTTCAAAAAGCGAAAATTAAAGTCTGCTTCTAAAAGCAATCTATCACAGTGTACCTTTATACATTTAATTATTTATTTACTTATTTATATAACGTTTTTCAATAATATATTGTAATATTATCAATACCCCTGGCTTCTAAGGCCCTTTTGGGTTTAATTTATCTTACTAATATGATGTAATATGATGATGAATTGATCTTACTAATATGATGATATGATATTTTGTTAAAATAAAAATTTTTAATATTTTTAATTTTATTTATTGCGAAAGTCTTATGATATTTACAAATTATTTCAATTATTATTTCGTAACAGGATCAATTAAATCACATTCCACATGGGAAGTAAGTCACATTGTGCTCCTAATAAAATTGATATTCTCAGTTATTGGAATCAAGATTTCATTGACATGTTTGGCACGGGACTCCAAACAACTTCTCGTAACAGAACATTCCATTAAAGTATGTTTAACATTCAAAATATTGCTACGAAAGGAAGCAGTTGACACAGTAGTATTATCAAGTAGACACTTCTTAGTGGAAGGTGTGTAACCTAGAGGTAATTTGAAATTTTAGTTTCTACAAACCTGTGGCTTATGTTACATACAGGCGGAAGGCTAGCAACTCTCATAAGTACACCATCTGTCTTGCCTCTCCGTATCTATGTAGTTTCTGATTTTCTTTGCCTTAGTTGATCGAAAATAAATAAAGCTATCGGAACTACCACTACCAATAGCAGACCTGGTCTCCCTGTCCCAAAAACATTGTAATCTTTTTCTTTTACAGTAAGATAAAGTAATTAGGCGTGAAAAAAGTTCTAATTGCATTAAGAGTAGAAGGACTATTTGAAGTTTGACTAATTGCAATATAAAAGAGCCTCATACAAGGCAAAGATTAGATAAATGTTAAAATTTAATGCCATATTCTTCCTAACTTACAATTTTTATCTATGATACAGGTCTGATATATAAGCCGTCGATATAATGCTGCCCATTCAACTTCAAAATGCGGCCCATTACTCTGCTTCAATCAGACCAACTTCAATATAATTCGTATGTTTTTCCTCAATTTATTTTTTATTGAAATTATTTTTTAATTTGAAAAAAACTTTTGAAGAAGAGGTTTCATTTCGTTTGCCTAATATTTTTTATTTGTTTTTTCGTATATTATAAGAAAAATGATCAATTAAAGGCATTTAATTACTGCTTTTTAAGTTCTTCTAACTAGAATCTTACAATATGTTTTTGCATAATTATAGCTTAAAATTTTACTTTTGTACATTTATTTGTTAAATTATAATAGTTATTTGGTATATACATAAATGTAACCAATAACAACAAACTATTATTCCTATTCTATGATTTTTTCAAACTTCGAATAATTTTTCAGCAATTAACAATGTTTTAGAAACTTAAATATACCACGATTTTCGAATATACTTTTATCAAACATCCTATTTTGGCAGATTTCAAAGTTTTGAGTTGTCAAAGATATTTTGTATTAAACTGATTATTGAAAATTCCCAATACTTTCTTGGATATAAACGTGTTATCAGTAAAAGTTTGTAATAAAAGGAAAATATGCTAAGAAGTTGGTAAATTTGCCCTATGGAAATTTTTCAATTTAATTTTTATTTTGATATGAAAAAAAAAATTATCACCGTCCATTTATGTTTTAAGCCATTTATATCTAAAAAACACGTAAAAATATTTTCATACCTGTACTTCGTGAAGGGTATATTCGTTTTGGTATGGAGTTTGTAACCACTTGAAGGAGTCGTCTCCGGTGCTCAGCGTAAAATTCTTGGTTTATTTAGAAATGTACGTCCGATCGCATGATAACTCTAAAACGAATATTGCAATTGACACCAAACTTTCACAAGTTTTTTCTTTTGTGGCAACGACGGCTGCTTTTGTAATTGGATCAATTCGGGCAACGGGTTCGGGTAGCTGCCATACAATCCAAAGAGTTCTTTTCAAATATTTCAAAAACTAATAGAGCTATTAATATTAAATTTTGTAAAGGTGTGCCCAATTATATTCTACATATATTCTAAAAGTTTTAATGGAACGGTTCGGGTAGCTGCCTACAACTTCAAAAGAAAATTTTAAATATTTGGAAAAATTTAAAGCTAGATTCATGAAGAGCGGCCGTCGTGTGTCCACTTATAGGTCACACACAATATCCGCAAAGTTTCTATTGAGTAGTTTGATCCAAGTCAAATAGCAATCAAAATTATGTCTAAATATTTCAAAAACAAATTTTTAACCTTTGAAAAAAAAAAAAGAAAGTTTGCATTCAAAATAATTTTTTTTTTCTTACTTTCTAAAATTTTATAGCAAATTAAGCGATACAGACCTTCCTCATTGACATTTAAAAGGGTACTGAATTCAATTACGAAAAAAAAATCAAAGTAAATATAAAATTGAAAAATTTCCATAAGGAAAATTTACCAACTTCTAAGCATATTTTCCTTTTATTACAAAATTTTACTGAAAACATGTTTATATCCAAGAAAATATTGTGAATTTTCAATATTCAGTCTTAATTTAGAATTAATACAAAATATCTTTGACAACTCAAAACTTTGAAATCTGACAAAATAGGATGTTTCATAAAAGAAAGTACGTTCGAAAATCGTGGTATATTTAAGTTTCTGAAACATTGTTAATTGCTCGAAAATTATTCCAAGTTTGAAAAAAATCATAGTATGGGAGTAATAGTTTGTTGTTATTGGTTACATTTATTTATATACATACATAATAACTATTATAAATTAATAAATAAATGTGCAAAAGTAAAATTTTAAGCTATAAATATGCAAAAACATATTGTTAAGATACTAGTAAGAAAAACCCAAAAAGCAGCAATTAAATGATTTTAATTGGTCATTTTTCTTATAATATACGAAATTAAAAATTAAAAAAGTAAAAACATTTCAGTCGGTATAAACCGATTGAATTATACCCTGCACCTTTCGTTATTGTGTAGCAATTACTCGAACCTGTGAAATCATTCTATAGAAACTATACGGACATGTCTGACCTATAATTGGACATCCGACTGCCAAGTTTCATGAATTTGACCTTATAATTTTTAAAAATATTTATAATTAGCTTTTGGAGTTGTATGGTAAGTACCTGAACGTGTCAAGCAATTCCATCAAAACTTCACAAATATATCTGATCCATAATCGGACACACAACTGCCAAGTTTCATGAATCTGACTTTATTATTTTTCCAAATATTAAGAATAAGCTTTTAGACTTGTATGAGATCTACTCCAACCTGTTAAGCAATTCCACCACAACTTCAGAAATATATGTGACCTATAACTCGACATATAACTGCCAAGTTTCATGAATCTGACTTTATTATTTTTCCAAATATGTAAAATAAGCTTTTGGGGTTGTATGGCAAGTACCAGAACCTGTCAAGCAATTCCACTAAAACTTCACAAATATATCTGACCTATAATCGGACACACAACTGCCAAGCTTCATGAATCTGACTTTATTATTTTTCCAAATATTAAGAATAAGCTTTTAGACTTGTATGGGAGCTACTCGAACCTGTCAAGCAATCGCACCAAAGCTTTAGAAATATGTCTGACCTATAATTGGACAACAACTGCCAAGTCTCATGAATTTGACTTTATTATTTTTCCAAATATTTAAAATAAGCTTTTAAACTTGTATGGGAGCTACTGGAACCTGTCAAGCAATTCCACCAAAACTTCAGAAATATATTTGACCCATAATTGGACACATGACTGCCAAGTTTCATGAATCTGACTTTATTATTTTTCCAAATATTTAAAATCAGCTTCTGGAGTTGTATGGCAGGTACCCGAACCTGTCAAGCAATTTCTCCAAAATTTCAGAAATATATTTGACCTATAATTGGACACATGACTGCCTAGTTTCATGAATCTGACTTTATTATTTTGCCGAATATAAAAAATTTACTGTTGGAGTTGTATGGCAGCCACCCGAACCGGTGCAGCTATCCCATTATAATTTTTAGAGCATGTGTAGAATATAATTGGACACATGTATACAAAATTTTATATTTATAGCTTTATAAGCTTTTGAAATATTTAAGATAAACTCTTGGAGTTATATGGCAGCTACCCGAACCCGTTGTCCGACTTAGTCCAACAACAATAGGGTTCGTTCTTGGCGCAAAAGAAAAAACTTGTGAAAGTTTGGTGTCGATTGCATTATTCGTTTTTGAGTTATCGTGCGATCGGACGGACGGACGGACATGTCTAAATCGACGCAGAATTTTACGCTGAGCAAGAATATATACATATGTCCATACCGCAGATGACTCCTTCAAGTAGTTACAAACTCCATACCAAAGTTAATATACCCTTCACGAAGTACAGGGTATAAAAAATACTAAGCAAACGAAAAGGAACCACTTCCTAACATGCGAAGCTGTAAATGTTAGAAAAAGCCCTCTGGAAACATCAGCTCTGCCAACAAATCCGGCTCTCAATTCTCAGAAGGTAGGTAACATAGTTATTTGCCGGGTGTCTCCTGTGAAACTTACTCAGTAAGGCTGACGAGAGCGGGTAAAACCGAGTACTCGGCGCCTTACCTGGGTTTCGTTGGTTAGGAAGCGCGTGGGCGGTAAATCCAGAAGTGTCTGACCTAGAATAGGCGGCTTCCTGGTCTGCGTCTGATTCCTGAAGGATGGCAGTTTTTGAATCCTGGCAGGAAGTATAATAAAATGCAAGCATTAATCGTTTGTGCAATGGAGAAAACAAAAGGATTTAGTATCACAGGTGGTAATCAATCCATCCTCTTTGGAGGTCGGCTCTACGGATTCTGGGGAGAGCCATTTACTGCATTTGATTGATCCATTCAGGAGGAACGCGAAAACCCGCGAAATTTTACAAAAGAATAAAACTATAGAAGGTGGACTACCGAACACTCAAGCATAAAGCTCAAACCAAAAAAAGTGATGATCAGAATGCTAACATACATAAAAGGATTAGCCAACTAGAATAGCTCTGTGTGGCTTTGAAAAACGAGGTTCTTCAACTGAGGGCTGAGAATGAGAAGCTAAAGAAAGAAAAACATGGGCAAATTAAAAGTAATAAGTCTAATGATAGCAGTCATAAAGAAGAGGACGTTGCACTACAAGCAAAGCAGTTGAGATCAATCTTAGACGCCTACTCAACAGATGAGGAAGAACTCGCCAGAGAAACAGATTGGATACTAAAGCAAAAGAGGTCCAGTAAAAAAAGAAAAGCGGAATCATCTCCAGAAGTGGTCCAGGTGACGATTAACGCTGAGAAAGCGAGTGTTCCTGATTCTAAAAATCGAGGCGATGTCACGCAAAACTCTAGGCGGCGTACAGTAATCATAAGTTATGTGGTTGACTATAATCAAATAGAGGCAACATTAAAAAATATGGACACCAATTATAAGGTTAAAATGATGAACTACAATTAATTTAAACTCATTGCAAATTCCGAAATGGATTACAGGAACCTTACTAGGACCATGAATGGATCTGGACTAGAATGGAATGCCTATGACAACAAACAGGAAAGACCAATAAAAGTTATTGTAAGAAATCTTCACCCCAGTTGTAAACCGGAAGATATAAAAGAAGACTTAAGCTCTACGGGCTACTTTTAAATATGCCCACAAATACGTTGAGGGCATGCAATAAATAGCCATGTAACTTAATTTCCAAAAATTAATAAATCTTTTGTTGAAAGTGTTGTTCAAGATGTGTTAAAAATCTCCAGTGGTCCCCATTTCCAAGTAGGGAAAAAGAATGATCTAATAAATAATTTGTCTTCGTCGGTACTGTCTAAAGTTATGGAGAAATTAATCAATGGATAGTTGTCTTCTTTTCTGAGGTTTGGCTTGTTGCCAAAGAGGCAATATGGCTTTAAAAAAAGTCCAACACCGAATCAGTTTTAGTCTTTATCACATGTGGAACATTAAAAGAAAATAAAAAAGTGGTGGCTATTGTATTTTTGGATATAAAGAAAGCGTTTGACATTGCTGACTAGGGCATATTCCTGAAAAAAACTATATAGTTTTTGAATTCGAGGAACAAGTCATTAAGGGTTTCATTCATATTTAAGTATTCTATATTGTCAAATATGGGTTTCAAAAAACCAAAATAAGTCAAAAGCTTTTGGTATACCACAGAGCAGTGTTCTAGGGTCTTTGTTGCTTTCAATTTACATGGAGGGAATAGATCAAGTCGGTATAAATGCATTATATTCCTTTTCGCTGATTATGTGTGTCTATTCTTTAATGATATCAATCACTTCGGTTACAAAATCATAAATTGACGCTGAATATAAAAAAATCAAATATATGATAATTAATCTTATTGCGTTTTCATTAAAAATAATAATTTCCGATGAAATTTTTGGAGCAAGTGGAAAACTTTAAATGCCTTTAAGCTTAACTGGAAAACCCACACAACATTTTTATTTAAAAAGCTGTCGTCCGTTGTTGGTGTTTTAAAAAAATCGCATATTTTCCTCCAACCAACGTGAAGACATCCGTTTTTTATTAAATTTTCCACAGTCACGCGAGCTATGCTATAACATTATGGGGTGTTTACTCCAACGAAAATAGTAATAGTAAATAGTCATTCAAGCTTCAAGTCATTCAAAATAAAGCGTTAAAGAATGTTTTGCTATAATAGGTTGAGTATACCGAATTCATTAATAGCCAGAATAAAATAATGTTGATAAAAGATTTTATAAAATATAAACTAATCTTATATATTTCTTAAGAAGAAACTCATTCTACCGCACAACTTATAACAAGAAGTGATCATCAAGAAGCAGACAACTGATTCATCTAGACAAAAAGAACACAACAAAATTTGGATCATCAACATCTATCTACAAAGCGACGAAGCTTTATAATGAAATTCCTGAAAATATGAAGACACTCGATAAGTCGAGACTAAAAGAAATTCTTCGAAAAACATAAAATATTAATAATTACAGTAGAGTATCAATCAATTAAATTCTAAATGATGCGATGTATCTTCGGAATGATCTTAACCGTTACTACGGGTGGGGTTCAAGTAATAACCTAAAAAGCAATGTAAGTAAATATACACAGATGTGCTACTCTAGGCAAAAACAGCCACTTTTTGCAAACTGTACTTTGAATGGGCAAGCTCTTAGTCGAGTTGATTCAATAATGGACCTAGGTGTTTGCTTCGATAGCAAGTTATCATTCATAAACCACTACAATCATGTCATATGCAGATCAAGCTCGATGTTAGGTTTCATTAAACGCTGGTCAAAGGAGTTTAATGATCCGTATGTCTTAAAATCGCTCTACACATGCCTGGTCCGTCCTCATCTTGAAAATGCTTCACAAGTATGGTCACCCTATTACGATATACATATTATATTAATAGGATTGAGTCTATTCAAAAAATTTTTTTGAGGTTTGTACTGCGCCTTCTTTCTTGGGAAGAGCCCATCATTCTTCTATCTTACGCACACAGGCTCAAATTAATTGACCTACCCACACTGGGTAAAATACGGGAAGTCGCGGATTTGTTATTCATTTTTCAGCTTATGAAAACTGACTTAATCTCTCCCGACATTTTAAATAAAATTGTGATTAACTCTAACTTTAGGTCTCGTTCCCCTGATCTTTTCATAGTTCCTTTTCCTAGGACCAATTATGGGAAACATGAACCTGTCAGCAGAATGCTGCGTTTATGCAAAAACCACAAGCACAGACTTGACTTTTACCATATTAATTATGCAAAATGTGTTACCATATTAATTTATGCAAAATTTCCGTACTATGTGTTTTTAAAATTCCGGTTATGCCAAACTACTATTGAAGTTGTATGGCAGCTACGAGAAAGAGCTAAGAAATTTTAGCGAATTTTATCAAGCACATCGTCCCTACTAATATATTCACTTGTGTGAAATCTCAATATCACAGCTTTTATAGTTTCTGAGATATAGCCAAATAACTTTTGAAGTTGTATGGCAGGTACCAGAAGGAGCCAAGTAATTTCAACGACCTTTATGAGACACATTGGCCCTACTAATATATTCGTTTGTGTGCAATTTCAATACCATAGCTTTAATAGTTTCTGAAATATAGTCAAATAACCTTTGAAGTTGTATGGCAGGTACCAGAAGGAGCCAAGTAATTTCAACTACTTTTATCAGACACGTTGGCCCTATTAATATATTCGTTTGTGTGAAATTTCAATACCACAACTTTTATAGTTTCTGAGATATAGCCAAACAAATTTTGAAATTGTATGGCAGCTACCCGAACCGGTATCCCGATCACGTCCAATTTAAATAGGGTTCTGGCAATTACTACAATAAATCATCTGTGAAAATTTGGTAAACTTAGCTCAATTGGTTTTTGAGTTATCGTTCGGATGGACGGACGGACGGACAGACAAAGCTAAATCAACTCAGAATTTGACGTTGATCAAAAACATACACTTGAGTCTATATCTAACACCGTTATTTCTTAGAGTTACAAACGGTAAGGTAAATTTAGTATACCCTTCGAACATACGTTCGTACGGGTATAAAAATCTGATGTGGTCAGCACATAACCGACCGCATTGTGCGTTGTCTAGTTAAGTGAAAGTGTTACAGAATATTATAAAAATGCCTGTTAATTACCTCTTTCCAATTTTTAGGACATTAGTAAGCTTATAGTTAACATACCTAGAAAAATGTAAATTTGGCTCTTAATAGAGTTTCACTTTGTGCCACCCGAATTCCCTGAAATGCTCGTCAGTTAGTTTCGGTAACAACCAGAACTCAAATATCAAATTTCAAGAAATTCTATCAATTAGTTCCGTAGATATGGTGAAAAATGTAAAATCGGCCCGCAGATCAGTTTTCGAGCCCTGATCTTTCCAAAAAATTTATATGTTCATTGTTTTAATACGGGAATTCATATATTAAATTTCAATGAAATCGGTTGATTATTTCTCTTTATATACGCAAAAATGTATATTTGGCCCGTAGTAAACATCTAGTTGCTGACGCCTGATTTCTTCCAAAAGTTAGGAGGTTTTGCGGCCGGTCGAGCATAGCTTATATATGAAATTTCAAGCAAATCGGTTGAATAGTTTCTTCAAAATGTTCAAAAATGTAAAACAGGCCCGCTAAAAAGTGCAGTTCCCGAGGCCTGATATATCCCAAAAGTTGATCAATCCGTGCCATGGTGGAAATAAACTTACATATAAAATTTCATAAAAATCGGTTCAGTAGAACTTGAGATACACGCGTGCACACACAGACCGACAGACCGACAGACGGACAGACCGACAGACCGACAGGTTGCTAAAAATAGTTTATTTACACTTCCCTACTATGGAAAAGTACGTTCCCACCGAAAACTCGATATGCAAAATTTGTTGCCATCACATAACCTACCTATTGTATACACAATACGGTCGGTAAAAAAGGGAAATAAATATTAATTTTTTGCATTTTTGTTTAAATTCTTAAAAGTAAATATACTCGTAAATATGTATCATTTTTATTGTTTTTTATAAAGCCCTTAAGTGAGACTTGTCTGTTTAGGTATTTTTGTGGTTGAAATAAGTAAATGAAAATAAATAGAACTTCAAATTAAACAAGTAAAAACGGTTCAGTCGCTATTCGACCGAACTATACTCTGCACCTTGGCAATCTGAGTTTAAAATATGTTTTGGAAATACCTAGCTTTAATTGTTGTATACTAAGTACTCGAAGCTGTCACTCTATAGAAACTGCACGGATATGTCTGATCTATGATTCAACGTTCAACTGCCAAGCTCTGTGAACCTAACTTTGTTATTTTCCCAAATAATTAAAATTTTCTTTTCCAGTTGTACGGCAGCTACCCGTCAAGTCATTTCACCAAAACTTCAGGAATATATGACCTTAATTGGACACATGGCTTACAAGTTTCCTCAATCTAGCTTTATTATATTTCCAATATTTAAAATTAGCTTTTGGAGTAGTATGACCTCTACCTGAACATATCAAGCGATTCGATCAAAATTTCAGCAATACATGTGGCCTACAATTGGACACATGACCGCCAAGTTTCATGAATCTAGCTTTATTATTTTTCCGAATATTTTAAATTAGTTTTTGGAGTTTTACTGCAGCTACCCGAACCTGTCAAGCGATTCCACCAAAACTTCCGCAATACATGTGACCTACAATTTAACACACACAACTGCCAAGTTTCCAAAACTGAGTTTATAATTTTTCCAAATATTTAAAATCAGCTTTTGGTGTTGTACAGCAGCTACCTGAACCAGTGCAGCCATTCCATTAAAATTTTCAGAACATATGTCGAGTGTAATTCGACACATCTTTGCAAAATTTGATATTAATATCTTAACTTTACACGTTGTACGGCAACTACCCGAACCCGTTGTCCGAATTGGTCACATTACAATACCAGCCGTTCTTGTCAAAAAAGGAACAACTTGTGAAAGTTTGATGTCGATTGCAATATTCGTTTTTGAGTTATGCTAAATGGCTAAATAAAAAGACATGGCAAAATCAACGCCGAATTTTACGCCGAGCAAGAATATATATACATGTCCATACCGGAGACAACTCCTTCAAATGGTTAAAAACTCCATACCAAAGTGAATATACCCTTCACAAAGGTGCAGGCGGATATGAAAAATAATATTATCTGGAAATTAATTCGTACATTTTAAGCTGTTTTATGTAGCTAGGACGAGTAGATAGCAGAAGATACGGCGTATTAATTTTGCATGTTACATTTAGTATAATACTTTTACATATTGCATAAGATCTCACCTCTAAATCTATTAAAAAAAAGTGCAATTTAAATGCACTAACCTAAATGCTGTTATGTTATTAATTCCCCGATATTGAATCAAACACCATCGAGTAAGTTTACATTCTACATAATTATTAAATGAAGGTTGTATGCACAAAAAATTATTATTGCATAAATTCTTACAAAACTTTATTTTTTAATAGCAAAATACGAAGAGAAGCTTAAAAAAAACGAATATGTATGTATGTATTCCAATATCTTCACATACATACATAATATATTCTCAAATATCGGATGAGCGTCAAATTATAATAATTATTATAATTATTTTATCTCTCTAAAATAAAGTTTTTTTGTACCCTTTCTCTTTGTCGAGTTATTTCTAAAAAATTTGCAAAATGTGAAATTTTTAACTTTTCTTTAAATTTAACTGTAAATGTGTATAGCTGTTTACACACCATGTCAATAATAGGAATTCAGCAAAAATTTGATGAATTATTGATTAATTTAAATGTATTATATAACAAACAAAGAATGAAAAAATCAATATTATTTAGAATACATAAATAATTTTCGCGATTTTTAATTTTAAATACTTAAGTGAAAAG
This sequence comes from Condylostylus longicornis, assembly GCF_029603195.1. Lineage (NCBI taxonomy): Eukaryota > Metazoa > Arthropoda > Insecta > Diptera > Dolichopodidae > Condylostylus > Condylostylus longicornis. The sequence goes on from NW_026578037.1 coordinate 314,345, forward strand.
TGCTACAGCAATCAGGTCGCCAATAATTGTACTGAATGTTCAGAGTGTTAATAGTTGCACCCCTTACGCTATATTATTTTTTTTTTTAATTTTCTTTTTCTTTTTAGCGTCATATATTTTACAAATTTAAAACAGAACTTAAAAATATTTAGTTACTAAGAGTTTATATTTAGAATGCTCATGGTTATAATCGCTCTTTCATAATCTATTTTTGAAAACATAGCTCAAATCTAAAGATTTATTTTTTAATTTTTATATTTTCTTATATAATATAAAAAAATTAAGCAAAAAAAAGAAAATACAATTTTATGATTAGAATTCTACATAAAACTTAATCTAACATTTATCCTAAACTCAAACTATAGCATAAAAAAATATATATAATATTATGTTTCATAATTTTTTTTTTTAAAGTAAATCTTTTTTATATTCAATTTTTCCAAAATTAGATATTTTTGTTGTTGGATAATTTTTGTGTATTAGAAATGTACATATTATATTTTAAGAAATTTTGATCAGTAATATTTACATTACTTAGCTGCAATCGAATTTGTTTATTAGACACATCTTTTACAAAATTGTATATTAACGGAAGAAAATTTTCGTTTTCTATGTAATTATGCTTATCTAAATGCACAAGCCCTCAGATAGAACATAGCCTAGTAACACACATTTCTTAATATATTCATCGTTTTCATGCCAGATATGGCTTGTAAGGGAATTGTCTTTGATTTCACTAAGCTAATTTTACGTTGAATATGGTTACGTATGAGACGTATTACGAAGTTGTCAATTCTGATGATATTAGCACTATTACATATATTTCTATTAGAATATAAATGTAGAAACCCAAAATTAGTTTTTTTGCGCGTACACGCTCTTAAACACCTACTTTCAAAAAGCCTCAACACTTCCATTATTGAAGCATTCACATTAAACCAAATAGGACTGTTGTAGGTTAAAATTGGCCTAATTAAGCTTTTATAACATAAAACTTTAATTTTTTTTAAACAATTTTCGAAAAGAAGAGTAAACTCGATGGCATAAACGCTTTATTGACCTTTAAAATTTGTTAAAATATGCTTGAAATTATACAAGTAATTGAAATAAATTCCTAGGTATTTAATATTTTGCAAGTTATTAATTCTAATTTGATTCGGCGCCTTGATATGAAATTGTCTCCAACCTTTTTTAGCACTTTTCCAAAACTTGTTTGAAAAAAAGTGCTTATTAGTTTCACTCTATCCGTCCGTCCGTCTTTACAAAAACTTTACTTATATTAGGTATTAAACTAATGGACCTATAAGTGTTTCGATTCGAGCCATTCCCCTAAGGATTTTTAATTGTTATAACTTGAAATTTTTCCAAGAAGTTGGGATATAACTTAAATTAAAACAATTATTAAAAATAATACAATATATTTCTAATACAGAATCGGAAACTTTTTTTAAAACTATATTCGCTATGCCATCTATTCCCGAAATTTTATTTTTAAGTTTTCCTAATATATTTTTCATATTATCTATTATAGTAAAATAGCTTTCATGTCTTGGCAGCTCATTCAATTTGTTTGTTCGCGTTTCGTCATCAAAATGTATTAATACAACTCCTTTAATTTCATTATTTCGGATTAGAGAATTAAATAAGTTACTCATAGTTTCTATGATTTGATGCGTTATTGGAGAAAATCTTCCAGATGTTTGCTTATGTACGTATTGCACCCTTGGGCACCCATTGTATCTAAAATTTCTTGCTCATGTACATATTGCACCCTTGGGCACCCATTGTATCTAAAATTTCTTCCTCATCCTCAATAATAAATTCATTATTAGCAACCCTATGGGTATTTATATTGATGTTCAAATTATTAAGTAAATTAATGTTAATTTTTTCTAAAAGCCTTTTTTCTCTGAAATAGAAAATGTTCGCATTATTGGTCATTTTTATATGTTTTTTATTCCCTTTACCCAGTATTTATTGACGTTAATTCTTAAATTCTCTTTTATTAGAGAACTAATGATGTTTAAAAGTGAATCTCAACATATTGAAATCATTATTTGTATAATTTTCCTTAATTAGCAAAAACCTAGCAGATAAAAGTTGGCTTTTATGTTTTCTGAGTCGAGTAAGAGTAAAACTTAAATATACCATGTTTTTCCGAAAATAAACCCTATGGAGACTTTTGGAACTTTTCGTAATATAAGCCTTCCCCCGAAAATAAGCCCTGGTTAAAATAATATGTAAAAAATATGTTTCTGAAGCATGTTTAGCTTCCTTAATACTCTTATTTCAGAGAAATGTTTGAAATAAAAAATCTGAGATTTTCATTGTTTACCTCTACAGTTTGTTTCAAATCAATTCTTGGAATTCAAAATTGTACTACGTCGCGCGTATGGTCTTATTAATTAAGTATGGTAAATTTTGGTTTCTACATTCTGTGTAAAATAAATAAATATTTATTAAAAATGTATAATTATACTTTTATTTTTGTCCTCCCGCGAAAATAAGCCCTAGCACATATTTTGGACCAAAAAAGAAATTAAGACAGTGTCTTATTTTCAGAAAAACACGGTATATCAATGCTATTATTATTTAGTGAGTAAGAGTTGGAATGGCAATTGCAATAGATTTCTGTATAACTGCCTCAATTATGTTTAAATAAGTATTAATTTCACAGATAGTTAAATATCTATATTAGGAATGCTTTTTAAAAATAGATCCGAATTAAGTTCGTTATTTAAATTCGCTTTGAATTTCTTCCAATTGGCTCTCTTAAATAAATAAAATTTTTTACCGTAGGCAATTCAAATAAAAAATGTTCAATATATCATTAACTCATTATAGCCAACTGATCACTGTCATACATAAGTGTCTTTAATTTACCTAGACTCAAAGTACTAACATTAACCTTGTATCGACTAAAATAAGGTCCAAAAAAGATTCTTTTCTGGGATATGAGGCTATTTCAGAATAGTAGAGTGACATTCGAAATTGTATATTATTGTTTTAAATAAAATCATTTAAAAAATTTTCACGACCGTTATGTTTTTGGTTACCCTAAGGTGGGTATTTAGCGTTTATGTCGCAACAGTATATAATAATTATTGATATTTACAAGATCTAATGCGTTCAGAATTTTGATAAATTCCTCCTGAAGGGGTTCACTATTTTTTTGAGAAGCATACATTGAAACAATAATTAAATTTTTGTCGCTCTGTTTATGTTTTATGTTTATTGTACAACTATCAATGCTTTTGAATGCACCAAAAATGTGTTTCTGAATTTGCCTATACATATTTAATATTTTCTTTTATAAGTAGCGTCGTACCAACAGTATCTGAAGATCTATCTTTTCTTATCATAATAAATACAATATAATTCTAAAACACTTATTGTGACTTAATTTAGTTTCACAGAGCGCAACGATATCTGGTTTATTATCATTTACGAAATCAATAAGAGAAATTTGCTTCGCTAAACACCTACATGAATCAACGTTATTGGCAATGATTTTAAAATTATTTTGTTTAGCAATTCTTTCATTAATGTAGAGTCTCATATAAGAAATCGATTCTCGAAATCTGATTTTGAATTTCTTTTTGTGAATTATTATAGCGATATAAAAATATCTCAGAGAGATGTAACATTATTACTCAGTTGCAGTAATATTAGCATTATATTCTCGAATTCTACTTTTGTGTTGCTACAATTATTAATATTAATGTTATTGTTAGTATTATTATTATTTAAGGTATTTGAAGTGAATTTATTATTACTAGCCAAAATGCTTGCAAACGAGTTATTAGATTTAACATAACAATTATTAATAGAATTTATAGTATGAATTTTTTATTTTGTTCTACTGTATATTTTAACTTACAGTTTTTCTTTTCTCTCTCCATAAAGAGAAAAAAAATGCAATTCTTTCTCTACGCATACATAGCACATTTTCGATAAGAACCACGGTGACCAGTTGTCTTACAAAGTACGCAGAAGACATTTTCTGATGGACTGTTTTTTCAATGGTACAATCCCTTGTAATATGATTCTTACCACACTTCACACATCTGGGTTCCATATTGCAATTATATGCTGAATGGTCAAATCTTTGACAACATGTACATTGGGAAAATGATTGTTTTAAATTTTTCCCATTTAATTATTTGATGTTCTATATGTTTTATTGCTAATAAATTACGAGTATCAAAAACACTTTCTGGTCCCGTTTGAACAATGAACATAGATAACACTTTTTTCTCAGAGATAGAATTTTTGGTTGTTATTCTCAAAACTTTTTTTATTGACACATTTTCAATGCTGGGAAATATTAAGAAGTTTTCAAGTTCGTCTGCTTCAAAGTAATACAATCCTTTCAGTACCATATTGATCGGCTTTAGTAGTGCATGTAAAGCATTGGACGGCTGCATTTTTTAAAGTGTCGATATTCTCCGCATATAAAACGTGTCGGTTTTTTTTATTAGATTTTATCAAAAAAGTATTAATTTTTAATTACATTTTAATTATTTTTTTATTTGCTGAAATATCATCGACATTGATTATGGTAGGTGGGACGCTTTTGCTTTTAACTCGCATATTCACAGTGCAACGTTGTGTGTTAATATTCCTAATGTTATTATGATTACTGATGGGACAGCACATCATGACGATTGTGAATATTGGACAGATCTTGATTTTTTTTTGAGATGTTTATTTCTAAGTATCTCTATGTAATCGCATTAGTGTTTGATTCTATAATATTAGTGCTAACGTTAGTAGACTCCGTCTCCATGTCAGCCAAAATGTGGAATCTATTTTCAGGATTGTAACTCGTTGATTGTTGCTTTCTTTATTGTGCCTTTGTCTAAAGTTAATTTTCCATTCTTCGTCTTGGCCTCAGCGATTGTATGTTGTTATTAACTTTTATTATGGTGTTACTAGTTTTTTTAATTATAGCATTATTTCGTGTATTGACCATTAGGTCAAGTACCACGTGTAAAAAAGTTTTTGATTAAATAAAAGTTTTTTTTTTAAATGAACTAAATTTTTAATTATTTTTTAAATGAATAAAAGGAATTAGATAATATTACTCTAATTTTTTATATTTTCGTAACACATTCAAATTAATTATTACTTATTTTATTTTTACTTTTACACTTGTTGCCACTCATGAGGTTCGAGCAATTATATATTATTCAAATTAGTTTCATTGCTATAACAAATTATATATGTATACAACTATAGCATAAATTTAGGAGGGAAAAAAAGCGTTGAATGAAGTTTTGACATAAAAGTTGAATTGGAACATTAAGCAAGTGAGTTAAGGAAAAAAAATCGATTTTTGTTGGCATGATATTTACCGTTGGTGTTCTGCGTTTATAAAAATTTAGAAAAGCTTATTTTTAAATTTTTCTTTTTTCTTTCAAATTTTAAAAAGAAAAATTTTTTTAATCTTACCATCTTTGTTTTTTTGAGGAATCTATTTACTATATTTTTTTTTGAGTTAGGAATGTGCTACGAACCTTTGATAAGATTCCGCACTGTGTAAAAATTTAAAAATTAAATCTAAATTTAAAATATCAAAGGAATTCAAGTATATAGTATAACGTAACGAAAAGATTGCGAAGAGAACTTAGCAATATAAGTAATGGTATAATCGGAAAATAATTAAAGCATCATCGATTTGTAATCATGTACGAAAATGCATCAATAACGTAAAATTTTAAATTTTGGTGTCCAAAAATGTCAAAAATACGCATCATATGCGCAACATATTACATCAGCTGTGGATCTTTTTTTTTTGTGATTTTGTACTTATGCAAAGTTTTTTGAATGGAAGCTGAGAAGTAAATGATTTATTATTTTAACTCAATAACTAATAAAGTTAATTATTTGTTTATGCACAGTATTAATATTTTTAAAGGCCCCATTATATTAAAATCTGCAAAAATTAATTGAAATTAAAAAATTTTTTTAATAGATTTTCAGTTGTTAAATATTATATACTTTTACATAAAATCTTTTTAAAATAAACGCCAAAAAACATATGATTTAGAAAGTGTTCAAAAATGTCAAAATAATATTGCATCAGCAAGATAAAAGCATCACATCGTTATAGCATCAGCAACTTTTTTTTTGAGTCGACGCTGCATTGATGCACGTTTTTGATTATTTTCCGATTATGCCCAACATAGCTAAGACTGTACCAGTAAAGTAACTTCTAAAAATCTTTTGCGGAACTTGGAATAGTTTTCAAAGTAATTTTAAATTTTTTATGCTTCCTTATGAGAGGATAAAAATAAACATTTATAACAAATTGCCCCATCCAGTTCATTTTCTTTAGCCAAAGGCTGACAGGCGAACTGTAACGGTTGAATTAACTTTGAAAACAAAATCGTGAACGTTTCTTTTTTGGCGATACATAGGTCGTGCCCAACGAATTAGAAATGCTAAAGGAAGGAGCATCTTGAAAAAACAATGAAGCCAGATTTTGTCTAGTTGTCTCTTTCTTTGCTCCATATTTATTTTATTTTTTTATCCGGCCTCTGCTACAAAATATGTGTGATTTGTAAGAAGGACAAGTTAAAATTTGTTTTTAAAGTAACCTTAAACACTACAAAATATTTCAAAATATTTTTTTATTTTAAATATCTAACAAAAAAATCAAATTTAATCAAATTTTGACTTTGATAATTTTTGACTTATAAATTTCTTTCATGAATTATAAAATTATAAATTTTGGTAAAATATTTGAAATGCAAACTTCTTTATTACTAATTTCAATCCACTTTCTTTTAATTTCATTACTTCTGGGAGAAAATTGGTCTTTTTTTTTCTTATATAAAAAAAGACCAAATTAAATCATTGCATGTACATACATATGTTATATTTTATCAAACACAAACTAATTTTGCTTAGAAAAAAATCCGGTCCTGATAAAATTATGTCGTTTGAAGTAATTATACCTGTACGAACATATGTTCGAAGGGTGTACTAAATTTGCATTACCGTTTGTAACACTAAGAAATAATGCTCTGAGATAAACACTCAAGTGTATGTTGTTGGTCAGCGTCCCAATGATAATTAAAAAACTAATCGTACTAAGTTCACCAAATTTTCACAAATGATTTATTCAAGTAAATGCTAGAACGCTATTTAAATTGGATACTGAATCTGCTATAGAACCTCAAAATTTATTTGACTATATCTTTGAAACTACAAAAGCTGTGGTATTGAAATTTTCCACAAGCGAATATATTAGTAGGACCAATTTGTTTGATAAAAGTCGTTGAAATTGCTTGGCTCCTTCTGGTAGCTGCCATACAATTTCAATAGTAGCTTGGCGATATCCTAGAAAATATTGAAAACACAGTAATGAAATTTTGCATAAATTATTATAGTAATACGGCAATTTAAAAACGTAGTCTGTCCCAGAGTGAGCTATGGCATATTTATTCGCACATAGAATAACAAATTCGTACGGGAAACCTGCTAACTTTTGGAAGAAATCAGACGTCAGGAACTGGACGTTTACTACGGGCCAAATATACATTTTTGCGTATATAAAGAGAAATTATCAACCGATTTCATCGAAATTTAATATTTAAATTCTTCGTACTAAAACAATGTACATATAGATTTTTTGGAAAGATCAGGGCTCGAAAACTGATTTGCGGGCCGATTTTAAATTTTTCACCATATCTACGGAACGAATTGATGGAATTTCTTGAATTTTGATATTTGAGTTCTGGTTGTTACCGAAACTAACTGGCGAGCATTTCAGGGAATTCGGGTAGCACAAAGCGAAACTCTACTAAGAAAGACTTTAGATTTTTTTTATATACGTAAATCTTTATAAAATAATATTCTTTTTTTAACGTTTAATATTAAATATGTTATGATTTTTTGGTTACGAACTGCACTAATTTTATTAAATAAAATAACAAAATCTTCTGTGCGTAATTTTCTAAGGAAAAAAAAAAAACAATATTTGGCATTTAATGTTAATTTCAGCTTGACAATGCTCGGAGCAAAGGAAGAAACTTACCTGAAATTTTTGACTTCTCTATGTTTTTTTCAAGATACGATTTTTTCGGGAGTGTAAGCGTGATAGAAACAAAGATGCTCCTCTTTTAGTGTTTCTGATTCTCTGGTCGTGACAATCACCATTATACGGTTAGTCGCGTCACTGACATAAAAAAAAGTCTAACAAATCTCACTTCAAATGCCTTTCTGATAAAACGACAATAGAATCCATAAACATTTTAAGTTGGTAGCATTAACTGCTGACGCAAATTCACAAAATAATATCGAAAATAGAAAGATGTGAAAAATATTTTGATCATGTACATGTATACAAACAAAGACATAGTTTTAAAGTGTTAATAATTCCTTGGAGTTTCCCACAATATTGTAACAAAATATATAAAAAAAAACTTTCTTTTTTCAGATTTCTGAAGTTTTTTCAAATTTCGAGAAACCGTTTCAAAAATTTTACTGAAGAAATTGAAAAGAACTTGCTACTACTTCGAATATTCCATAAAACAATATCGCGATGGTTTAGCAATATCGTAATTACTACTAGTACTACTACTTCACTCGCCGGTAATATGGGATAACGGCGAACGAATACACATGTTTAAAAATTCTAAAAAGCATGCTTTTAGATTGATTGCTCCTTGAATTTATAATAAGTGTGCATATCAGGGGTATTCGAATCCCCTCTAGCTTTCTTAAGAAAATAAAAATGTACTTGTTTCAATTTAAATCTACTGAGATTGAAAATTTGTTAAAAATAACAGTATGAGAGATAAAGGAAAATATTATATGGATAAACTTTTAGTTCTAATCGTAGCGCATCGAAATCGAACAAAAAGAAAAAAAAAATATTAAAATTTTCAAAACTTTAAAATTTACAAAAAAAAAAAATTAAAAAAAAAACAAAATTTCTGACTTCGACGAGCTGTATCTCGAAAACAGTGGCTCAAATCAAATTAACTATATGACATATAAAATAAAGAAAAATCAATCTCCTGTAAAACAAGCTCCTAATGACAACTCTATGTTATATGGTTCCGAAGTTATAAGCACATTTATTTATGTACAGAAAAAGTCCGATAATATTTTTTTGAACAAGTTGTAGCTCGAAAACAAATACATCTGCAACCCCCCCTCCCTAAAATTTTGAGGATTTATTTTTTTCTTTTAAGTTGAAATCCGGAATCAGTTATCTATTACATTACCTGTTTGTTTTTTGAATAATAATATGGTACGAACTATTCAACAAACTTTTCGTTACTTTACATTTATAAATTTTAATTAAACGGTGATAGATAAATGGATATAAACCGGATTTACAATTCAATTGTGGAAAATTTTTTTAATAGCTCTAATGAAATTCAACTCAAAAAGTTTTGGAATAAATATTAATAGATTATAATTAATAGATAAAATTAATAGATTATAGTTATGTCAATAGATTTAAAAATAAAACAAAATATTAAGATCATATGAAATTGAAAACATCATAAAAAAAATTTACTTACAGGTTTGGGCATCTTGAATCCGAGTTTGTATGTTAATTTTTTTATATGATAAGATTATAAAATGAACTGAAAATAGAAAAAAATAAACCTTTTAAAGCAAATCTTTATTAATTTTAAAATGAAGGTATTTTAATAAATTGAAATACGATATTTTGTATACGCATAAGCTCCATTGCATTTTAAATCACATGTAAAATAGCATCAACAATGTTTACTATTGCTTTAAATGTGGTAGTTTCAATACCCTTTAATGTAACAAAGCTATTACTGTTTAAATTCAATTTTTTTAATTTTACAAAAATTTACAATAAAGAAGAAAACTACTTATTATGATTTCGCAACTGATCGGTACCGATAGAAGACGAGAACCAAGTGAACCAGCAAAAAAAAAAAAACAAATAAAAAAGTCCAGAATTCATTCTACTCCTTGCAGTATTTTTATTTTATGGTACGATTTGTACTTTGAATTTATGAAATATATTTATTTATACAAATTAATATTTCCCATTCACCTTACAAATAATTATGTTTCTTTGTTAAATAAAAGAAAATGCTTATCAAAGCAATTAATTTCAAATTAATAACAAGTGTATTTAATTTAATAACAAAAATGAATTTAAATGACATTCTACTCGTAATTTCAACTAATCAAATTTAGGAAATAATATTAAAGTGTAATAATGCTACAAGTGCATGTGTTAACTTCTTCCTAACTTTGTTAAGTTTCTCACGTTATCGTTGGTTTCCTTGATGTTTTCGATGAATTCATTGAACTTGTTGTATTAAATTTGTACTTTGTTTGTAGTAATTTTGTTGATGAATTTGATTGTACAAAAAAGAAGTATAATCAAAGCGGAAAATGTAATGATTAATATTGTCAATGCTGAGTTCGTTTAGGTGAGGTAAAGAAAGTTTTTTATTTCGTGACTAAACTGTGTTATAGTGGGTTTGTTCGGAATCATCAAATAAAAGTTGTAAGATTTTGTCAAAATCGAAAAAAAATTAAATTTCAAATTAATTTTTGATACAATGTATGCTTTCTTAAACTCATTGTATTGCTTTACATTTCAAAGCTTAAAAATCTTGATGCTTTGTAATTTTTTATTCCATTGCTTATTTTAATAAGAAAATTTTTTGTTTCAATTGATTTTGATTAAAAAACATGTAAAAGACATAATATAAGCGTCGAAAAAATTATGTAGAAACAATTTGACAAATATTTAAGTGTTAACAACGCCTCAGACACAACATCAAATAAATTCTGAACATAGCACATCGTCAAATTATTTTGTTGATATTTTAGAAAACTATACAATGTGTCTGATGCGTCTTAAATACAATTATGAAGATACCCAGTAATTTTGGCGGATGTACCTCGGTGTAAATGCTTGGTTTGGTTGTTTCTATATATCGTATCATTTATTCGGATTATGTCTTTAACTTTAACCAAAAAGGTGCCGTACATTGTTTTTTGTCGTTGGTCAAATATTTTGGTAGGCGGTACATCATTAATATCTAATATTCAATTTGCAACAACGGGTTGCTTCAGTTGGGCACGACGCTTTATTACTATTTAGTAGAATTTAGTAGAAGAGGTATTTCGACAGAATAAGATCGTTTATTGGTTAATAAAAAATAAGATCGTTATTTTTTGTTTCCCATGATCAGGTGTTCCTGCTATAAATTTTAAAGCACTACCAACTAAATTGATGAATCTAATCATACGCTTGGGAATTTATAGGGTATGCTTTACATGTGATATTTCTTCTATTTGTTGCTTAAGATATTAACTTTTCAAATTTCTGTAATAATTGATAGTCTGTAAGATTCGTTGTGTGGGAAATATAGAAATATTCTTCATATATTACAACTTTTCCCTGCGATATGGCAATAAAGCATGCTGAGGAGTAGTCTATTATTCTAGCCGAAGGACGAGAACAAAGAGTAATCTAAAATAAAGAAAAATTTAACGGAATTTTCTACCATTTATTAATACTGTTGTGGTTAAATCTTTTTCTGCAGTATTTTGAACAAAAACTTTGGAGAATATATTACTTAAGCGTTTGTTGGTGTGCAATGAAACTTTGTCAGTTTTACACCCTTGAAGATAGAAAGCTGAAATTATATATGTAATACATCCCTATACTAGAAATTTATTTCCGTAGAAAATTTTTACGTATCTTCCCTCCTCTAAAAGTTTAATTCCCCTAAAAATGATATTTTTTAACCATTTATTGCAGTGAAAGCAGAAACTTTTTTCAAATATTGCAAACGCAGAAATATTGTGACTGCCTTCTTCTACCGCGCCATACTATATTTGAACTTTAAAAAAACCAAATGATCGTTAAAATTTACCGTTATCTAAAATCAGTTTTTGATCCTTGAAATAGTATCTTATATGAAAATAGTTTTACGTAGTAGGTGTACATAAATTCTCTTTAAAAGCAATATTTTCAGTTGTTGAAGGGAAAAGTACTACATTACAAACCATTGGCATGACTCAACTTTATTGTGCTAGAATTCGAATTTAATGTATTTATTGGTTTCTCATTTTTAATAGAATGAACCGAACTATCGTATTTCTATGTGACTAAATCAATAGTTTCAATAGTATTTTGTTGTTCTTTGGTACAGCAAACAATCAGAAGTTTTCCAACAAATGTTAGAAAGTGTTGATTGTGCGTAATAAAAATATCAACATGTAGGATATTTCCCGAAAGGTTTGGAATGAGTGCTCTCCCATTTTACGGTTTCGGGGTTCGTGTTGGAATTTATTTTTTATAGAATTTTTGCAGTTGATAGCTAGAGATTTTAACAATTTCCTTATATTTCCTCATATTTCTAATATATTCATCTGTTTCAAGTTTTACTGCATAGACCTGTGTGCTCTATTATGCTCTGTATTTATCATGTCTATCTGATTCATTTAATTTTAATTTTCCGTTTTCATTTATTAAATCTATTACGAAATTGTTGGTGTAAATAAATTTTAAACTAGGAAAATTAATAAAAATTCCGTTTCAATTTGGGATAAAGTTGTCAAGTGGTGAATTGCATTTGTGACATCGGCGTTTATGCAAAGTTATGGACATTTCAAGTAATATTTCAAAGTTTTTAAATTAATAGTGTGTTTAACGTTTTTTCGGAAAATAATTTTTGGGGTTCTAAATTGGTTTACTAAATACTCCTGAGGATTCGTCCGTTATAAGTTCGAATGGTTTTTAATAATCGCGATAGGGCAGAAGCACTGAGATTCTACTTCTGAGAAGTAGATTATTCTCCTAAAACACGCATAACTATATTACGTAACGTTTTTAAATTCTTTTAACATCTAAATGGGTTTTTTCGCCTGGTGAAAATATTATATCATTGATATAAATATGACAGGATTTCCCGATATAATTCCTCAAGACGTCATCTATGGCTCGCTGGAAAATTCAAGGAATGGAAAACTACAGAACTCATACTTGCCTTTATTTATATTAAATGCCGTCTCTTACCTATCCTTTTTAGATAAAAGAATGTGATGGAAACCGGATTTTAAATCTAATTATAAATAAAATATTTTATTATAATTCACTGTAATAGGGTTTTAAAATCGAAATGTTAAATTAATAACCAAAACAGAAATTATAAAAGATTTAAGATATTTTCATAAACATAATACTGCAAAACAATAATGTTTTTAGCACTTTTCCAAAAAATTTTTGGAAAAAAGTGCTTATTAGTTTCACTCTGTCCGTCCGTCTGTCCGTGTGTCTGTTTACAAAACTTCTACACCCTTGAAGATAGAAAGCTGAAATTTTGTACGTACATAGATTTTTACTAGAAACTTATTTTCGTAGAACAAAATTTTTATCTATCTACCCCCCTTTAGAAATTATACCCCCCCGAGACCCTAAAAATGCCATTCTTTAACTATTTAGTGCAATGAAGCCATAAGGATTTTTCAAATTTTGCAAACGCAGAAAGGCAGTGGCTTGCTTCCTCTAGCGGGGTATACTAAAGGTTAACTTTAGAAAAACAAAATGGCCGCTCAAATTTACCATTATCTAAAGTCCGTTTTTTCCAAATTTTTGATGTTGTTTATTTTCTAGACCCCAACCTGTAGAAGCTTGAAATTTTATGGGCTTTTAGACATTAACAAATAGTTCATTTCGTTGGAAGAAAATTTTTTTCCATCTCCTTCCCCTCCTCTTATGTTATTGCCTCTTGAAATTTGCAAAATTTGAATTTTTGACACCTTATATTTCCGAAACCGCAAGCTTTTTCAAATTTCTATAAACACAAAAAGCTAACGGTAAATTCCATGACATTAAAAAATATAATTATTTTTCTTAACTCACATAATTAAACCTTAAAATCGAGCATTATTTTAACCCCTCTTTATATTAATTTTTGCTTTATTTCAAAGACTGCATGTATGTATCATCCTAAATATATGCAATCCTAGAAAGAGTTTTGTATATGAATGAAAATAATTTTTAGAATGTGTGATAGGTATACATAGACTGTATTTAAAAGCAGAATTTTCACTTGCTGAAGGGAAAAGTGGTACAATACAAACCATTGGTTTGACCCAACTTTATTATATAACACATACGCAATATATTTTTAACAGATTTATAAAAACTTTTGCTGTTTTGAATTTGCAGTATTATGTTCATGAACAAAAAATGTCTTTAAAAAAAAAAAAACATATTTATTTTGGACCGAAGAGTGGAAAAATTCTATTTCAGGAAAAATAGAAATTAAGAAAAACAAAAAAAGGAAACTGAAACAAAAAGAAATTTTGTTATTTTAAGTACAACAATTAACAGACGATTTCCTAAAAAACCGCAAAAATTAGTAAGACAAAATTACAGCTCATTTAACTGCGCTAACCATGATAATTTAAATTATTACCGACCGTATTGTGTAAACAATAGGTAGGTTATGTGATGGCAATAAATTTTGCATATCGAGTTTTCGGTGGGAACGTACTTCTCCATAGTAGGGAAGTGTAAATAAACTATTTTTAGCAACCTGTCGGTCTGTTGGTCTGTCCGTCTGTCCGTCTGTCGGTCTGTGTGTGCACGCGTGTATCTCAAGTTCTGCTGAACCGATTTTGATGAAATTTTATATGTAAGTTTGTTTCCACCATGGCACGGATCGATCAACTTTTGGTATATATCAGGCCTCGGGAACTGCACTTTTTAGCGGGCCTGTTTTACATTTTTGAACATTTTGAAGAAAATATTCAACCGATTTACTTGAAATTTTATATATATAAGCTCAGCTCGACCGTCCGCAAAAATTCGTATGTTTTGGAAGAAATCAGGCATCGGCAACTAGACGTTTACTACGGGCCAAATATACATTTTTGTGTATATAAAGAGAAATAATCAACCGATTTCATTGAAATTTAATATATGAACTCCTCGTATTAAAACAATGAACATATAAATTTTTTGGAAAGATCAGGGCTCGAAAACGGATTTGCGGGCCGAAAATATTTGCCGGCCGGCTTATATATCAAATTTCATATATAAGCTTTGCTCGATCATACGCAAAAATTCCTAACTTTTGGAAGAAATCAGGCATCAGCAACTGGGCTTTTACTACGGGCCAAATATACATTTTTGTGTATATAAAGAGAAATAATCAACCGATTTCATTGAAATTTAATATATGAATTCCCCGTATTAAAACAATGAACGTGTAAATCTTTTGTAAAGATCAGGCATCGGCAACTAGACATTTACTACGGGCCAAACATACACTTTTGCGTATATAAAGAGAAATAATCAACCGATTTCATTGAAATTTAATATATGAATTCCTCATAATAAAGCAATGAACATATATTTTTTTTGGAAAGATCAGGGCTCGAGAACTGATTTGCGGGCCGATTTTACATTTTTCACCATATCCACAGAACAAATTGATGGAATTTCTTGAAATTTGATATTTGAGATCTGGTTGTTACCGAAACTAACTGGCGAGCATTTCAGGGAATTCGGGTAGCACAAAGCGAAACTCTACTAAGAGCCAAATTTACATTTTTCTGGGTCTGTTAACTATAAGCTTACTAATGTTCTAAAAATTGGAAAGAAGTATTTAACAGACATTTTTATAATATTCTGTAACACTTTCATTTAATTAGACAATACACAATGCGGTCGGTTATGTGCTGACCACATCAGATTTTTTTTGTGATAAGTTAGCAATGTTTTTGAACAAAGATGATTTTCAATGTTTGTTCACGAATACAAATATAGTGCAGTTCTCGCTATATATATCGCGATATACTGCGTTTATGAAAAGGCCTTTAATAATCACTCTTGGTTTACAGCTGTTTCATGTGTGATCTTTTGGGCCACAGTGTTGAGATAAAAAAGTAGTAAACAGTAATATGTTGTTTTCATACTTCATTTTCATACTGAAGAGGATTTTTTGACTCCAATTGTGAACCGCAATCTTTGTTGTTTTCTGGAACTTTTCCTTACTAAAGAGAATTTGATTGTTTTCTGACGCAATCTTTAATACGGTTATTATTTCTTATGTCCTTACTTACATTCAAAATAATTCAACAATTTCAAAATAATATCATTCAATTTTATAACATTCAATTGCATAACATTCAACATTCAAGTATCTTTAATTTAAATAAGAAAAATATTACAAATTAACCAAATTTGGGAAATGTCATTGAAAACTATTAGTGCTATAGGTGCATGTGTTAACTTACAATATGTATATGCATGTTTTTAAATATCAAGAAGATAAAAAAAGCAACTAGAATAATCTACTACCGTAAATATAATTTAAAGAACTTTAAAAGAAGCCCAGAGAAGAAATGTATTATTATATTTATATTTTTAGAAAAATTTATAATCATATTTCAGGTACGTCTAAGTGTAAATGGGTGCTTTCATATGAAAAACATACTAAAAGACGAAAAAAACATTCCCTTGTGAAAAGTAACATCAATGTATACCGACCGCATTGTATATAACAGGGAAGGTAGGTTATGCGATGGCACCAAATATTGCATGTGTTTTTGGTGAATGTATTTCACATCGATGTAGAAACGCAAAACACACCACTTTTAGAAAGATGCCTGTCTGTGCATTTTCATAAATCAATTTCGACGTGATATTAAGCAAAATTTGTATCCGATTTTACTTTAGCCATGTAATGAGTTGGTTTACTTTTACCAGGTAATACCAGATACGGGCCGATTTTACTTTTTCAAATTATGTTTCGCATAATTATCGATTTTTTGAAAATTCATATATTATAAACTCCGCCTAATAATATGGCAAACCAGCAAACTTTTCGAAAACATCCGGTACCAACTTGATATTTTCAAGTTTTTTCAGTTGATTTCACGTTTTTATTATTTTTAGAAAAATAAATTGACGAAATTTTTAGAAACTTTATAGTTAGCCCCAACTGACAATATGAAGCGTAAAAAAGCTTTTTGGACAAATCAATCTGCATCTGATGAAATCAGATCAGTTATAAACCTAATCTGGCTAGAAAGTATAGTTCCACTAGAAATTAAATTTATTTTCAGTTTAGTGTTCAGTTAGTTTTTTAGAACTTTTAGGAAAAATCAAATCCAGTGGATCTCTAATCAAAATTATGTTTTAAGAGATACAAGGAAAGTATAACTTTCTTAAAATTTTAAAGAATTAAACATTCATTATTCTGCCAATGAAATTATGCTATATATTAATTTTAATACAATGATATTTGATATAAATATGATATAGAATATAAACCAAACCAATATTTTGTTGTTTTCCAGTTTTACAATTAATTAATTGTAATTAATTTATTTAAATATTTTGCAACTAAATCATAACCATTTTGCAATAAAATAAAATTTCGTAAAGCAACAAGGTAATCTTTTATGGTTTACTAAATTAGAATAGAACAATAAAAGGTGATGATTTTTATAATTAACTATTGCTCGATTTAACATTTTCACAACCTTTGTATTAACTCACGTCGGATGTTTCGGATTTTCTAACCGAGTTTTAAGTTATTTTAACAAGGCTTCAGATTTTGTAATGGATTTCTAAGTTCGATGACAATGAAATATTTTGGTTTTTTTGCGGGTGGCTCGATTCGATGATATTCCACAACTCCTCCCTAGCGAAAGCCGATATCTTTGAATATATTCAAGCTATTTATTTGAATATATTCAAGTAAAAGTAAAAGGAGAAAGATTCATTCGACAATTGAAGAAAAGCCAGAGTATTATTATATATATTTACATATATTTTACTGTATTATTATAATTGTATTATTGTATAATACAATATATTGTGTAATAATTTTATTATTATGTATATTTTATTATTATACTCGTATTTATATTTATAAATATATTTTACCGCCATAGGGAGTAAATTAAAAAAGTCTAATGTCAGTTTTACTAACCCTTAGTAGGTTAACAATGGAGGTTATATCCAGGATATTGTCTAAGATATCGCATGTCTTTATATTATATTATTATAATTGTCGGGTTACATACAAAACCATAGGTTAAAACAACTCATCGTGTTTGAACTATAGTAATTTAAAGTTTGAAATGAATATACCTAATAGGGATACTTTCATTAGCAGAAGTTACTGGTAACTAAAAGAAGAATTCTAAATAATGAAATACCGCATGCGTGAAGCACTTCGAGTATTATCTCTTTAATTTTTTAAGTTTAGTTAGATTTTAGTTAAGTTAGATTTTAAGTTTAGTTAGATTTTAGTTAAGTTAGATTTTAAGTTTAGTTAGATTTTAGACTAAATTAGAAAGAAATTTAGAATAAGATTTTTAAATTAATTTTAAAGTACTACATTACAAACCATTGGCATGACTCAACTTTATTGTGCTAGAATTCGAATTTAATGTGCTGAAAGCTTTTTCTTCGGTTTGCTTTCAATTTGTCGATTTGTTCCGTAGGGTGTTGATGAACTATATTTATTGGTTTCTCATTTTTAATAGAATGAACCGAACTATCGTATTTCTATGTGACTAAATCAATAGTTTCAATAGTATTTTGTTGTTCTTTGGTACAGCAAACAATCAGAAGTTTTCCAACAAATGTTAGAAAGTGTTGATTGTGCGTAATAAAAATATCAACATGTAGGATATTTCCCGAAAGGTTTGGAATGAGTGCTCTCCCATTTTACGGTTTCGGGGTTCGTGTTGGAATTTATTTTTTATAGAATTTTTGCAGTTGATAGCTAGAGATTTTAACAATTTCCTTATATTTCCTCATATTTCTAATATATTCATCTGTTTCAAGTTTTACTGCATAGACCTGTGTGCTCTATTATGCTCTGTATTTATCATGTCTATCTGATTCATTTAATTTTAATTTTCCGTTTTCATTTATTAAATCTATTACGAAATTGTTGGTGTAAATAAATTTTAAACTAGGAAAATTAATAAAAATTCCGTTTCAATTTGGGATAAAGTTGTCAAGTGGTGAATTGCATTTGTGACATCGGCGTTTATGCAAAGTTATGGACATTTCAAGTAATATTTCAAAGTTTTTAAATTAATAGTGTGTTTAACGTTTTTTCGGAAAATAATTTTTGGGGTTCTAAATTGGTTTACTAAATACTCCTGAGGATTCGTCCGTTATAAGTTCGAATGGTTTTTAACACTAGAACTACCGACCGGTCAAAATGACCGGTTGTATGACTATTTCACAAGATTTTCTCCTTAAATTTCATTTAATATTTTATGAGGTTAGTATGACTTTTTCTAAAATTATGTATTTAATAATATATTAAATTATTTTGATTTTCCATTTCCAATTTGTTGATATACGTATGTACTATACCTATATATACCAACCGGTCAAAATGACCGGTCATTATTTTTAACGTTTTTGATGTGAAAAAATTACAAAAACTTCCAGAAATTACTGGAAGTAGTATATATTTTTATTATAAAAAGGGAAAATATATTTAGAATATTTTTATCCAGTTATAAAACTTTACCCTAAAAATGCCGAGACGTTCGAAAATACCTAGAATCTTAGAGGACATAACCAATATAAGAGAAGACCTTTCGGATACCGAAGATGATATTGATCCTGCAGAAATTTCAGAGGATCAATCAGAAACAAAAGATGTGTTTGTTTCCTCAGACAGCAATAGTGAAGAAGAGAACATGCTAAATATACGTACGAGAAGAAGAATTTTGAAATTGTCGTCATCTTCGGATGAAAGTTACTGTCAACAAACTGAAATTGCAAATAATGGAACTATTTGGACTAAAATAAAAGCTTTATTCTAAACTAAATATATTATAAATGGATTCCCCTATCTGGGGAAGGACGAAACAAGACAATCATCAATTCCTTTGAGTGAGTTTGTTGTACTGAAATTAATTTAACAATATGCCGGTGCTGGAAGAAATGTTACCAGTAAATCACTGGCACTAAAATTATTGGAAAAATGTACTACATTGGTTGGAACTATTCGTGGTAATAAAAGAGAATTGCCGGAACTGGCTAAACAAAAAAAGGATAATTTACCTCGATTTTCATCTCAAATTTATAAAACAGGTAACTGTACTTTGACAATATATAAAAGCAAGGCAACCAAAAAAGTACTTCTTCGAAGTACCAAACACACTTCTGTGTCAATTGAAAAAAGTAACAACAACTGCCTGAAACTATCGCATTTTATAATAAAACAAAATGTGGAGTAGACATGACGGATCAAATGGCCAGAAAGTATAGTGTAAAATCAGCATCTCGAAGATGGCCTCTTCAAGTGTTTTTTAACACTCTCGATTTAGCGGTAATAAATGCATGGGTTTTATAAAAGGTAACAACTGGCGAAAATATATCAAGAAAAGATTTTCTGTTTCAATTAGCAGAAGAACTTTCCACAGAGTGTAAAGATCCACCTGAACTGCAAAACTTAATTGACCTCTTGACGACCCCGAAAATCTGTAATATACGAAAAACGTGCCAAATAGGTTTCTGTAATGAAAATAAAACTATTAATATATGTGCTGGTTGTAAAAAACATGTTTGTGGGAAATGCATATTAAAACTAATTATATGTAAGAAATGTGGTGATACCAATAATAAATAACATGAAACAAATAATATTACTCATTTTTCTCTAAATAGTAAATATTTTATGAACCTGCAATGTTAGAATGAAATATATTTTATGTTCTTTCAAACTCTGCTTTCAATTTTCATATTAAATTAACTAAATATCAAACCGGTCATTTTGACCGGTTTGGTAGAAATAGGTATACAACAATTGTTGGTAGTTCTAGTGTTAATAATCGCGATAGGGCAGAAGCACTGAGATTCTACTTCTGAGAAGTAGATTATTCTCCTAAAACACGCATAACTATATTACGTAACGTTTTTAAATTCTTTTAACATCTAAATGGGTTTTTTCGCCTGGTGAAAATATTATATCATTGATATAAATATGACAGGATTTCCCGATATAATTCCTCAAGACGTCATCTATGGCTCGCTGGAAAATTCAAGGAATGGAAAACTACAGAACTCATACTTGCCTTTATTTATATTAAATGCCGTCTCTTACCTATCCTTTTTAGATAAAAGAATGTGATGGAAACCGGATTTTAAATCTAATTATAAATAAAATATTTTATTATAATTCACTGTAATAGGGTTTTAAAATCGAAATGTTAAATTAATAACCAAAACAGAAATTATAAAAGATTTAAGATATTTTCATAAACATAATACTGCAAAACAATAATGTTTTTAGCACTTTTCCAAAAAATTTTTGGAAAAAAGTGCTTATTAGTTTCACTCTGTCCGTCCGTCTGTCCGTGTGTCTGTTTACAAAACTTCTACACCCTTGAAGATAGAAAGCTGAAATTTTGTACGTACATAGATTTTTACTAGAAACTTATTTTCGTAGAACAAAATTTTTATCTATCTACCCCCCTTTAGAAATTATACCCCCCCGAGACCCTAAAAATGCCATTCTTTAACTATTTAGTGCAATGAAGCCATAAGGATTTTTCAAATTTTGCAAACGCAGAAAGGCAGTGGCTTGCTTCCTCTAGCGGGGTATACTAAAGGTTAACTTTAGAAAAACAAAATGGCCGCTCAAATTTACCATTATCTAAAGTCCGTTTTTTCCAAATTTTTGATGTTGTTTATTTTCTAGACCCCAACCTGTAGAAGCTTGAAATTTTATGGGCTTTTAGACATTAACAAATAGTTCATTTCGTTGGAAGAAAATTTTTTTCCATCTCCTTCCCCTCCTCTTATGTTATTGCCTCTTGAAATTTGCAAAATTTGAATTTTTGACACCTTATATTTCCGAAACCGCAAGCTTTTTCAAATTTCTATAAACACAAAAAGCTAACGGTAAATTCCATGACATTAAAAAATATAATTATTTTTCTTAACTCACATAATTAAACCTTAAAATCGAGCATTATTTTAACCCCTCTTTATATTAATTTTTGCTTTATTTCAAAGACTGCATGTATGTATCATCCTAAATATATGCAATCCTAGAAAGAGTTTTGTATATGAATGAAAATAATTTTTAGAATGTGTGATAGGTATACATAGACTGTATTTAAAAGCAGAATTTTCACTTGCTGAAGGGAAAAGTGGTACAATACAAACCATTGGTTTGACCCAACTTTATTATATAACACATACGCAATATATTTTTAACAGATTTATAAAAACTTTTGCTGTTTTGAATTTGCAGTATTATGTTCATGAACAAAAAATGTCTTTAAAAAAAAAAAAACATATTTATTTTGGACCGAAGAGTGGAAAAATTCTATTTCAGGAAAAATAGAAATTAAGAAAAACAAAAAAAGGAAACTGAAACAAAAAGAAATTTTGTTATTTTAAGTACAACAATTAACAGACGATTTCCTAAAAAACCGCAAAAATTAGTAAGACAAAATTACAGCTCATTTAACTGCGCTAACCATGATAATTTAAATTATTACCGACCGTATTGTGTAAACAATAGGTAGGTTATGTGATGGCAATAAATTTTGCATATCGAGTTTTCGGTGGGAACGTACTTCTCCATAGTAGGGAAGTGTAAATAAACTATTTTTAGCAACCTGTCGGTCTGTTGGTCTGTCCGTCTGTCCGTCTGTCGGTCTGTGTGTGCACGCGTGTATCTCAAGTTCTGCTGAACCGATTTTGATGAAATTTTATATGTAAGTTTGTTTCCACCATGGCACGGATCGATCAACTTTTGGTATATATCAGGCCTCGGGAACTGCACTTTTTAGCGGGCCTGTTTTACATTTTTGAACATTTTGAAGAAAATATTCAACCGATTTACTTGAAATTTTATATATATAAGCTCAGCTCGACCGTCCGCAAAAATTCGTATGTTTTGGAAGAAATCAGGCATCGGCAACTAGACGTTTACTACGGGCCAAATATACATTTTTGTGTATATAAAGAGAAATAATCAACCGATTTCATTGAAATTTAATATATGAACTCCTCGTATTAAAACAATGAACATATAAATTTTTTGGAAAGATCAGGGCTCGAAAACGGATTTGCGGGCCGAAAATATTTGCCGGCCGGCTTATATATCAAATTTCATATATAAGCTTTGCTCGATCATACGCAAAAATTCCTAACTTTTGGAAGAAATCAGGCATCAGCAACTGGGCTTTTACTACGGGCCAAATATACATTTTTGTGTATATAAAGAGAAATAATCAACCGATTTCATTGAAATTTAATATATGAATTCCCCGTATTAAAACAATGAACGTGTAAATCTTTTGTAAAGATCAGGCATCGGCAACTAGACATTTACTACGGGCCAAACATACACTTTTGCGTATATAAAGAGAAATAATCAACCGATTTCATTGAAATTTAATATATGAATTCCTCATAATAAAGCAATGAACATATATTTTTTTTGGAAAGATCAGGGCTCGAGAACTGATTTGCGGGCCGATTTTACATTTTTCACCATATCCACAGAACAAATTGATGGAATTTCTTGAAATTTGATATTTGAGATCTGGTTGTTACCGAAACTAACTGGCGAGCATTTCAGGGAATTCGGGTAGCACAAAGCGAAACTCTACTAAGAGCCAAATTTACATTTTTCTGGGTCTGTTAACTATAAGCTTACTAATGTTCTAAAAATTGGAAAGAAGTATTTAACAGACATTTTTATAATATTCTGTAACACTTTCATTTAATTAGACAATACACAATGCGGTCGGTTATGTGCTGACCACATCAGATTTTTTTTGTGATAAGTTAGCAATGTTTTTGAACAAAGATGATTTTCAATGTTTGTTCACGAATACAAATATAGTGCAGTTCTCGCTATATATATCGCGATATACTGCGTTTATGAAAAGGCCTTTAATAATCACTCTTGGTTTACAGCTGTTTCATGTGTGATCTTTTGGGCCACAGTGTTGAGATAAAAAAGTAATAAACAGTAATATGTTGTTTTCATACTTCATTTTCATACTGAAGAGGATTTTTTGACTCCAATTGTGAACCGCAATCTTTGTTGTTTTCTGGAACTTTTCCTTACTAAAGAGAATTTGATTGTTTTCTGACGCAATCTTTAATACGGTTATTATTTCTTATGTCCTTACTTACATTCAAAATAATTCAACAATTTCAAAATAATATCATTCAATTTTATAACATTCAATTGCATAACATTCAACATTCAAGTATCTTTAATTTAAATAAGAAAAATATTACAAATTAACCAAATTTGGGAAATGTCATTGAAAACTATTAGTGCTATAGGTGCATGTGTTAACTTACAATATGTATATGCATGTTTTTAAATATCAAGAAGATAAAAAAAGCAACTAGAATAATCTACTACCGTAAATATAATTTAAAGAACTTTAAAAGAAGCCCAGAGAAGAAATGTATTATTATATTTATATTTTTAGAAAAATTTATAATCATATTTCAGGTACGTCTAAGTGTAAATGGGTGCTTTCATATGAAAAACATACTAAAAGACGAAAAAAACATTCCCTTGTGAAAAGTAACATCAATGTATACCGACCGCATTGTATATAACAGGGAAGGTAGGTTATGCGATGGCACCAAATATTGCATGTGTTTTTGGTGAATGTATTTCACATCGATGTAGAAACGCAAAACACACCACTTTTAGAAAGATGCCTGTCTGTGCATTTTCATAAATCAATTTCGACGTGATATTAAGCAAAATTTGTATCCGATTTTACTTTAGCCATGTAATGAGTTGGTTTACTTTTACCAGGTAATACCAGATACGGGCCGATTTTACTTTTTCAAATTATGTTTCGCATAATTATCGATTTTTTGAAAATTCATATATTATAAACTCCGCCTAATAATATGGCAAACCAGCAAACTTTTCGAAAACATCCGGTACCAACTTGATATTTTCAAGTTTTTTCAGTTGATTTCACGTTTTTATTATTTTTAGAAAAATAAATTGACGAAATTTTTAGAAACTTTATAGTTAGCCCCAACTGACAATATGAAGCGTAAAAAAGCTTTTTGGACAAATCAATCTGCATCTGATGAAATCAGATCAGTTATAAACCTAATCTGGCTAGAAAGTATAGTTCCACTAGAAATTAAATTTATTTTCAGTTTAGTGTTCAGTTAGTTTTTTAGAACTTTTAGGAAAAATCAAATCCAGTGGATCTCTAATCAAAATTATGTTTTAAGAGATACAAGGAAAGTATAACTTTCTTAAAATTTTAAAGAATTAAACATTCATTATTCTGCCAATGAAATTATGCTATATATTAATTTTAATACAATGATATTTGATATAAATATGATATAGAATATAAACCAAACCAATATTTTGTTGTTTTCCAGTTTTACAATTAATTAATTGTAATTAATTTATTTAAATATTTTGCAACTAAATCATAACCATTTTGCAATAAAATAAAATTTCGTAAAGCAACAAGGTAATCTTTTATGGTTTACTAAATTAGAATAGAACAATAAAAGGTGATGATTTTTATAATTAACTATTGCTCGATTTAACATTTTCACAACCTTTGTATTAACTCACGTCGGATGTTTCGGATTTTCTAACCGAGTTTTAAGTTATTTTAACAAGGCTTCAGATTTTGTAATGGATTTCTAAGTTCGATGACAATGAAATATTTTGGTTTTTTTGCGGGTGGCTCGATTCGATGATATTCCACAACTCCTCCCTAGCGAAAGCCGATATCTTTGAATATATTCAAGCTATTTATTTGAATATATTCAAGTAAAAGTAAGAGGAGAAAGATTCATTCGACAATTGAAGAAAAGCCAGAGTATTATTATATATATTTACATATATTTTACTGTATTATTATAATTGTATTATTGTATAATACAATATATTGTGTAATAATTTTATTATTATGTATATTTTATTATTATACTCGTATTTATATTTATAAATATATTTTACCGCCATAGGGAGTAAATTAAAAAAGTCTAATGTCAGTTTTACTAACCCTTAGTAGGTTAACAATGGAGGTTATATCCAGGATATTGCCTAAGATATCGCATGTCTTTATATTATATTATTATAATTGTCGGGTTACATACAAAACCATAGGTTAAAACAACTCATCGTGTTTGAACTATAGTAATTTAAAGTTTGAAATGAATATACCTAATAGGGATACTTTCATTAGCAGAAGTTACTGGTAACTAAAAGAAGAATTCTAAATAATGAAATACCGCATGCGTGAAGCACTTCGAGTATTATCTCTTTAATTTTTTAAGTTTAGTTAGATTTTAGTTAAGTTAGATTTTAAGTTTAGTTAGATTTTAGACTAAATTAGAAAGAAATTTAGAATAAGATTTTTAAATTTCATATTAGAAATATAATTAATTTTCGGTTTTATAAAAAAAAAGAAACAATTTTCCTGAAAAAATATATATGAAATCCTATACTTAAATGTAATTTTAAACAATTAGCAGTCCTTCAGTAGATTATAGAACAATACAGTTAGCTAAAAGCAAAGAATTGTAATGTAGCACTTTTCCCTTCAACAAATGAAAATACTACTTTTAAAAAGCAATCTAGCGATGTACAATATTATTAAAATTAAACATCTCTTTCAAAAATTGCATACGTTTAGGATGATAAATGAATTCAGTGTATAAAGTATCGTCAGTTAAAAAAAATAATTATACTTTTTAGAAGCATGGAATTTATCGTTATAAGAATTTGCAAAGCTTACTGTTTTGGAAATATAAGGTGCTAAAAATTCGAATTTTACAAATTCAAAAGGCAAAAACTTGAGAAGGGGTGGAAGTGGAGAAAAAATTTCTTCTAACGAAATGGACTATTATTATTGGGGGGGGGGGGGGTATAACTTTTTTAAAAATTTGTTAGTAAAGATCTACGTACGTATTAATTTCAAGTTTCTATCTTCAAAAATGAAGAAGTTTTGCGAACATGTCCACGTATAGGCATACTTTTTTTCAAAATTTCTTTGGAAAAGTGTTTAAAAACTAAGTGCAAGAAACAAAAAGTTGCTAAGTTAGTTATACTAATTTTATATGTAAATAAATTTTTTTGAAACTTTTTTTAAAATAGTACATAAGAAAAAAAATGGATTCAATAAAGTTTATAGAAAAAAAAACCTCAAGTTTTACGAAAAGCTTTCGAGTTTTGTGCCTACAAATATGTTACAATGTACAGGTTGAGGACAACCCCTTTTTGCCTACGCATTACAGCTACATCCTTGAAATTAGAAGGCTTGGTTAGTTGAACTTCCGCACAACCCCTATTTTGTCTGTGACCAAAACTATAATCTTGAAATTCATATTATTTTTTTGGATTTTAAATTTTAAAACACAATCAGCTGAAAGAAATTTTAAAAAGTATTTTACTATTTATGTATTTTTTTAACAACTTAATTAAAAAACTTAATTAAAAAAAAAAAGAGATTTTTCAATTTATTGAAAAAAGAAAAAGTCGAATTTTGCAAAACACAAAAAAAAAAAAATTTCTCAAAAAATTTTGTTCTTAGAATTTCAAATGTCAATTCTCATGATTTCAACTATGAATTAATTGAAAACTGCATGATGTTTAATTTCAAAATTTTACTCTACTTCAGAATGATGAATGAAGTCGAATTTGTTGAATTCTCAAAATTACATGAAACTAGTGATTTGGCGAATTTTAAAAAATTAAACCCAATATTAGTTCAGATATTTTGAAACAAATGTCAGGTAAAGTTAAAACCTGTAGTTTGATAAAATCTGTGATGGTAATCCAAACAAGTTTTTCCCTGTTGAATTTTTAAATTTAATGTTCGACTTATTTGTCGTTTGGTCAAATATATATTTTATATATCAACAGACATATAATTTAAATATAAGGAGTTTTGAATTAAATTTAAAATGGCTTTATAGTTTTGTAGCTTCCAAAACAATTTGATAAAAAATAGTAAATGTATAAAATTTTTGTTAGGTTACAAAAATTTATGTTCTTGTTTTTAATTACTTTTACATTTTATTTATTATATATATATTTAAAAAGTTTGTTTTTTTCTATTACAAGTTAAATAATATAGATATATTAGTTTCATCGAGTAAAATTGGGAAAATTTAAGTAATTTATGGCACAGTTAAGTTCTACGAAATGCAATTTCTAGTTAATCATTTCTCAATATACACAAATATGTATACAGTTTATTAAAATCATTAAGTCAAGGTAAATTAGGTTTTATCTATGAAAATTGTTAAACTTCTCCAGTTACATTTTTCAACATATTATGTTTCAATAGACATTTTAAAAGTAGTTTTTCTTATAGAGATTTTTATAAATCAGGATATAATGCCTTTTAAACACTTCTTACAATTTACAACTAGAAAAATATAAATTTGGCTCTTAGTAGAATTACATTTTGTGCCGTCCGAATTATACGAAATGTTCGTCAGTAACTTCTGGGAACAACCACAACTCCAATATTAAATTTCAAGAAATTTCATTAATTCGTTCCGTAGATATAGTAAAAAATGTAAAATCGGCCCCCGGACCACTTTCCGAGCCCTGGTCTTTCCAAAAAATTTATAGATTTATTGCTTTAACACCTCAAATTTCAATATTAAATTTCACTTAAATCGGTTCATTATTTCTTTTTATATACGCAAAAATGTATAGTAAACGTCCAATTGCTGACGCGTGATTTTCTTGAAGAAATTTCAAGAAAATCTGTTGAATATTTTCTTCAAAATGACGAAAAATGTAAAACAGGCCCGTTAAAAAGTCCAGTTCCCGAGGCCTGATAGTCGAAATAAACTTACATATAAAATTTCATGAAAATCGGTTCAGCCGAACTTGAGATACAAACGTGCACAAACAAACTGACAGACCGACAGGCTGCTAAAAATAGTTTATTTACACTCCCCTACCATGGAGAAGTGCGTTCCCACCGAAAACTCAATATGCAAAATTTGTTGCCATCATATAACCTACCTTACCGTTTACCGTTTACACAAGGCCGTCGGTAAAAATTAAAGG
Organism: Condylostylus longicornis; assembly: GCF_029603195.1. Taxonomy (NCBI): domain Eukaryota; kingdom Metazoa; phylum Arthropoda; class Insecta; order Diptera; family Dolichopodidae; genus Condylostylus; species Condylostylus longicornis. The sequence goes on from NW_026578037.1 coordinate 343,426, forward strand.
TTTATAATGCAAGGTTTACATTCTGTTAACTTAAGGTTTTTTTCTTTCATTAAAAAAACTGAAGTTGTAATTTTGTATAACACTATGTTCTAATTCTAAAAAATATAATATTTCATTGTAACTAAATGCAAAATATTAGTACATGGTTACCATATGTATATTAAAAAAGCATGTTCAAATGAAAATTGTGCAATCTACAACTGAAAAAAACGAATAATAACTAATAATTTCAAATAACTTAGTCACAACACTTTTTTTAATGTTTTAATTATTAAATATAAAAAAATTTATAGTTTATATGTTAGTACACACACCTGTTACTAGAAAATAAAAAAAAAATTGGAACATAATTTTTCTGAACCATTATAAATGTAGTAGTTTACTTGTTGAAGATCTTTATACTTCATTATTTTAAAATACAGAAGATGTACGTACATATATATAATACATTTATTGTATGAGTAAATTCATTCACGTAAGAATGTGATACATACATATGCTTGTAAATTTATTTGTATTTCTAATTCATATAACATCAACAGGTGAAAGCTATTATTTTTTTCAACCTAAGTAAATAAAAAAAAGATACGGATACATATAAAAAGTTAATATATGTATACGTGCACGTTAATTACTAAAATAAAAGTAGAATATTAAGACCATGAAATACATAGAAAATCTTAAAAGTAAACACATACATGTTTGATTATTAATTTTTAATTTTAGCAAAAATAATTACGTAATAGCTTAATATTAATTAAACTTGACTTCATGATTTATTTAGCAAAATAATTGTAAAATAGATAACTTGCGATCATGAAAGTTAAAAATTCTTAGAAAATAAAATAATAAATAAAAGAGTTAATAAATAAAATAATGACTATTCAAATTAATGTATGACAAAAAGAATCTGATGTGGTCAGCTCATAACCAACCGAAATGTATATATTGTCTAGATTAGCAAAAGTATTCCAGAAGGTTATGAAAATGCCTGTTAAATACTTCTTTACAGTTTTAAGGACTCTAATAAGCTTTTACATAGTTAACATGCCTAGAAAATGTAAATTTGGCTCTTAGTAATTTCATTTTGTGCCGTTAGAATTATACGAAAAGTAACAACAACCAAAGCTTAAATATTAAATTTCAATAAGTTCCATCAATTCGTTCCTTTGATAAGACAAAAAATGGAAAATCAGCCCCAACATCAGTTTTCCAACCCTGAGCTTTCCAAAAAAATTTACAGATTCATTGTTTTAATACTTCAAATTTAAATATTTAATTTCAATGAAATCAGTAGATTATTTCTCTTTCTATACGCAAAAATGTTTATTTGGCCCATAGAAAACGTCCAGTTGCTGACTCCTGATTTCTTCCAGAAGTTAGGAGGTTTTGCGGACGGTCGAATGAAGCTTATACATGAAATTTCAAATAAATCTTTTCGCGAATATTTTCTTCATAATGATCGAAAATGTAAAACGGGCCCGCTAAAAAGTGCAGTTCCCTTATATATCCCAAAAGTTAATTAATCTGTGCCATAGTTGAAATAAACTTATAAATAAAATTTTATCAAAATCGGTTCAGCAGAACTTGAGATACGCGCGTGCACACACAGACAGACAGCAAACAGTTTACTAAAAATAGTTTATTTACACTTCCCTAAAATGGAGAAGTGCGTTCCCACCGAAAACTCGATATTACGGTTTTTTGCGATATTTGTAACTATTTTATTTTGTTATTATTATTTTACACAGTCCTTACATTTCAAATTATTTTATAAACTATGTGAATATGAACAAAACTCTAATCTCAGTGTATAAAACCACATTTTCAGATATAACAAAATATATAAAACTATACAAGGTCGTACAAAGCATATACATAGATGATTCTATTTCTATTGTACTTTTGTAAGCTTCATCAGACTTCCCAAATAACAATATTTTAAAATAATTTTTATTTTGTTAAATAATTAAATTTAAAAAAAAAAAATCAAAAATCATAAACACTATCAAAAATTTTTTCATATACAGTTTAGGACAGCATCGATTATGTATTATTACTGAAGTGTATTATTTTTAATTTAAATCTTTAAATAATTTTTCAGAATTGATAGCTATCGAACAAACATATAGGTAAATCGCCACTTGTATAGGTTAATCCAAAGCTTTGCATTAGAAATTTATATATCGTTAAACTGATGTTTAACCAAATTGAACGGAAAATGAGATCCTGCGTATATCTCATGTAATTCGTGGAATAAAATGAATCTGTCCGGTAAATACTTTTATACTGTATAATATTTTGATGAATTCCTAGAGTAATTAGCATTATTTCATTATACAATTCATTTTTTATGAATAAGTTTCTCATTAACATTACAGTACAACCTAATTTAATATTTAATTTAAATGGAATAATTTAAACATAATCTAGGCAGATTTAAGGTATTCAAGTATTCTACTGAAACAACTACATACTTGCAAACTATTATTTTCATATATTTATTATTTTGCAAAAAATTCAAAACATTTTCATACCTGTATATGTTCTTCTAGGAAAGAAAGAGAATTGAACTTTGAGAAATCTGAAAATCAGTACATCTCAAAATATCATTTACCATATTACAAATTTGACAAAAGTGAATTAGGTATTTTAAAAGAAACTGTTTTAGCGGATGATGTTTAGAAATAACTTCATTTCGTACATTTAAAAATCATTGACTAAAATTTCGATCAGTAATAGCTCGAAAAGCTGATAGTAGAATATAATATACCCATATATTTGGAAAATTTTAATGTATGAGGGAGACAGCATCACTACGTAAGGGAATCAACTGGCAGCTTACACATAAGCTACAAAGCTTAGAATACGCCGATGACGTCGTGCTACTGGCTCACTCAGCCGAAGACATGCAGATGGTCATAAATAAGTTGGCTGAAAAAGCAGAAAAAATCGGTCTCAAAATAAACACAACAAAAACAAAGCACATGAGAATTAATGGCACGAGTCGAGCCCCCATCTGCATACAGGGTAGCCCCATTGAAGAAGTATCCGAGTTTGAATACCTGGGCAGCACAATAACAACGGATGGGGGAACTAATAAGGACATAGAGCACAGAATCACTAAGGCAAGATGTGCATTCGGCAGGTTGTGGGCAACCTGGAAGTCAACCCACATAGCACGCGGAACCAAGATAAGAATATTCAACGCGTGTGTTAAATCGGTGCTGCTTTACGGAAGTGAGACATGGTTGGTGTCCAAAGCTAATGTACAGAAGATCCAGGTCTTTGTAAACAAATGCCTCAAAATTATATGTAAAATATTCTGGCCAAGAAGAATTATGAACCAAGAGCTGTGGCTGATGACGAAACAAGATCCAATAAATATACAAATAAGAAGAAGAAAATGGAAGTGGATTGGCCACATTCTAAGGCGCCCAACAACATCGGTTGCGCGTCAGGCTCTTGAGTGGAGTCCCCAAGGAAAAAGAAATGTGGGGAGGCCAAAGGAGACCTGGAGAAGAAGTGTAAATAAGGAGCTAGAACAATCAGGCAAAACATGGGCCGAAATAAAAAGATTGGCACAAAACCGAGAAAGTTGGAGAGGCTATGTTGAAGCCCTATGTTCCCAAGGGGAATAACAAGGAAACAAAAAAAAAAAAAAAAAAAAAAAAAAAATATATTTGGAAAATTTTAAAAAATTTAACTAACGATAAGGTTTTATTCCTCTTGTGGAAATCCACATTTTGCTATATTAAGCATGTTGCTACTCGTAAACCTTGCTATAAAAGAAAAAAACAGATTAAAAAGTCGTAGTAGAATCAAAATCCTACATTTGTACTCTTGTGGAAATCCACATTTTGCTATAATAAACATGTTGCTAAACCTTTCTATAAAAGAAAAAAACAGGTTAAAAAGTCGTAGTAGAATCAAAACCCTACATTTGTACATATATAATTAAATGTATCAAAAACCTTTATTTAAAAAATTTTTTGTAAAAAAATCCCATGTTTGCTTGGATTGTAGTATTAGTAGTCGTAAAATGTTGTTTCAAAATAGAATATTTGTAGATTTAAAATTTGACATAATATGTTTTTATCGTGAAACATGATATTAATTGACAGATTTCAAAGATCGGTAAGACTTTTGAGTATGTAATTTATTATTTCTAGTTTTTAAACAGTTGGAATAATTATTTGCAAGGTCTGCAGGATAAATTAATATACCCAATTCTGCTTTTACACGAATTACTTTTCCACGAATTTGAAATAACATGAGTAAATCCCAAAAAATATTTATATTTTTACACGACATAATTTAAAATAACACGAATACAAAAAAAAATTTTTTTCTACTTAAAATAAGCCTGGTATTCTGATTGAACAAGAAGTAACAGCAACTGTTTGAATAATTATGATTACTAAACGACCATAATATACAATAATATACAATTGAACTGTTTCCAATGATGGCAGTGATTTTGTAGTCTTTCGCAAAAGTATACGTCAATTATCAGGCAGTGACAATAAATAAAATTGTTTAATGTTTAAATTTTTCCTATAGTTGTACTCTTTTTATTTAAGTTTTTTATCAATGAATTCCTGATATACTCGCAATATGTAAATATTTTTTTCTAAAATCTAAATTTTATTTTATTGTAAATTATTTTATTTAATGAATTAAAACAAAAACAAATTTTTAAAATAACTACAACAATAATTTTTTTTATATAATTTAGTGTATTTTTAACTTGTTTTTTGAGGTCTAGAACCAATCTATCATTTTTGTACTTAGCCAATATCTTTTTTTACACGATTTTTTTTACACGAATTTCTCGGGAACCATTCTATCATGTAAAAAGAGTAGGTGTATATTGAAAAGCCTTATAATTTGTGATTAATCGGTTGTGACTGGGAATAATCGACTGAATTGTGCAACATTAAAATTGAGTCATAATAATTATGAAATTGAAAACTAACTAAATAGTAGATTAATGCTTAATTTTAAAGGGCTTTCTATCTCTTCTATTTTATCTATCTGATAAAAAAAAGGTGTAGAAAGACAGCTTAGACAAACTCAGGAAAAAAAATTTTAAGTTTTATTCAGCAATTCAAATAACGCTGTTTTGGCAATGAATTTGCAAATGATTCTTCTCTATTTTAAAGCTTTGATAATTTTAGAATCTTAGCAAAACAAATCAAAAAGCACGATTTTTATAAGAATGCGTTTAATAAGTACTAACCGTAGTAATAAGTATTAAAATGAACGTTGTTCTATTTGTGTTCTATTGACGTTCAATTAATTTCTTACATGTGATAATCGACCCCTGGTTCGGTTTTCAAGATATATTTTACATAAAATACGAAATAAAATACTATGTTAGTTTCAAGTTTCTTATTGAACTTTCCCCTTGAAGCTCTTATCAGCTTTCTGCTGAATTCTCTAAATTACTTATCATTCAATGACTCTGTAGGTAAAGCACTGTACACTTAAAAACACAAAATTATAATATTTTTCATTTTATTTATTTAATTATTGTTTAAGTTAAGTAAAATTGGAAGAAATTGACATTGAAAACAATTTGGCTTTTGTTTCTAATCAAAATTATGGCAACAAAAACAATTATTTACTTTACTTGCAACAAAAACCAATACTTGAACATAATTGAAACAAAACCTCACATTTGCTTTCTTAAATCACGTTTTTTGTTCAAAATGTTTTGTTTATCTTTAATATTTATTTACAGGAAGGCTTAGGATAATTTTTTAACGAGTATGAATAATATAATTTGAAATACGAGTGTTGAATTACTCACAAAATGTTTTTTCTATTTTGCTCAAAATTTTTTAATCTGCAATGTGTGCATTTTGATTCTACTACCTTCATATTGTATTGTAACAAAATAATTTTTATACCCTGCACTTCTTGAAGGGTATATTAACTTTGGTATGGAGTTTGTAACTACTTGAAGGAGTCATCTGCGGTATGGACATATATATATATTCTTGCTCAGCGTAAAATTCTGCGTTGATTTAGACATGTCCGTCCGTCCGTCCGTCCGTCCGATCGCACGATAACTTAAAAACGAATAATGCAATCGACACCAAACTTTCACAAGTTGCTTCTTTTGTGCCAAGGACGAACCCTATTGTTATTGGACCAATTCGGACAACGGGGTCGGGTAGCTGCCATACAACTCAAAGAGTTTATTTTAATTATTTCAAAAACTAATAAAGGTACAAATATAAAATTTTGTATACATGTGTCCAATTATATTCTACATATGCTCTAAAAATTTTAATGAGATAGCTGCAGCGGTTCGGGTGGCTGCCATACAACTCCAAAAGCTTATTTTAAATATTTGGAAAAATAATAAAGTCAGATTCATGAAACTTGCCAGTTGTGTGTCCAATTATAGGTCAAAGATATTTCTGAAGTTTCGATGGAATTGCTTGACAGGTTCGAGTGGCTCCCATACAAGTCCAAAAGCTTATTTTAAATATTTGGAAAAATAATAAAGTCAGATTCATGAAACTTGGCAGTTGTGTGTCCAATTATAGGTCAAAGATATTTCTGAAGTTTCGATGGAATTGCTTGACAGGTTCGAGTAGCTCCCATACAAGTTCAAAAGCTTACTTTAAATATCTGAAAAAATAAAAACGTTAGATTCATGAAACTTGGCAGTTGTGTGTCCAATTATAGATCAGATATACCTGCGAAGTTTTAGTGGATTTGCTTGGCAGGTTCGGGTACCTGCCATACAACTCCAAAAGCTAATTTTAAATATTTGGAAAAATAATAAAGACAGATTCATGAAACTTGGCAGTCGTGTGTCCAATTATAGGTCAAAGATATTTCTGAAGTTTTGGTGGAATTGCTTGACAGGTTCGAGTAGCTCCCATACAAGTCCAAAAGCTAATTTTAAATATTTGGAAAAATAATAAAGTCAGATTCACGAAACTTGGTAGTTGTGTGTTCAGTTATAGATCAGACATATCCGTGAAGTTTCTATAGAATGTTTCACAGGTTTGAGTAATTGCTATACAACAATGAAAGTTGCAGGGTATAATTCAATCGGTTCATACCGACTGAAAAGTTTTTACTTGTTTTATATTGTTATTTGCATTGCCAGACCAGAAATAAGTAAGGGATTTTGAATTGAAACTTCAAAGTCGCTACTTAGCGAAATAACACCGAAATAAAATTTTTCAGAAACTGAAAAAGAAAAAGGGATTTTTTTTCTTTTGGGTACAAAATAAACAAAAAAAAAAAAAGTAAAAAAATAAAAACAAAAAATTAATATTTTGAGGATTTCAAAAATATTTTTAATTTTAAAAATGATATTGATGGCTTTGATGCTAATTATATTGATTTCCAAATGACATTTTGGCTTTCGTTTATTTCCATTTCATTTTTTTTTAAGACTCTTCAAAAGTTTCGAAAATAAGTGCCCTACATCCTCAAAGAAAGAATGCTGGAATTTCATAGTATATAAATTTCTTTATTAGAAACTAACTTCCATAGAAGAAAAGTTTAAGGTATCTCTCGCTTTCCTCCAAAAGTTATAATCTCTCAAAGGGCCATTTTAAAGAAACCATAAACATTCAAATGAAAAAAAGTTGCGGCTGGCATTTTTTCAGCGGCACAGCATAACTAAATATTCTTCTTCTTCTTTTGGCTCTACAGTTCGGGGTGAACTTTGGCCTTCTTCACGATCTGCCTCCAACTATCACGATCACGATCCTTTAATAACTAAATATTAAAACGAGAAAAAATAGAGTTGACCCTGTGATACCCGTACGAATTTGTTATCCTATGTGCGAATAAATATGCCATAGTTGAATATGGGACAGACTTCTTTTCACACCAATTAAAAAAAAACAAAACAGATTATGACTTTAAGTTGTCGTATTACCATATTAGTTTATGCAAAATTTCAGTATTGTGTTTTCAATATTTTCTAAGTCTGATAGCAGCTATACTACTATTGAAGTTGTATAGCTGCTACCAGACAGAGCTAAGCAATTTCAACAACTTTTATTGAACAAATTGGTCCACTTAAAGCATTCGTTTGTGTGAAATTTCAATATCACAGCTTTCACAGTTTTTGAGATATAGCCAAATAACTTTTGAAGTTGTATGGCAGCTACCAGAAACAGTCAAAAAAATTCCATAATAAAAAGTAATGTCTGCTTGGATTAACCGTTACCTAAAGCCCTTTCCTTTCCAAGTTTTTGGCATCAGTTTTCTTCTTAAAGTAGGTTGCAGAAGTCTGAAACATTTCTAGCTTTTAGATGCTGATAAAATTTTTTTTCCAACTCTACCTATTTTTATTTTTTACTTTTTTAAAAAATATTCGTTCAAGTCTGAAATTATAATTTGGATATTTGATTTTCTTAAGTACTTGAATATTTCCATATATTTTGTAATTTTCAGTTTATTTTTTTTAAAAACTGAAAAGTAAAAATTTCCCATCCAAAAAACTGAAAAATAGAAAATAAAATGTTTTTTGTACGAATTTCTAAGTCTATAAAATAATTTCTGGTTGAACTAATTCAATTAATATTTGTACTAAGTTTACATTCAGAATGTAATCAATTTCAATCAACAATTTCTTAATATGTACTTATGTGATACATTTATTTAATGTAATGTAGGTACTCATAAAATGACTTGGTAATTCACATAGATACATATGTACATATTTTCACGTTCACAGCTTAATAAGATTTTTTTTTGCGCAATAAAAACTGAAAATCAACTTGCCGCCTTATATAGAAATTTTAAAATCATAGTTTATTCACATATCGATTTCCATGATAAGTGATTAACTTAAATCGAGATGTGGTATGCAGCATCTGCTTACCATCAAAATATTGGAACTAGTATTGCTCACTGGCACTCCTTATTTATACTTCTTGGATATTCACATATTTTACAGATTTGTATGTTACTCGTAAATAAAATTTTATAAATAAATGAAGATATCGTAATACATATTTGCTGCTAAATACAAAATTATTCTACTTTAGTTAAACTATTTAAAATTAAAATTTTCTACTTACAATTGCCAAGACACTGGCAATTTACATCGTAAGATGAAATATAACCGCAAAACCCCTTCAAAAACCGGGTTCAGCCCCTTCAATATTTAATATAAAAGAAAAGACTACGGAAGGTATTAACTTTAACGGAAATCTCTTCATACAACTGCAGAACAGATGAATGACGTAATCAAAGGAACGAGTTAAAAGCAGAAAAATTAAAAAATTTTTCTCCTTGACCGTTTTCTAGGAGGCCCGCGGATGCCTTGAACACGCTTCAGGCGGAATAGCATATCGCTAACCTGGCAGCCAGCTGTGCCGTCAAACTCATGGAGGCTGGGTGTTGAAACCCGAGGTCTTATGACCGCGATAGTATTCTTGAGTCACTTTCTTATGCATATTCTAGACCAGTGGAGGGCACTGATATAGTATCGCACTCCTTTGGTTCCTGGGTCAACAAAATATTGCTGAAAATTAATGGATGGATGAGCTGGCTAGGTGTAGCTCAGAAATGGGAATTTCCTCGGCGGAATGAGTATTTGCTCCTATTAATATTTATAGGCATGATTTACGAGGCTAGTCGAACTATCGAAAATTAAGATAGGTCCCTCAAGATGACCGGGTGGCTTACATGGGTCACCTATAATCGCATATAAATAAATGACGGCCTCATCATCAAAAGGTATAGGTGGCATTACGACACATTTGTGGTAATCGGGGTGCGATTGACCTCCTGTATCTGTCACACCAACCAGCCAAGGGCAAGCTGGTCACCGACTGGTTAACTGAATGACTCTTTACTCAAAATCAAATGGAAGGCCCTAATGCCAATTAAGTGGAGTAAGAGAAAAAACATACTTACAATGACAGACACTCCACAATAAATTTAGCTCTAATTTACTTACCTTAATTGTACTGATCCAATATTAGTTTATATCAATTTGCAACATTTATTTTAAAATATTATTATGCGCTTGTTATTGCATACATAAATACGTTATTATAAAATTTTTTCAATTTTTTTAACAGAGAGCAATTTTATCAAATATAAGAAGAGTAAATATTTTATATTTTTCCACGCTTTGTAAATTTACGAGTAAGAAAACAAGTAATAAAAGTTTAACAATATTTTATTAATGTAAAAAAAAACGTTGCAAAAAATTATCTTTTACAAGTACAAATACAATATTTGATAGTCTTTCGGACAACTACCAACAATTTTTATTAAAGCTAGGTATACAAGAAATTTATAGATATATGTGCCTAGTTCTAAACTCTAGAGAATTCACAATTCAACTAAAATAGAAGCAACTCCACTAAGGTAGAAATTGTAACTCTATTTAGAACAGTTCTATTTGGAGCTGTCGATGTGTTATTTTTTAAAAGTTTTTATAAACAAAATAAAACAAAGAAGAAATAAATCTAAATTGTCTTCAAAATCACCTATTCGCAGAAGTTTAATCTTATGAATATATTTTTTATTGTTTCAAAATGTTTGCAAATAGTTGTGTGTGAGATATTTTAAGTTTACTCTTTTTTTTCACAAACCCAAACGTGATATACATATAGGTTTTTTTTCCTAATAAAGAAAAGCTTTAAAAAATAATTACAAAGGGGTATATAATTAAATAAATGATTGGCTTAATTTAAAATTAATATTTTTTAAGTAATTATTTTAAAAATAATCCTAAAATGAAGAGTTAACTTTTCTTTTACAAAAATTTGGTATAAGCCTTGCTTTGAGTTAGTTGCTTAAAATCGTAAATTACCGCATAAAATAATACGCTACTAATTATAATCCATGTACATATGTATTTGGATTCTATAATGCATACAAATAAAATGCGTTAATGTTAATTGGTTAATACTAATAATATTTATTGTGCAATCATCAACAATCAATAATGACATGTTACAATGTAATATTTACAAATAAATTGTTGTTAATTTAATATATTAAATAGTATCATAAATGGTTACATTGTCAATGTTACGTTGTATAGGTTTTTCAGAAAAATGTACGCATAAAATAAAACTAACCACTTGTGCCACGAAATCATCAAGTTTATAATTCAAATTAAAAATGTATAAAAAAAAACAAATATTCAAACTTTCCATTCTACATGAAAAAATTTCAAATGTAAAACAAAGTTTCATGGTGAAATTGATTCACAGAATTAAAATAAACCGGTAGGGTAAGGAGTATAGCACACGATTTTTATACAAAAGGTCTTAGTTTCGAACCCTGAAAAATGCAAATTGTCAGACGAATTTTTCTGTTTTGGTCATTTTATTTTGCTATTTAAAATGAAAATAAATAAAATTGGGTCGAACCAATGGTTTGTAATGTAGCACTTTTCCCTTTAACAAGTGAAAATATACATATTACACTATTAAAATTACTTGATTCATATACGAAAATATTTCTAGGAAGAGGTGTTAACAAAATGTTCAATTTTAATGGTAAGTTAAGAACATAATTATTTTTTTAATGGCATAGAATTTACCGTTAGCTTTCTGCGTTTATAAAAATTGGAAAAAGCTTGCGGCTTCAGAAGTATAAGGCGCAAAAAATTCAATATTTACAATACCTTGAGATGAAAAAAAAATTTCTTTCGACCGAAATTTTATGTTTGAGTTCTCGCTGTTACTGAAACTAACTGGTTAACGTTTCAGAGGATTCGGGTGGCACAAAGCGAGCTTGCTAAATTCCTTAAAATTGAAAGAAAGTATTCAAAATGCATTTGCATAATCTTCTGTAACACTTTCACTAAACTACATAACGTATATTGCGATCGGTTATGTGCTGATCACATCCGATTTTTTACTATACCTACGAAATTGATTGATGGAATTTCTGGAAATTTGATGTAGCTCTTATCAAAACAAAATGGTGAACGTTTCAGGGAATTAGCACAAAGCGCAATTTTACTAAGAGACAATACATATATCACTTTTATTAAACTAGACAATATACATTGCAATCGGTTGCAGATCACATCGGATTTTGTGTTTAAGCGATTGACGCTTAAGGTATTCGTCTGTGGAGTTATAAATTACTTTTAATAAATTATTAAATTACTTTTTTTTGCAGTTTTCATTACGTAAAAAATAAATTTTTCAATTCGAAATTTTACAAATAAAAAAATCATAAACTACAGTAGCATATTAAAATTAGAAGAATTTTCTTCGTAATAACAATTGTGTTTCATTATGCAAATTATTATTGAGTAGGGTGAAGGAAAATAATTATCTATCCGAAATTTTTTTTTTTTATTAATTCAATTTTTCGACTTATACTAATCAATATTTGAATTAATTTTTGAAATACTTACCTTAATATTGCAAAAAGGCAATATCTGAATGAATTTTATGTTATGTTAAAACTTTGAACGCAAAAAGAAATAATAGTTTATTTAAAAAGTAAATGGTATATCAAGTAAAAAAACTGAGAAAAAGTAATAACAACTAAAGGAATTTAAGATAACAAAACTTTTTTAATTTTATTTATCAACGAACTAAATTTTTTAGTGAAGATAATTCTCCTAGTTCAAAACACAAAATTACAGTAAAAAGTAACATTGAAAATTTAAAATTCAGATAAGATAAATTAAAATTATGTCAAAAATCAATACAAGTTTTAATAAAAATATTTTTCTCATAATTAAATATAAAAGATGCATAAACAAAATGTAAGGTTGATACTCCAAATGCTATAATACAAAATGCTATACAATGCAACATAACGGACATGTTTATATGAAGTATGTACATTGTGGGCCTACAATAAATTTCCTCTTCAAGTATGGGAAAATCTTTCATATATTAAATAAAAAAAAATCTACAGCGTCAAAATTAACGAGTGCAACTTTCAAAAACAGGCTTTTCAAAAAAAGTTATAGATATTCTATTAAAATCAAATCGCCTTCTCATTAAACATCAACACAGATTTTGTTGCAAAAATTTTTGTACGAGCAAAGTACGACACAGAAACAAAGCTTAAATTAAGTACAACTGCTACATGAAAATTTATTTGTAAATTTTTATTAATAAATGCCTGCTTAATACAATTGAACTTTATTTTAATTTATAGAAAACTAGAATCGGATAAAGATAAAGCTTTTACCAATAACCTTCATATATTAAAATGTAATTTTAACCCGGTAAAAATTAGATGATTACATACAGTAAACATATCACAAGTACATATTTTTTTCTCATTTAAACATTCGTTTAGACTTTTGTTGAAGTATCACGAAAAAGAAAATAAACCAAATATTATTTCCGTTTTTTCTCATATATAATAAGTTCATATGATACAATGGTTATTGAATATATGGCTACATGAACTTCATTTCTTGGCAGACCTCATGTAATTTGCAGGAGAGAGGTAATCATTAAAGAAGAAAAATGTGGAAAAAATTATACTTGTTCTTGTTTTATTTATTTATGGTTAAGCATTTTTTTTTATTTCCCAGTAAATGTTACAAAGTACACTATCAGAACTATAAAAATCATAATATATGATAAAAGATAAAACTACACGCAAGAGCAATAGTTCCAATCCTTTTCCTTATATAGAAAAAAAAAACGTAAATAATAAAAAAAACTTAATATTTACAAAAAAAAAAATGTTATGCTTTCAAAAGAGCATCAAAACTATGATCTTTCAAGCAAAATATTTGCACTAAATGAAAAGTCTAAATAATATGTGACACGCAACACACTAAGCAAAAACCATTGAGTTGCAATATTTACATACATATTTGAATTATAAATGTCTATTTATTTCCTAATACATTAGGAACTAAATTGAAAGCTTATTCATATTTAAACCTATTTCAAGAATTTTTTCAGTGTTGTTCAAAAATATGTTGCTTGTTAAGTTTTAAATGAATTAAGAAAGAAATATATACCGTTTCAACTTCCTTCTCTTACATTCTCATTTCAATTTTCTTTCTTAAGTTTTCGCATAGGTTAGGTTAGATTAGGTTGTCGCCGCAACCCGAAGGATGCACATAGGCCCACTAAGTCCGTTGTGATACGGCCAGATCTCTCCCTTTTCGCTCTTCATCTGAACCCATACCAAGTTTATTTCGAACTGCCCCGCCATCTCGTTAAAAGACGACCTGCGGTCCCAGGGCGTTCTAGACGTGAGGACTTCAGAGCCCAGTGTCCTTATCGTGGTCTGCCTGTCAGTGAAAATATTGAAGCCACCAGTTGATGCGACATTGCAACCAAATCAGCGTAGAGCCTCCCCAATTGCGACCACCTCGCCCTGAAATTCACTACAGTGATCCGGTAGACAAAAGGAGAGCTCAACATCTAATTGCTCAGAATAAACTCCCCCACCCACCCTGCCATCGAGTTTGGATCCGCGAACATATTTAATTGGCCCCACCGCGTATCCACAGTCCACAAGAACGGAAGCATGCCCCCTAGGAGCACATGACTACTGAGATGCTTGACTTCAAATGTTAGTCTGTATGTATACTGCATAGACTGAAATAATATTATTTGAAACCAGCTTGAGTTTGACTTTAGCTGACAAGCTAAAACTATAAAGTGATTTCAAATAATATGTACCACTTACAAAAAGTAGCATCGTTGCAAATTTTTTAACTTACACGAAAAAAGTTTCAACAATACATAAAAAAACGCAGGGAAAATGAAAAAATCAGTTGATATATATGAAAAAAAAATTTTGGAGAGCAGGAAAATATATGAAGAAACCATTAAAGAAAATATATGGGGCTTTAATGGAAAATATTCTTAATCGAAAAATAAAATCAATGTGAATGAAAATCTAAAGATTGCTGAACAATGTTTTAAACGAAAATAATATATTTAAAAAATTTCACCATAACCTTAAATATTTCTTTTGGCCATAATGCTGTTAATAACTTCTAATAAATAAAAATTAAATACTTTTGATTTAATGAACCTTATTTCGTTTTAATAATACAAAAATACTAATTAAATGATTTTACATGTTTATGTTATGCAGTTATATACGCAACATTGAATATTAATAAAGTTGGGTCAAACCAATGGTTTGTATTGTAGCACTTTTCCATTCAACAATTAGTGAAAATACTGCTCTTAAATACAGTCTATGTATACCTACAACACTATTAAAAATATTTTCATTCATATGAGAAACTATTTCTAGGATTGTATAGGATAAACACTTATGCAGTTTTTTTGCTTTCATTTATGCAAGCAAAAATTAATTTAAAGAGTGGTTAACATAATGCTCAATTTTAAGGGGTAATTGCGTAAGTTAAGAAAAATAATTATATTTTTTAATGTCATGGAATTTACCGTTAGCTTTTTTCGTTTATAGAAATTTGAAAAAACTTGCGGTTTCGGAAATATAAAACGTCAAAAATTGAAATTTTACAAATTTTAAGTGGCGATAACTTGAGAGGCTCCAACAACCTGAGGTCTAGAAGAAAAACGACATCAAAAATTTGGAAAAAATGGATTTTAGATAACGGTAAATTTGAACGGCCATTTTGTTTTTTTAAAGTTTAACTATAGCATTCCACGATAGGAGAAGCAAGCCACTACCTTCCTGCGCCCAACATGGGAAATGCTTATGGTTTCACTGCAACAAATGGTTAAAAAAGGCCATTTTTAGGGTTTTGGGGGGGTATAACTTTTAGAGGGGAAGAGATAGGTAAAAATTTTGTTCTACGGAAATAAGTTTCTAGTAAAAATCAATGTACATATTAGCTTTCTATCTTCAAGGTAGAAGTTTTGTAAACAAAAAAAGTGTCCACGGACCGACGAAAGGACAGAGTGAAACTAATAAGCACTTTTTTTCAAAAAATTTATGGAAAAGTGCTGAAAAAACCACCACTCTGTATTTGAATTTTGACAAGATGTACTAATTTGAAATTTTCAATCTACCAATCCGTGTATATGCAATCGATTTTCAAGTCAAGCTAATAATTTTATGGGATCGACTTGGTTTGAAAACTTCAAGTCAAGTAGAGTTTATATGAGCTCGAAATCCGCTTGAAGCTTGAAGTCGGCTACAAAGTGCAGGTAAAAGTAGTAATTAATGATTTTTACTGGTTATATATACTTGATGTTTTTTATGCCGATTTCCTTCAGACCTTTTGCTTTTGTCTTTTTAGTCCAAATTTAAAGTCATAATCTAGCGATGCATTATTATATTCAATTTAGTAATATTAAATACCACAAGAAGTACACAATTTTTACAAGAATAACTAATGGAAATTTCTTCATACAACTACAGAACAGATGGATGAAGTAATCAAAGGAAGAAGTTAAAGGCAGAAAAATTTAAAATCCAGTTGGACGCTCTGCCAACTGAGCTACAGAAGCATGAAGAAATCTCCGACAAATTGTTCTTCATATCGCTTTACACTGCAATTGGTACGATATCTATTGTTGTTGTGATTGTGTGTTTTAAATAGAAGATTGCATGTAGCATCTTATGTAAACATTACTTGGTAATCATTCAGATTACATTTTTTTTTTAAACTTTTAATTTTTTTTAAAGAATTTTGCCCAGTTGCTTAAGCATTAGTTTTAAGTAATTGAATGTTAAAAAATCTTTTATGGTACAGAAGACAACAAAAAACCATTTCAGTGCAAGATTTTAAAGACCCTAATAAAATGTAAAATTTGATTTTGATTGATTTTAAGTGCTGTAGTTATCAATTATTATTAATTTTTACACAATCAAAATATTCACTCAAAACCAGTTGATATTTTTAAGAGTTCTTATTTTAAGGTGATTTTAACTCGATTGGCAGACAGATATAATTAAATCGACACATGATTCGCTGATGATCAAATATTTATTTGCGTCTATATTTTAAAACTTATTTACTTCCTCGGGGGAAGTCTACCTTACCGTGGTGACAGATTTGAATAAGCGAGTTCCATGGTGATCGGTTTACGTATGTGGGATGATGAATTCAAAGCCTTCTAGATCTGGTGATTCTCCCCCTCTCATTCTCAAGTACCAGTTACACCTCAGCGGTGGTAATGTCAAGATGGTGTAAGCTTCCTCGCCAATGTCCGAAAGGTTGGAGGTTAAACCAGCCAATAACGAGCTCCTTCCGACGGCAAGGTTCATTGTATGAAGTCGGCTCTGCCAGGACGACCGTCATTCTGAACACACTCGGTTGTAATTCTTGCTTTATGGTGTTTTAGAAATTACAATAAAAACAACAATAACTACAACAACCACAGCAAGAATCAGCCAGCGCATGAAAAACTGGTCTCTAGTTAGGAAATGGTTCAATCTTCATGTGCCAAAGAACCCTAATAAGGGAACGTCGTCACAGCAACAACCAAAACCGAAAGCCGAGAGAACCAGCCATAGTTCTAAGGTTAAAAAAAATCCTGAGTAGCAAACCATAGCCTTAAGAAGATTTCTGGCCAAGTATATCTTGAGTAAGATTTTTGGAAATGAGACCGGGGGGAACTCTGCGAAAAGGATGCTAAGGGCAAAATTAAATACCAGAAGGTAATTGCAAACCAAGTTAACTTCAAGCATTCGAGGTGTTCCTTGGATAACCTACATGAGGAAGACATCGCTCTGATTCAAGATCCCTGGGTGCTCAGTAACAGGATCAAGGGACCTAACTGATTAACTCATTTCTTTGCTGTAACTTCAGCATCGAGGATTTTACACAGATAGAACTGGAAGAGGAAAATGGCGGAGCTCTGTTTATCAATCCTTATATAATTTTATCTTACATAGAAAATAGTGCAATCCCATTTTTACTTTTCCAAACAGAAACAGCTTTGTTGACCGAAATGATGTCCTAGATATAACATTTAAAATAAACAATTGTTTAGTCGAGAACTGGAAAGTGTCCGACAAGAGGTCCTTTTTGGATCATGATGGAATCATTTTGACGATGCGGTTAGAAACTAAATCGTCCATACCGTATAGAAACCCAAGAAAAACAAAAAAAATATAGGGAAATGGAGCGGCGCAAGTTCCCAATCTTGTCAAATATAGAAAATAATAGTCACGACGTCGAGGAGCGGGAGCCCCAAATAAGTCAGTTTGAGCAAAGTCATGGATAATCTTCAGAGCCTGCTGCCCTTTAAAATACTTTTAAAAAAACGTATCCCCATGATGGAATGAAGATTTCTTGAAGATGGCCACAGATGTCTTCAATGTCGTTCACTCCGCAAAAGGCCATGGTTGGAAAGAATTCTGTGGAAATGTGGAGTGTAGCAGAAACTTTGTAAGACTTGGCAGATTCAAAACTAAGAAGCTTTCTTATTCTCCTTTTCTGAGGGGTTTTGACAAAACGCAAATAGACTTCAAGAGAGACCCTAAATTAAATGTAAATTTTACAATTTCACGCATATTTTTTAGCTTGCGATAACTTATTTCTATAACATTCTGAAATTTTTTATAAATTAGCTATTCCGCATTGTTGATGCTATTTGTTAATTATTACATCATTTTTTTTACTAGGTAATATTTAAAGGTGCTATAGGATTTTTATTTTTGAGTTTCAGAAAATTCATTTGTTTTTCTTTTAACCTAAGTTTGTAAATTTTATTGAACGTTCGATATTTTGGTGTATTTTTACACTAAAATATATTTCCATTGTTTTCCAATTCGTTTTTCTTCCTATATTCTTTCGCGTTATTTCGTTGACCAAATAATTTCAAATCGAAAAAGTTAATAAGACTATAATACATCTTAGTTGTAGGATTTAAAATATACCTATCCTCCTGTTTAACGCAATTAAAATTTACACCGGTTTTGAAAACAAAATTAAAAAAGAAATTGTAAAAAATTACTTACTAAAATTTATTTAATCATTAATTCTGGTAACATCAAAATTTACAAATAAAAAGTTAAAAATATAACAAATTTACTTCTAATACTCAAAACAAATTTTATGCAGCTTCGTATAATTAAACTAATATTTTATATCTTGTTACACTTGTTAGTTTTCTTAAAAAATAAAAAATTATATGAGTAAAATACTTAAGCTTTCACACATAGTCATTTCCTAGCGCAGTTTTCATTCCTTTCCACAGTATTTCTATGAAATTTCTTGTTCGAGAAACACTTTTTGCTGATATACAGCAAACTGTATATTCATTTGCTGACGGTACAGCAATATTGGTAGTGGGACCTAGTGTTGAACAACTTATTAAATGTTAAGGTCAAAAATATATACATACATATATTAGATTACAGCACTGAAGTAGATGAAATTTGCTTTTGCTTTGAATATAAAGAAAATAACCTGACAGTATGTAAAAAATATAATAACGTCCAAATAATGAATAATGAATAAACACAAAACGCGTTTGAGTAAAAATGGGTTGCGTAGTTTTATTTGTGACATACAAATTTTTATTGTAAGTGAAAAACTTAACAGTTCTTCGAGTCTGGTTCTCGAAAAGAAAATTAATTTCAAAGTTCAATCATTCGTTTATATTCTATATTGAACTGCGTCTAAGATTGTCTAACCAAAAAAAAAAAATTTTGGCTTGATTCAGTGTTGAATAAAAGAACATTAAGGTTTCAATCTTTTTTTAAATTCTCTTTTTTAATTACAAGCTTTTTATAATTAAAATATCGCATCCTAAAAATATATATTTTAATAACAAAAGTAACATATGCTGACTTGAATAATTTGAATTTGACATATGTCACTATGTTTTCCAGATATTTATTAGTCTGGAGTTTAATTATAGTAGCGTTTTGAATCACTTGATACAGTAAACACACCACTAATGCTAAAGGGAAATTTATCAAGATTGATTTATTACATCAAAAGTACCAAGATATTTGATTAAAATGATCAAGATATTTTTTATTTCAATATCGTTCAAAATAAGTGGGCTTATATTATTATTTCTTGTCAGTACTATTGATAACAAAACGGTCTTTAAATAGTTAATAATATGATTATTTCGGTTTATTAAAAGTTCGGCCAAAAATTGAAGTACTCTTTGTGGCAGGTTGACATAGTTTTTATTATGTCTGGTTAAAACATGCTATTAATCTCTTTCGCATGATCGTTTGTTCTGTCTTGTAAACGGAATAAGTATTTGATTGTCGATTATTGTTTTCAATCAGTTCTTAAAACCACTTGTGTGGATCGCACTGAATGCAAACATGTTCGAAAATATTAAAAAAAAATTGAGACATGAATGTATATATCACACTACATAAGTGACTAATTTAATGTAAAGGAAAATTCAAAAATAAAAAAATTTGTATCCATATACCGACCCAACAATAGTCATTTCAGTTGGTTTAAAAGGATCTTGAATTTCACATTACAAGTTATTAAAATTACAAAAAATATTGTATGCACTTACATAACAGTATACCGATGATAAGTGAAAGATTTACGCTTTCAAGCAATAGCTGCTCAAACACAAAATATTTAAAACTGAAAATTTAGAAATAGTCCGTTTTTTTTTCGATGCGCTACATCAACTTTTACAATTTTGCTATACATAACTTTCATGGCACGCGTTTTGTTTTGCAGCTAAAATTGATAATTTATGTAATTAACAAAAAAGATTCCGGCAATAAGCCACCCTCTCCAGACTCTTACGATTTTTGAAAATCTCCAACTGTATTTACTTACTTACTTATTTGAAATGTATTTACTTGTTTGAAATTTTTAAAAAATTGTGGATTTGTAATTTCGACCGTAAACGATTTGAATGTAAATAACTTATTAGCTGACAAATAATGAATAGAATATATTACGCATAGGGTGTATGTTTTCTCTTTTTTCTGAATGGTGTTTCTTGAAGAAAGTTTTGCAAAGCTTTTTTGAATATTTAAGTTTATGAACAAAAGTAACAATACAAAAAAGTAAGAAAGATTCACTCCGTTCCCATCTTTGAGTATAACTTTATTTCATATATTTCGAATAATATTTCTTTGCTAATTTAATTGTTGACACAAAATTTCAAATATCATTATAATAACAATGATATGTATTAAGTTAAGAATCCACAATATGTAATTGCTTTTGCTGCGTACGTAGCAGACTTATTCAATTTGTGAGCAAAATCTGCTTACACTATATGATATGATTTTACGAATACGATATACATAACATAAATTGTATGAGCATTGAGAAAACACTTGTTTTTTGTTTCCTCTTTTGTCTTGCTTTTTTTTCGTTATTTCTTCTTGTCGTTAATCTGGCTAAAATTTGTGTATTATATACAAAATATTATTTTTTGTTGATATCAGTTCGTAGTCGTCATAATCAAACGTTCTTGATATAAATTTTAATGCGCTACCAAAGAAGTTGATTGATCTAGTCATACGTCTGTGAATTTATAGGGTATATATTACATGATATTTTTTTCTATTTGTTGATTTCAAATACTACGCGTTCATGTTACGTTTCTTAATTGTGCAAGGTATTTCCAACATTCGGTAATAATTTCTTGATAGTCCGTAATATTTGTTGTATGGGAAATATAGAAATATTCTTCATATATCACTACTTTTGCCTGCATTATGGCAAACCAAGCGTTTTGAAGAGTAGTCAGTTTTTCGTGAAGTCAGCCGAAGGAGGGGAACAAAGAGTAATCTAAAATTAAAGAGAAATAAAGAGAACCGAGGTTCCTTTAATGGATCTTTCTATTATTTTAATAAATGCTTTAAAAAAATGTTGTTTTTAAATCATTATTTACAGTTTTTGCAACAAAAATTTTATTGATTGCCAAAGAGTTTTTTGGTGCGCCTAAAAATTTAACAACAAAACACCCGGTTTGTAAGTTTTTGTGTTTAAGTTCGAATTTAATCAGTTGAGAGATTTTTTTTGGGAATGTCTTAAGTTTGCTTTTAATTTTTCGAGTTGTTCCGCAGGGTGTTGATAAACTATATTAATTAGTTTCCCATTTTATCGTATCTCAACAGTATCGTATTTGTATGTTGCTAAATTAATGTTGCGCGTTATTAAAATGTCTACATGTAGAATTTGTCCCCAAGGATTCAGAATGATGTTTTGAAATTAACGTAGTGTTTCTTTTTGTAAGATAATTTTAGAGATGTGTGAAGATTGAGTTGGAATTAGTTGGAGACTTAAATTAGTTTACTAGGTATTTAATTGTAATTATTGTTTGTTTTTGGAATTTTATCATAACGAATATTAGTGGAATATTTGTGTAAATGTTAAGGTCATTAATTTCGAATTAGTAATGCCGAAAGGACTTTAATGCCTTTACAATCGTAAGCGTCTCAAAGTTTTAGGAATTTTGTAATTAAAAGATTAAGAAGGGTAATTTAGAGTTAGTTTCTGCTAAAACACACATATCTGCATGATATAACGTTTTTAGAATTTTTTCAACACATAAATGGGTATTGTCATCTATAATATATTATAATATTATCAATATAAACACGACAGGATTTCCCGAGCAAATTCCTCAAAACGTCGTCTCTAGAAAATTTTAGGAAAATTTTTAAAGCCAAATGGCAATCTGAAAACTCATATTTGCCCAAATTACCGGTTAGGTATGGTTTTCCCGGTGATTTTTCTGAAGTCAATTAAAACCTTTTTTACTAACACCATGAATGGGAGAATTATAAGAAGAGTTAGACTCTATATCAGAAGTATTGTTTATCAGAAGTGTTGCTAATTCCTCGTGAACGAAGTCGAAGAAGACAGGGGTATCCTTTGGTGTAAATAGGTTCATAAGTTGTAGTTCTGATTGTTGCTTTTTTATACCCTGCACTTCGTGAAGGGTATATAAACTTTGGTATGGAGTTTGTAACTACTTGAAGGAGTCACCTGCGGTATGGACATATATATATATTCTTGCTCAGCGTAAAATTCTGCGTCGATTTAGACGTGTCCGTCTGTCCGTCCGTCCAATCGCACGAAAACTCAAAAACGAATAATGCAATCGACACCAAACTTTCACAAGTTTTTTCTTTTGTGCCAAGGACAAGCCCTACTGTTATTGGATTAATTCGGACAACGGGTTCGGGTAGCTGCCATACAACTCAAAGAGTTTATTTTAAATATTTCAAAAACTAATAAAGCTATAAATATAAAATTTTGTATACATGTGTCCAATTATATTTTACACATGCTCTAAAAATTATAATGGGATAGCTGCACCGGTTCGGGTGGCTGCCATAAAACTCCAACAGCAAATTTTTTATATTCGGAAAAATAATAAAGTCAGATTCATGAAACTTGGCAGTTATGTGTCCAATTATAGGTCAAATATATTTCTGAAGTTTTAGAGGAACTGCTTGACAGGTTCGGGTACCTGCCATACAACTCCAGAAGCTAATTTTAATTATTTGGAAAAATAATATAGTCAGATACATAAAACTTGACAGTTGTGTGTCGAGTTATAGGCAGACATATTTCTGAAGTTTTGGTGGAATTGCTTGATAGGTTCGAGTAGTTCCCATACAAGTCTAAAAGCTTATTTTAAATATTTGGAAAAATAATAAAGTCAGATTCATGAGCTTTGGCAGTCGTGTGTCCAATTATAGGTCAGACATATTTCTGAAGTTTTGATGGATTTGCTTGACAGGTTCAGGTACTTGCCATAGAACTCCAAAAGCTTATTTTAAATATTTGGAAAAATAATAAAGTCAGATTCATGAAACTTGGCAGTTGTGTGTCGAGTTATATGTCAGATATATTTCTGAAGTTTTGGTTGAATTGCTCTACAGTTACGAGTAGCTCCCATACAAGTCCAAAAGTTTAAATATTTGGAAAAATAAAGTCAGATTCATGAAACTTGGCAGTTGTGTGTCCAGTTATAAATCAGACATATCCGTGAAATTTTTATAGAATGGTTTCACAGGTTTGAGTAATTGCTATACAACAACGAAAGGTGCACGGTATAATTCAATCGGTTTATACCGACTGAAACGTTTTTACTTGTTTTGAGTATTACAAGGTAAGCTTCCGCTTACTTCCGCGAAAACATTTATATTTCTTTTTATAGGTTGTCAAATTTATTTTTGATAATCGCTGGGACCGTTTCATAATCTATTGTTACCAAGTCAGTTTGTTCGGATGAAACGTGTTCCAGCTTCTCTTAGCCTATGATTTGGAATAAAATTTCTTTTTTAAATTTAATCAAATAGTCAATTTTCTTAAGAAAATTATTTCCAATTATACCATCAAATATTTTCAAAGCTGGGAGTATGCAGAATGTTGAAGTTTCACCCAAAATATTAATTTTGAATTTTCTTGTAATTAAATTACTACCATTAATTGATTTGATTATAAAGGTCCACTGGTGAACCATTCTTCTGAAGGGCATGATATTTCATATATGTAGTTTTTTTGAAGCTCCCGTGTCTATCAAAATGCTTATCTCCTGATCGTTATTGGTGATTTATTCTAAAAAAATGAACATTTTTGGAAATGTCATCACCTTTCGCACTGTCGTATTGAAAATTTAAAGAAACTACAGATTCATTATCATCTTTTTTATCGGAAACAGGCATATAGTTTAGGAAATATTTGTAATGAGTATTTATCTGAATTAAAATGATCGCGGGAACGTTTTATATTTGGTTGACTATTGTTCGATCTACTAAAATTAGCTTCAAATTTTGTGAAGTTAAAAGGCGTGTTGTCGCATAAGGTGGCAAAAATTTTCAGGGATGATTCTTTAATCAATTTCCAACAAAAAATTGTGCAGATATAGTCAGAATTATTGTTTTGTTTTCGAAATGTTTTTTTTAGAAAACTAGAAATTTCTCGAAAATTTTAGTTATCTTTTTTTATTATTTTTTTTCCATTGCGCCACGTTGAGATCTAAAGTTAATCAATATAAAATTTTCCTCTATCTCTCATAGTTTTGCCAGTGAATCGTGTAAAATGTGTTCAAAAAACATGCGAATTGAAGAAATTGAATTTAAAAAGATCTAAATCGCTTTAAAAACCTAAATAAAGTGAGAGTTACAAAAAAACCTCAAGAATTTCACAAAAAAATAAAAAAGATATTTAAATTGAAATACTTCGAAAACAACGATAAGAATTATTTTTGCAATTTTCTTCGATTGCAAAATTTGCATATCCAAAAAGTTATCTAATCGCATATTGGCCAGGTGGCCTATTATGTAGTGATACTTTCGCAAAACGATTCTCGAATTTTAAATTTTGACACTATGTAAATCGAATATCGCAAATTTGCGTATGCGAAAGTAGCAAAAGTGGTACTACAGAATACTACTTTCGCATACTTTTCATTCACTATTCATTATGTTCACGAATCTTATTGCGAAAGTCTAAGTGTTTGAAATAATAAAACTAAACAATATGAGTGTAACATTTATTTTGCTTTATTAAATTTAAAAAAAACTTGCATTTCAAACGTATTTTTTGTATTTTTTTAAAAAACGAGAAAAAATAGAGTTGACCGTGTCAACTCTGTGATACCCGTACGAATTTGCTATCCTATGTGCGAATAAATATGTCATAGCTGACTATGGGACAGACTATAACTTTAAGTTACCATATTAATTTATGCAAAATTTCAGTACTATTCAATAATTCGGTATTATTCAATACTTTTGAATATTAGGTAAGATATGGTCAAGCTACTATTGAAGTTGTATGGCAGCTACCAGAAAGAGCCAAGTAATTTCAACGAATTTTATCAAACACATTGGCCCAACTAATTTATTCGTTTGTGTGAAATTTCAAAATCACAGCTTTTATAGTTTCTGAGATATAGCCAAATAAATTTTGAAGTTGTATGGCAGCTAAGCAGTACAACCGAAGCAGTACCCCGATCATGTCCGATTTAAATAGGGTTCTGGCGCTTATAAAAATAAATCATTTGTGAAAATTTTGTGAACTTAGCTCAATTAGTTTTTGAGTTATCGCTGGGACGGACGGACGGGCAGATGGATAGAGAAAATTAAATCGACTCAGAATTCGACGCTGATCAAAAACATACACTTGAGTCTATATCTAAGACCGTTATTTCTTAGCGTTACAAACGGTAAGGCAAATTTAGTATACCGTTCGAACATTAAAATCTTTGCTTTGAAAAAATTGTCAGAAATGTCAAAAGCAAAAAAATTTAGAAAATGTTGCCAGTGTTAGATCATATACTTTATTACCTAAATTTTGTGTGTTTATATATCTAGGGTTTTCTATATCAGAACATGATAGCTACATTTTTGACAAAAAAAAGTAATAAATTATTTAACAGTTTTGCTTAAAATTTCAAGCGCTTTCTAATGCAAGAAAAGAAAAATTAATTTTTTCAATAGTTTCAAAAAAAAAAACCAATTTTTCCAAAAATTTTTCTGACAAAATCACATATTGACAGTTATTCACTTCTCGAAATAAAATTTTCTAAGAAGGCATTGAAATAACGTATAGATATGTCATGTTATACACTTTTAAAATTAAAATGTATTCTAGTTTTTTTACCATTTCGTTTCAAGTTGAAAATGAAACATCTGCACATATATTACATTTTTTATTTAATATGTTCATGTTGGCTATTTTCATGCTTTATTTCTCTTCGTTAAATTGCGTTCACTCTGCGAACCCTGACTAACTTTTCTCGATTTGGATCCCTCTTATAGCTTTTCCATATTTTATCCCTTCTTTTAATAATTTACCTATTCGATTTTTGAGCCATGGGGTCTAAATTTTTAGGAGGAGCTGAGAGTTTCATGGAACAACTGCATGCAATCCTAACACTCCTTATAAAGGTCGCCGTTTCCCTATTTATATTAAAAGACCTAGGTTTGAGAGCCAAGAAGTCGTCAAGTTTCAACGAAAAACTTGACCAATTTGCCGTAGCCTCAATAAATCTAGCTCTACACTTGTATTCAGTCTTGCTAACATCCGAATATAGAAATATAGCAAAGTGATCACTACCCTTTGGGTTTAGCACACTACACCAGAAAAATTTCGTAGCAATATCAGTGGAACATATCATCAGGTCTATGCAAGTAAAAGTGCCACGTGTACTAAATAAAGATGGTCAGCCATCGTTAAGCATGTACAAGTTATCGCCCTCAATCCATCCTTCTATCACTTTACCCCTGCTATTTGTAATGATATCGCTCCAAAATACATTGCGGGCATTGAAGTCACCTAAAATTATGAATGGACCCCGAAGAGGGGACTCCAAATCTGGAAAATCTTGCCTTGAAAAAACGTTATCCTGCTTGAGATACAAATTAACTATTGATATTGGCCCCACATGACTAGGGAAAAATTTTTTTATTGCAACGGTCTGAATATTTGTACTCAAATCTATTATTTCGTAGTTTAAACCCTTATCAACAAGAAAAGCTGTACCTCCAAAGCTGTACTTCAGGTAGAGTTGCTACCTGAAAAAATACATTTATAATTCCCACAATTCAAAGGAACTAAGACTCAGCAACGTGCGTTTCCTGCAAAGCAATGACCAACGGTCTATATTCTCTAATTAGTAGTTCTAAATATCCCTTATTAGTATGATAACCCTCAATGTTCCATTGCATTAAACTATATTTTCTAGAAATAGTACTAAAATTCTGTTCCATGCTTTCTATATGCTTTCAATTAAATATTAATTTATTAAATCTCAAATATTAGATTAAGTAAATTACTAGGACTAGGAGCTTCCTTCCCAACCTTCGAAACGAGAAGGCTGAATATCGTTATCCAACGCATTTATTTCACTAAAATTATCTAAAAATTTTTACTTGTAATATTACCAACATTACTGCTCGTTGAAGAAACATCATATATGTTTCTAGTTTCGTGGCAACACTACATTTCACTTGTTCCACTTGTGCTAAATTTAGTCGTATTTGAATATAATTCTATATTATTAATATTTGCACTGTTGGTATTCTGATGAAAGGTTTTATTTATACTACTATTATTATTATTTACATTAATATTGCTACTTATTATACTAGTATTGTTTCTTGATTTAACATTTTTGTTTGTTCCACTAGTTACAGTTGCGCTACTTTTATGTGTAGATAGTAGTTGTCCTGGATGATTGTGTTGTGCAGATTTTGTATGTTGAATAATATTCTGAATCGAATGTGTTATTTGTATTTTAATATCATCATCTTCTCCGTATTCTAATCAAAAACGTCTGTAGAACAGGTGCATACTTTGTATTAACCCATCGATAGCAAGTTCTTTTGCAATTAAATCTTTCTTAAAAGCTGCGATAGCTTCCGCTACTGTTACATATCGCGGAACTGAATCAGCTTTTAAATAATTACCCGGTTCAAAAGATGTATTTAGTTATTGTTTTTTCTGTTGTTGTTGTTGTTGTTATTCCTGCTGTTATTTCTGTTATTGCTCCAGTGTCAACCACATGCCTAAGAAATTGCACTGATGTACACCCAACTCTCTTTTTACACGATTTTGAAATAACACGGTAACAAAAAGCAAAAAATATTTTTTTTTAGACGAATTATTTATTCTAACACGATATTCAAAAAAATTTTTGTACACCAAGTTAAAAAAAAATATAATTGGGGAAATTTTCAGAATTTTTTTAGTCGCACTTTATATTTGTCTGTTTTTCAAAATTGCGTTATCATTAAGAATGTAAACATAACTGTATTTAAAAGTGTGTCGAAGAAAAAAATATTTGTTTTTTATAAGTTTGAGTGCCAATATAATTTCTGTTTGGATTTACTTACAACAAAAAGGTAATATTATTAAAAAATTTTAATACGTAGATTTAATACATATTAATATGTTTGAATTATATTTTGTTTTTTATTTATTTTATACTTTTTTAATCATAATATGTTTGAACTGTATTTTGTTTTTAATATTAATATACATTAAATATGTATATGTTTTTTTTCATTATATCATTTGTTGGTTCTTAATATTATACTTTTTTTGCACGGTTTTTAGGTCAACCTAAAACTCTTTTTTTTTATCTTACACAGGTTTTTAAAATTATGGAACACATCCTCAATTTTAATATGAGTAGCATGTCTTTTTTTACACGTTTTTTTTTTACACGGTTTTCGTTGGAACGTATCTACCGTGTAAAAAAAGAGTTGGGTGGACTTAGTTTTATAGTTTCATTATTAGGTAGGAACAGAATAAATTGTTATTGTTAGAAAACTTAATATATAAAATAATTTCATGTTGCTTATGAAAAATTTTTATGTACAGCTAATGATAATGATGTTTACGCATCGATGTTTTAAATTTAAATGTTAGGATCTTCCTTCAACATCTACTGCATATTAATCATGATTTTTGTTCAATTGCTCTCTTTTATGTGCATTTTTGATTTTTTTCTATTAATAAAGCTTAGCTTAGCTTTATTATTTTCAAAATTATATAAATTCTCTACAGAAATCAAGAAATTGTCAACAGTTTTCAAATCACTCTCCTAATAATGATCTATTATCTTTTTCATTTGTGTTATGCATTATTTTATTCATGGAATCAAATGTATTTGACCTACGTTCTATTTTCTTCTTGTTTTCATCAAATAGTATATCTGTTATACTTTTTTCAATAATTTCCCAATCAGCTTCATCAGCAAACGGACAATCAGATGAAAAATTTTTATGTTTTTTTTTTCGGTTTAGATTCATTGTAATTTTACCAGATATGCTAATATCACCACCGTACAGCTTTATTTTCAAGAGTCAGAGTTATACGAGTAGTTAGATTATTAGCTGGAAATGATTCCCCATTTCTGATTTTACAAAAACAAACTTGTTCACCATTTTCTGGAATTAGATATATATATAGAAAATCATGAAACACTTTGTAATGTGTTATTTGTATTGTTGCCCATCTTTGTGAACAAATACAATATTTGTAACCATGCTTAAGATGTAATCAATCCAAAACATTATTATCGTTACCAAGCTAAAAAATCTAATGAAGCTGCAAGCACTTGTAATTGTATTTATATAAAGAACAAAAAAGTTCCTCAAAGATTGAAGAATTTAGTGCTACTCGAATCTCAATATATTTTATAGCTATCATTTTCAGGAAAGAAATTTATTTTAAACGCTACACCATTGAGGATATAGGAAAATTTATGAGGATATATTAAATTTTAATACTTTGTAATAAATAAAATTATATAAAATATAATATTATTATTCATATATTTGGTTTATTTTTTTAAAGTCAATGTTTCATACTATTGCAAAATCATGCACTCTTATATACTGTCATTAATATCTATCATATCATCGTACCATCATATTGATAATTAAAGATAATTTTTTAAACCTATAGTTAATAATGAGAAGTTTGTTATTGACATTTTATGTATGTTAAGTGAAATTTTATATTTTTTAAGTGCAATGGTTACTGTACTGGACCCTTAATAGAAGGGTCCAGTCAGATCACTATAAAACTAATTGCCATATTTCAATAATATCCAATGTTAAAAATGCCAGTGAAATAAAGTAGTAAATATCAATATCCGTTATATAAAACTATGGTAAGGCCGTCACCTACCTAGTAAACACAATGGCGCAAGAAGCTGGTGTTCATGGTTATCTACAATATCGTGTATCAACCCTGTGCCCCTCCCAGGAGCGAAGTAGGAATAAAACAAGTAAAAATGTTTCAGTCGGTATAAACCGACTGAATAATACTTTGCACTACCTTAATACATACCTTAAAAATTTGTTTTTGAAATATTTAGAAATAACTTTGATTGCTAAATGGCAATTACTTGAACCTGTCTAACTATTCAATAGAAACTTCAGAAATATATGTAATCTGAAATCGGACACACGACGACCGAGTTTTAGCAATCTGACTTTGTTTTTTTTCCAAATATTTAAAATTAACTTTCGGAGCTGAATGGCAGCTACTCGAACCTGTCATACAATTCCAACAAAACTTCAGAAATATATCTGACCTGAAATTGGACACACGATTGCCGAGTTTCATGAATCTACCTTTATTATTTTTCCAATTATCAGTGCAATGAACCAGTGCCGCCGTTCCATTAAAATTTTAAAAATATATGTAGAACATATTTGGACATACCTTTACAAAATTTAATATTAATACCTGTATTAGTTTCTGAAATATTTAAAAAAAACTCTTTGAGTTGTATGACAGCTACACAAACCCGTTTTTTTTTTCTTTTTTTTTTCCTTCTTCACTCTTAAGAGGAGTATAGGGCTAGTGCATGATATCTGTCATGCCCTAGTTTCTATAATCATAGAGAGGTAGCTAGGTAGGTGACTAACCCACCGTAGTTTTTATATTAAATATTTCAGTTTATATTTACTGTTTGTTTTTCTTAGTCTTTAGTATCGAATATTATGAATATTTGAAAATTACTTGTATAATATTTATTAGTATTGCACATTAAGTTATATAATATTGAATATAATTTTTATAGTGACCTGACCGTGTGAGATATTTACTTTTTTTTTCAAAAACACATACGTATATATATTTGTAGGTATGCTTTTTCCTAACAAATAATAACATAAAACTTAAAATAAGAAAAGCTCTTAAAAACAATTATAAATAAAGTTGGGTCAAACCAATGGTTTGTATTGCAGCACTTTTCCCTTCAACAAGTGAAAATTCTGCTTTTAAAAACAGTCTATGTATATCCACCACACTATTAAAATTGTTTTCATTCATATACAAAACTATTTCTAGGATTGCATATATTTAGGATGATGCATACATGCAGTCTTTGAAATAAAGCAAAAATTAATATAAAGTGGGGTTAACATAATGCTCGATTTTAAGGGTTAATTGTGTGAGTTAAGAAAAATAATTATATTTTTTAATGTCATGGAATTTACCTTTAGCTTCTTGTGTTTATAGAAATTTGAAAATGCTTGCGGTTTCGGAAATATAAGGTGTCAAAAACTCAAATTTTACAAATTTCAAGAGGCCATAACTTGAGAGGGGGTGGAGATGGAAAAAAATTTTATTCTAACGAAATGAAATACTTGTTAATGTCTAAAAGCCCCTAGCTTTCAAGCTTCTACAGGCTGGGGTCTAGAAGAAAAGCGACATCAAAAATTTGGAAAAAAAGGACTTTAGATAACGGTAGATTTGAACGGCGATTTTGTTTTTCTAAAATTTAACTATAGTATACCGCGGTAGGGGAAGCAAGCCACTGCCTTTCTGCGTTTGAAAAATTTCAAAAATGCTTATGGTTTCATTGCAACAAATAGTTAAAATAGGCCATTTTTAGTGCTTTGGGGGGGTATAACTTCTAGAGGGGGGGAGATAGATAAAAAGTTTGTTCTACAAAAATAAGTTTCTAGTAAAGATCTATGTAAGTATTAAATTTCAGCTTTCTATCTTTAAGAATGTAGAAGTTTTGTAAACAGACACACGGACAGACGGACGGACGGACGGACGGACGGACGGACGGTCGGTCGGACGGACGGACGGACGGACGGACAGAGTGAAACTAATAAGCACTTTTTTTCAAAATTTTTTTGGAAAAGTGCTAAAAAGTAAATAATTAAATAAATTAGTAGCATCATTTAAGATCTAGTATTTATTGAGAAATTTTTTTTTTTAAAATAACCCTAATTTGAAGAGTTAATTTTTCTTTTTCAAAAATTTGTAAATTACCAATTTTACATTTTTGCTCGTATAAAGAGAAATAATCAACCAATTTCCTTGAAATTTAACAATGAATGTATATATTTTTTGGAAAGATCAGAGCTCGGAAACTGATCTGGGGACCGATTTTGCATATTTTACCATGTCTATGGCACGGATTGATGGAATTTCTTGAAATTTTATACTTGAGCTCTGGTTGTTACCGAAATTAACCGGGGAAAGTTTTAGAGAGTTCGGGTGACACAAAGCGAATAAAGCTGCTACGAGACAAATTTATATTTATTAGGTACATATTTTAGCTAAAAGCTTGCTAACTTCCTTAAAATTGAAAGGAAGCTTTCAAAATGCATTTTCATAATTTTTGTAACACTTTTATTAAACTAGGAAGTACACATTGCGGTCGGTTATGTGCTGATGACATTAGATATTTTAAAATAAATAGGCTTTATCCTCAAAAATAAATATCAGCAAGTTTTCGTCAGTAAATGTTTAACGTAATAAAATATTTTCTTATTAAATTTTTGCTTAAAAGTACGTATATTCTCAAAAAATGTAATGTACCCTTATATTTTGCTTACTAATACATTTTACAGCAAATCGCGAAAAGAATACGTAAGTATGCGTGGTGACAAATCATTGGCACGTTTCGAATTTTCTATGGCACGCGTGGAATTGAACATTTTCATATTTTTATTCTATTTATTCAAAAACTTTCAGGCAAAAAAATTTAAAAGTTTAATAATTTTTTTTGTATAAATTTTTAGAAAGAATTGTGTTAGTTTGTTTATCATTTATATTTGTTTTAATTTGTCTAGTAGCTTTTACAGTTTATCTTGTATAAAAACAGAGAAAGAAAAAGAAAAAGGAAAAAGAAACAAAAAATAACTAATGTCTTTTTTGATAATTTCTGTATTGAAATAGATTTTAGTATAAGTACAGTTTAAGTAATTGTTAAATTGTGTATTCATTTTTTGTTTTCTCTTTTTATGTAAATTTGAGTTAAGCAAATAAATAAATTAATAAAAGCCCAAATTTTTTACAATAATGCTAGTGCTGGTGTAGTAAAATAAAAGTTTATTTCAAGCTTCCTACAAAATTCAATTATGGTTTTTCTTTTAATGTATATATATTCCTGCTCAGCATAAAATTCTGCGTTCCAGAACGAATTATGCAATCGACACCAAACTTTCATAAGTTGCTGCTGTTGTGCCAACGACGGCTGCTATTGTAATTGGACCAATTCGGACAACGGGTTGCAATACAACTCAAACGGGTTTTCTTTAAATATTTGAAAAACTAATACCGCCTTATACAGACTGAAACGTTTTTACTTGTTTATTGCTTACATTTTGTAAAATTGGACTGATATAATTTTTTTTTTATTGAAATAAAACTTATTTAATTCTTACGTACATACGTATGTTAGTGTATACATTTTATAGCTAATATTTTGAAATTGTTATACAAAGTTATTTTTCAGTTTAATTCCCTTATAAAAAGTTCTCGGTACGTTTGCATAACAATATATGTATGCGATTTTTAAAAATTTGGCACGCATATCTCACAAGTCTTGCCACCCAAGACATACTTATTATAAAACAAAGTAGATTTTATTAACTTTAACGATTTTCATAAGGAAGTTTTGACATCTTGTTATAACTCATAACATAATAAATTTAGAATTTTTAAATTTTTTGTTCTAATAATAAGGAATGAAACTTTAAGGTACATAATTATCTATATTATATTTTACAAGATTTTTCCAGTTCATGAACAGGTATACATATAATCTAATAAATAACAAAAACAAAAAAATGAAAATAGCAAAAGAGAATGCTGGGTAGAAACATTACTCAATTGATTATACATACTGTAAAACAAAAACAAAAAATGAAAAGCGAAAAGCGAAAAGCGAAAGAGAATAAAAAAAGAGAAGTAATATTTTTTTTGTTTTTTTGCTTTACTACCATAAACAAAAATAAAAAGCAAAAGGAAGCGAAATATTTTAAATGAGTTAAGTAAGAGTAAAATAATTTTTTGTTGTTATATTTAACATGGAATGGAATTAAAAAAAATAAAACTAAAAATTGTGAGAGATATAAGAACACGAATAACGTTACGTTACGTACTTAACTAGATAACGTTGTTTAGAAGGAAATTTTTCGTTCTTAATTGTTAACTAATTCTTAATTTGAATTTTAATCATATCTATGTAATTAACAGTGACACATATTACATCTTAAAATTTATTAAATTAAAAATATTTCCATTACTTTTATTTATCATTAGTATTCAAACCAATATAATATTTATGCATATACAAGTATATACCTGCATATGTATGCCATAATATGTACAAATTTTTCTAAAGTTGATTGCCACAATCCTGTTTTTACAACAGATAATACTGCTTATAAGCAAACCACAGGGGCCCCTAGTGTATGTATATTTTTTTAAAGTTTCCTAACGAAACAATATTAAAACAATAACAAATGAAGCAATAACATCCAGATGTAACAAAACATCTGTTGTTTTTAAAAAAAAAATTACATTCATTTAAGCCTATGCGACTCATCCTAAACATATGTAAGATCTTTATATTTTCAAATATTATTTATTTTTTGATTTGTGTTTCTAATAATACAAAGTATAAAAGAAAGAGGTGTTTTCATTATAGGAAAATGTTTACAAAAAAATCTTAAAATAGGGCTATTTCGGGGCTAAAAAAATCCAATGTCAGACTTTTCTGTTACCCTAGTCGCAAAACTATAATGTCTTTTGCCCCATGTCTCTAGCTCTTCTAGTACCCCTACTTTTTCACAACTCAGAAGTATACTGAATCTTTGAATATTTCATTTAAGGTCACGTAAAAAAAATAAAATTGAAAGAGTCGTAAACATAATATTCGAATTTAAGGGTTAATTGCGTGAGTGAAGAAAAATAGTTATACAATTTTGATTGTACAGCATTTACCATTAGCTTTCTGTATTTATAAAAATTTATAAAAGTTTGCAGTTTCGGGAATTCATATAAGGTGACAAAAATTCAAATTTTCAATATTTCAAGAAGCGATAACTTGAGAAGAGGTAGAGGTGGAAAACAAAATAAACTATTTACTAATATTTAAAAGCTGCTAAAACTCTTACAACTGACGGTCTAGAAAAAAAACGTTAACCAAAAATTTAAAAAAAATGTATATGTATTAAATAAAACGTGTTATTTTAGAATCCATTTTTCATTTTAAATATTTAATTATGCTGCGTCGCGGTAGAAAAATCCCGACGCCACATTTCTGCGTTGACAAAAGTTAATAAATGATGATAGTTTATTTAAAATAACTAAATATGGCATTTGTCTTTGAGGGTCTATAACTTTTAGAACTGGGAGATATAGGTAAAAATTTTCATGTACGGAAATAAGTTTCTAGTAAATATCTATGTACGTATGAAATTTAAGGTTTCTATTTGCTAGTAATAAAAGTTTTGTAAACAGACACACTGACGGACGGACGGACTGACAAAACACTTTTTTTTTAATTTTTTTGGAAAAGTGGTAAAAAGAAATGACGATAATTGTATGTAATGTTTTCAATATAAAAAATATTTGTCATTACTAAAATAAAAATCAGTGAAAACACAAAAAATACATAATATACATATGTATATTTGTGAAACACAGTATTATAACAAATTTTTGATAAAATGAATCAGGAATTTGTAAATTGGTTAGTTTTCTCTTAATTATTTTTTGAAATTGGTAACAGTGCTCTATTGTGCCCAAAAGATTTACTAAAAAAAATAATAATAATAAAAATCTGATGTGGTCAGCACATAACCGACCGCAATGTGTATTATCTAGTTAAGTGAAAATGTTAGAGAATATTTTAAAAATGTTTGTTAAATATTTATTTCTAATTTTTAGGACATTAGTAAGCTTATAGTTAACATACCTAGAAAAATGTAAATTTGACTCTTAGTAGAGTTTCACTTTGTGCTATCTAAATTCCCGGGAATGTTCACCAGTTAGTTTCAGTAACAACCAGAACTCAAATATCAAATTTCAAGAAATTCCATCAATTCGTTCCGTAGATATGGTGCAAAATGTAAAATCGACCCGCAAATCAGTTTTCGAGCCCTGATCTTTCCAAAAAAAATTATATGATCATTGTTTTAATACGAGGAATTCAAATATTAAATTTCAATGAAATCGGTTGATTATTTCTCTTTATATACGCAAAAATGTATATTTGGCCCGTAGTAAACGTCCAGTTGCTGATACCTGATTTCTTTCAAAAGTTAGGAGGTTTCGCGGTCGGTCTAGTGAAGCTTATATATAAAATTTCAAGTAAATTGGTTGAATATTTTCTTCAAAATGCTCAAAAATGTAAAACAGGCACGCTAAAAAGTGCAGTTCCCGAGGCCTGATATATCCCAAAATTTGACCAATCCGTGCCATGGTCGAAATAAACTTACATATAAAATTTCATCAAAATCGGTTCAGTCGAACTTGAGATACACGCGTGCACACACAGACAGACAGACCGACAGGTTGCTAAAAATAGTTTACTTACACTTCCCTACTATGGAGAAGTGCATTCCCACCGAAAACTCGATATGCAAAATTTGTTGCCATCACATAACCTACCTATTGTATACACAATACGGTCGGTAAAAATGTAGAAAATTTGTGAATTGCTAAGTAATACATAAATGTTGTAATAAAGATTAAATAATGTATCCAATGGCGAAATTAGTCTTTTGATGAATGTTAAAAGTGAAAGAAATACATAATCTAAATATGTATTTCTGAAAAATGAAAAAAAAAAGTGCAAAAATAATCGCATCTTATTTATTAAATGTATATATTTAAAAAAATAAAAGATGAGGAAAATTGGAAGTTTTCCTTAAGCTCGAATGCTTGTATTTCCAAAAAACGTGTGGTCAGCACATAACCGACCGAATTGTGTATTGTCTAGTTAGGTCAAAGTGCTACAGAATATTATAAAAATGCCTGTTGATTACTTCTTTCTAATTTTTAAGGCATTAGTAAGCTTATAGTTAACACACCTAGAAAAATGTAAATTTGGCTCTTAGTAGATTTTTGTTTTGTGCTACTCGGCTTCCCTGAAATGCTCGCCAGTTAGTTTCGGTAACAACCAGAACTCAAATATCGAATTTCAAGAAATTCCATCAATTCGCTCCGTAAATACGGTAAGAAATATAAAATCGGCTCGCAGATCAGTTTTCGAGCTCTGATCTTTCCAAAAAATTTATATGTCCATTGTTTTAGTACGAAGAATTTAAATATTAAATTTCAATGAAATCGGTTGATTATTTCTCATTATATAGGCAAAAATGTATATTTGGCCCCAATTATGTTGATATCTCTTGATTGCGGTTGAGTTTTTCTTACTTTTGGATTGTGCTACAATATCCATTCCCTTACTATTGTAACAGTATGTTTCGGGTCGTTGTCCTGGTACATATGAAATGTACCTCCAATTCCTAGTTTATTAGCACTTTGCTTTTAATTATTTTTCAATATATCTAGATATTTCTCTCAATAAAATGTAAATTACCAACTCCCGATGCTGATGCCACAACTTACGATGTGGGAATTACATCTTGTGATTTCAGGTCTTCATTTACTTTTCTTCAAAGTGTAACCTTTCCGGCCGATCCAAATATATTAAATTTCTTTTATCGGTAAATGACACATCTTTCCAGAACGAAACATCTTTCAAAATGTATTTTTTTTATTTTTTTCACTAAGTTTTGCATTTTTTTTTAGTTTTTGAGTGTTCTTTAAAAGTGAAAACATTTTTTTAGCAAATATGAATGAATTCATTTCCTTTCATTGTAGCTGTGTTGGAAGAACTCAAAATTAAACAAAAAAATTTAAAACTTTGAAATTTAAAACAAACACTCTCTTTAAATTGCTTTTACAAGTGGTTATTTCTTTCGTAGACTTTTGAGGGTTATTCTTACTACGAAAGTAATTCGTGATTACCCTATTAGGAATATTCGTAGCAGAATTTTAGTAATTCGGAACTGAGGACATGAAATTCGTAATTTTTCGAATTTTGGAGATACGAACGTAATTAATGATAGATCTGTATATTTAATGATCTCTTTATTATATTTTGAATTGCCGTACGTGTTTTACTTATAATCTTTCTTATTTCTCTTTGTTTAGTGTTGTCTGGGTAGACCATTTTGAGTGTGACGTAATTCTTATACAATATTTTAAAATATTCTATTTTTATTCATTTAAATAGTAAATGATTAATTTAATTAGGGTGGTTTTAAAAAAGGAATATATTAATTTAGCAAATTTATAAATTTTAATTATTTAATCCGATATTCCGTTAAATAAAAAAAACGTTTCAAAGTTGAACCATTTTCACTTTGAGTAACTGCTTATATAATTTTCATTGTCCTTTAAATATTTATATTTTTTTTGTACATTTTTATACATATATAAAACCTTCGAAGAGAAATAAATTAATAACATCAGAGTTTTTTTAAGTAAAAAATAAAATATTTGTTTTTTATTTAAAACATTTAATCTGTGTTATTTTTCGTGCAAATATAAATATTATATAAATTATATAAGTTGTATAATATGTACATAAAACAACTTTCCAAATAAGATGTCATTTTTTTCGTCGTAGGTAATATGCATTTAATTTCTTTGGCCAAATTCAAGAATACCTTTTTTGGATCATACCTTCTGGTTCTCAAGATCATGCCTTTGCCAACTTCGGATTCTTAAAATACAGATACATACAAAAATTTGATCATATTTAAATCCAAAACTAAATACAATAAAACTCAATTGTCAAATAAAAACTAATTTTCTCTTATTTTTATTTCCACCCTCCGAACTCTATCCGAATTCTATTAGTTGTAAACTAATAGAATTCGAAACGCATTGTAAAAAATAAACATTGTAAACATTGTAAAATTTTGTCAAGATACCAGCCAGAACCTGACACAACATTAAAATTCCCGTCTTTTTTATAACTCCCGTTATAGCTGCTAAAAAAAATTACAAGCCGAATTGCATGCCACATTTTTTTTTAAATAACTTTGCTATACGAAACTCTGTTTAAGGGCATTAGTTAAAATTACAATCATTTAACAATAAAATTTTCATTTCCAGCGTTTGTCATTTTTATAATCTTTTGCAATACCTTCGCTAAACTAGAAAACATAACTTGCAGTCGCGAATGTGATAACATTTCCTTATACATAATTTTAAAGTTATTTTTTTTTTTTTAATTAAGTATATTATACGATTTACCAACGTTGTTATCGAATTGAATAAAAAAAGTTACAATTCCTATTATAATTCCTAAAACTGAAGAATTGTCATTTAAAATAAAAATAACTTCAATAATTTCAACTTGTAAATTAGCTTACAACAATCTATATGCACAGACATACATATATTCTCATACCTAGCCATTGTTTGCTTGTTATTTATGTTTACGAATGCCTATGTATGGAAGTAGGACTCTTCACGAGATCGCATTCAATTTTAACATAGTTATCTTATTAAAAAATAATAAGCTTGTCTCGTGATTTTTTTCAGGAAAAAAATTCAATTTTGCTATGAAAATTAGTTTTTAATCAAGCTTATATTTTAAAAGTAACCTTGACGCTTAATATTTATTAAAATTGAACTAATCCCTTGATTTCAAAAATAGTATTTTATAAAAATTTATAGTCTTTAATACGCGCTCTGGATACATACATATTTATACTTAAACATGTGTATGTTAATTTTTCTAAGTTCCCAGAATACTTCCAAAGAAATAAAATTTAATGAACACCGGTTTTTTTTTTGCATGTGACAAAATATTACCACCCCAGAAAGCAAAAAAAAAAAAAACTTTAATCCTCTAGCTTCTTACCAAGTTAGATTGCGTTTGGACTATGTTTCTCCTCTTTGTACATTAGAAATGCACGATATAAATAATCTTTTTTAATTAAATCTACTTTTACACCTTCTTGACAAAATGTTAGTAACTTATGACTCACCAGTTTTCGATCATTTAGAAATTTCATTGAGCAAAACTTATTTGTCTGTTCTTAAACATTTCTCTTTTATTATTATAATTATGTATTTTATAATTTGCTATTTTAAGATTTACTAAAAACTTACCAAACAAAATTAATTCTCTACCAAAAAAACAATATGGGCCTTACAAATTTTCTTCTTCCCGTTCAAGTATTAATAACTTTATAAACAAAAATCCACAATATTTTCACAAAATTTATTCAAATTTTCTACAGAAAATTGTACAAAACTTAAGAAAAATTATAAAAAAAAAAAAAAAAAAAAAATTTATTACTCAGATTTTAATACAACGCAACTCATGCGAATGACACCACAAAAGTCATAGAAATTAAGTTTTTAACGAAATTTTTCAACTAGAGGTTGGAGAAAATAAAAACTAATCAAATAAACAGGGATAGAACCTTGAGAAGACTTTCAAATTGTATCATTGCTAGTCTAAATTCTAAAATGTTCAAAATTCAATTTGTTAACTTTTTATATATAAAGTAATATCTTTATATCTAACAAGTACCAATACTAAATTTTTTTTACGAAATATTACGAATTTTTAGCTTCGTTCCTGTTTTTTTCTTTAAATTCTACTGATCGTGTCATATTTCTTAATATTTTAAAAAATCTCAGGATATTATACACATTTTTTAAAAAGCTTCCCATTTAAATTCTATTGCACGAAAAAGAAAGAAAGGTAGGAGGAAAGAAAAAATGAAAAAAAAATTGAAATTCATATTTCAGTATGGTTTCAAATGTTAATGAGGAAGGATGTATGATTTTTCATGCACATTTTGTATTTCCCAATAAGGTAAGTTAAGTAGTGTCGGCTAACAAAAATGTTAGTAAAAGTAATACGTATAGGTTGACACATTTCAACAATTTGAATTATCTCATTTCGGTTATTTATACGTTGCTTATAAAATTGTTTCAAATAATTTCAGTTAGTTTTTAAGTTATTAAAAATAAATATGTATGTACCTACTTCCAATAAAATTTTTTTTAAATAATTATTTTAAAACTATTTCAAACATGTTATATTGGGTGCTTCAAAAATTTTGTTGTGTTCTTCTTTCACATTTTATTAGCAGGTAAACAAGAGCAACCTATTTATAAAATGGCCCTGCCTGTTTATGAATCTTAATAGTAAACGCAAACGGACAAAAATTTACATCAGTACCTGTCGTTTTTCAATCGGAGTTTCCTAAGATTTGAGTCATTTGCTAAGATACTATTTATTTAAAAAATAAAAAAGATATTCGAATCCGGTCATATAAATATATTATTGTCTTTTCCAAAACCTTTTAAATATTTTTTTACTTAGGTAAAAAATTTTCTCACAAATAGAGGTA
Source organism: Condylostylus longicornis (assembly GCF_029603195.1). Taxonomy (NCBI): domain Eukaryota; kingdom Metazoa; phylum Arthropoda; class Insecta; order Diptera; family Dolichopodidae; genus Condylostylus; species Condylostylus longicornis. The sequence continues at coordinate 385,453 of NW_026578037.1, forward strand.
AAATTTAGAAGCGTATATAAAATTTGTATTTAAAAAATAATATTTGATTGTATTTTAGATATTATTTTCTAATTCCCTCTTAAAATTTTTTCTTTACTATGTATTAATATCGATATTCAATAATTACCTTTCATTAATTATATTTTCAACTGGACACCAAAGTTACTTCCCATATCTTGAGTAAGTTAGGGTAAGTTAACCCTATGAGAAAAAAAAGCTGTTCACTTAAAAATAATGAAATGCTTTCAATAACATTGTGCTTGTTGTTTTTCCGCAATTTCAAGAATTTTAAAGTGGTTATGAATGAAAATATTAATATATTTTCTTGATTTTTCAAATATATTTTTAAAATTTTACCTGCTTTATAATAAGTGTGAATTTATTTTAATATTTCTTCTCAAAAATAGCCACTTTGATTTAAAAAAAAAACCCATATAAAATAAGGTCGTGCTTTCAAGTTTCTCTCTGAGCATTGGGACTTGTTAGATATAAAGACATTATATAAAGGTATTTCCCACAGAAGTTTATCATAAAAAGGAGACGTTTCGTAAACGATATTAGGTTAATATCGGGTGTAATAGTAATCAATGGTAGGGGAAGTAATCAAAAATGTACAACGGTGCAGTGTTTATACAAAAAAAATTACTGATGCTATGTCGACAAGGAATTAGAAATAAAAAGAAGAAGCATATTTGTTTCTATCTAGCTTGCACTCCCTAAAATATCGTATTTTGAAAAAAAAAACACAATCAAGCCAAAAACCTCAGAATCTTTCTTTCCCCCAGCACCGTCAAATTTAAATTAACATTATAAAGTATAGTTTGTAAATAAAAAATTATAAAATATTAAAAAGTGTTAGTGTTAAAAAAAAGATCATTATATAATAAAAATTAAAAAAAAAATATAACAAATCGAAAAAAAAAATTTCTGCAAGAAAAAAAAGGTGCATAGATCAAAATTGTTATTCCCATTTGTAAAAACAGATGAATGTTTTACACCACGCACATGTGAATATTATTTATTTTAACAATTAAGTGAAATATTTATTCAATAGTGTAAAGTTTGACTCATAATTCGTAGGGATAATTCGTAGGATTTTAGACATAGGGGGAGGAATGGGTAGTATGCGATTATAAGGATGGGAACCAGTCACATCCTCCTAGCCTCTGCTACCTGACGCCTACTCTCACCTACACGTGGTCTCCCCTGTTGCGCTGAGCAACCCCTTCGAAAGATCTGGTCTCAACCCAGGTGGTGTAGATAGGGTCAGCAACAGACGAGAGGGCGGTCCTGTAGCGTCTGTTCAACAATTGGCGGCTACGAGCGGGCGTCTGTCTTGGAGCAAGCGGTTCGCTATACAAATGTGCAACAAACCAGAGATGGTACAAATATCGAATTATTTTATAATGCAATGGATAAAACACATGGATTGAATACCCCAGGTGGTACGCCAACTAGTTTGGTAAATCCACCCTCTAACGAGGTCGGCCCCACGGATTCTGGGGGGGGGGCCAACTATTGCAGTATAATACCACTTCACATCCAGGAAATAAATCAACATTGACATCGAGTCTTTGGTTCAAACACTGCTCTCGGAAGTAAAAGAACTAAGGGAGGAAAACTCTTCATTAAAGGCTGCCCTAAACCAAAGGCTAGAAAGCAGCATTAACAATGGAAGCCATAATCAGAGTGGCCATAAAGATAACATGTTGCGTAAAAGGCTATCGTCATCTGGCAGCGACTTTACGGGCTTCGAAACTGATAGTATACCTACGACGTTGTCCTCTAAGAGACAAGTGAAGAAAAGAAAAGCTAAGAGTTCTCCTGAAGTAGTAGTGGGAGACAGGGTGTCCACTGAAATGAATACGAATAACGCAGCTATGATCGAGACACCTAAAACACCTTCCTCAAAGGCTGTGAATGTACAAAATGATACACAGCAAAGCAAAAATGACCTCAAAGCTCCAGTCAGTGATATAGTAAGAAAACCCCCACCAATTAATGTTGTTGGAATTGATAACTTCAATAGTGTTAAAAAGATAATAGAAACAATAACGCAAAACTATAAGGTTCTGGCGCTTAATAATAACGTCTGGAAAATTAATACAGAAAAAATAGAAGACTATCGTGCCTTATCAAAAAAATTTGATAGTGATAAAATTGAATGGTTCACCTATGAAGACAAAAATGATAGGCATATTAAAGTGATGGCCAGAGGACTTCACTGGACTTGTGATAAAAATGACATCATAGATAATATTAGGGGCCAGGGGCTTAAAATTATAGACGCCGTAAACATTTTAAAAACTGAAAGAAGTACTGATGAAAGGGGTGAGCGAACTATCCGAAGAAGACCACTTTCACTTTTCATGCTATCGTTTGATAATAAAGAAAACATAGACAAAATTTATCAATTAAACCGAATCTTGGGCCTCGTAGTTAAAATAGAACCTTTGAGGAGATCTGGAAAAGTAATCCCCCAGTGCAAAAGGTGCCAGGACTACAATCATACAAAGGGGTTCTGTAAGAAGATGCCAAAATGTGTAAGATGCGGTGGAAATCACCTCACAGCAAACTGCCCAATTCCTAGGAGTGTCGCTGCAAAGTGTGCCAACTGTGGTGGCAATCATCCGGCAAATTATCGCGGGTGCCAAATCGCCAAAGAGCAGCAGAAAAGAAGAGATTTGCGAATGCAAAGACAGTCAGTGAATAAAAACTCAAACAGACCAGCAACAACTACAAACTTAGTAAGTGTAAGACAAAGTAATCAAATCTCAAGTAAAGTAACGAGTGGAATTTCATATGCGCGAGCTGTGCGTGACAATCACTCTAGTCATAATGTAGGAAATAGCAATAGTAATAAAACTAGTATAGAAAGAACTTTAGATCTAATAATTAAAAGACTTGACGAGCAAAAAATAGCTGAAAAACACATCTGTGATAGGATAGAAAAGATGTCTGACACGATTAGAATCTTGAACTGGAATGCAAACGGACTATTAAATCGCATTTTGGAATTAGAAGCATTTTGGAATTAGAAGCACATAATGAAAGAATTGACATAGCACTGATATCGGAAACCCATTTTACCAATGAGAGCTTCTTAAATTTAAGAGGTTACACGTGCTCAAAAGAATATCACTCCATACATCCTGAAAACAAAGCTAGGGGTGGTGCGTCAATCATTGTTAAAAACAATATAAAACATTACCTGGAGCCAAAAATTGAAAAGGATATTATGCAAGTTGCATCTATTAGAGTAAGAATGAATAACAAAGAATATAAAATTTCGGCTATTTACTGTCCTCCTAAACATAATCTAAAAGAGGAATATAAAACATTAATTAGGAGCTTAGGTGATAACTTCATAATTGGGGGAGACTTCAACGCCAAGAATACTTTTTGGGGCTCAAGAATTACTACGCCCAAGGGTAGAGCCTTGTATGAAGCTGCAAGTAAGCTGAAATGTAACTTCCATTCAAGTGATAAACCTACATATTGGCCCGCGGATGTAAATCGAACTCCAGATCTCATCGACTTCTTCATTTCAAAAGGATTGGCCAGTGGTTATACCCATGTGAATGAAAGTTTTAATATATGCTCTGATCACATTGCTGTCATTTTAACTGTAAGCGAATCAATTATTCTTAAAAATGAACCATTGAGGCTATATAACAAAACCACAAACTGGTCTGGATTCCGTGAAGAATTACAACATCGTATCATTTTGCAAACACCGTTAAGAACCTCAAACCAATTAGAGGAAGAGGCTAATAACTTCATAACAGACATACAAAATGCGGTATGGAATAATACAACGGTCAACAAAACTTACCCAGACTATAAATTATACCCAATGGAGGTTAGAAATTTAATTAAAGAAAAAAGAAAAGCACGTAAAGTATGGCACATGTCTCGTTGCCCATCAGATAAGCAAAGATTGAACCAGCTAAGTAATAGACTGAAAAAACTTCTTAATGAAATCAAGAATGAATCTATCAGTAATGAGCTGAAAAATTTATCTGCTGAAAAGGACTCAGGTTATTCCTTGTGGAAAATAACGAGAAACTTAAAAAATCCTAGGATCCAAGTACCTCCTGTACGTAGGGAGGACAACTCATGGGCTATTACTGATCTCGAAAAGGCTTGCTGTTTTGCAAACTATCTTGAGGGTATTTTTAAACCCATTCCACGCCAATCAGATGATGAAAATACTTACCAAATTGTCAACCAAGATGACGCACCTATAAGAAAAATTTCAATAGGAGAATTAACGAATGAAATCACTAAATTAAAAACTAAAAAGTCTCCTGGTTACGATCTAATAATTGATACAGTGCTTAAGGAATTACCGCGGGTAGCCCTAAAAAAGTTATTGTTTTTATTTAATGCGGTAATGAGGTTGCAATATTTTCCTGAAATTTGGAAGGTGGCTGAGGTCCTGATGGTGCCAAAACCAGGTAAACCGCCAGTTGAAGTAAAATCCTACAGACCAATATCACTTCTACCAATCATATCTAAGGTCTTGGAAAAGCTACTGTTAAAACGAATGATGCCAATAATAGAAGCGGAGCATTTAATTCCAGATCATCAATTTGGATTTAGAAGTAACCATTCAACTATTGATCAGGTCCACAGGATCACGAACGTAATTGAAAACTCGTTAGAGAGAAGAGAAATATGCTCAGCTGTTTTCCTAGATGTCGCTAAGGCATTTGACAGGGTGTGGCATGAGGACCTGATCTCCAAGCTACAGGTTTTCCCGACAAAAATAAGTGAAGTCCTGAAGTCATATCTAAGCCATAGAACGTTTAGAGTGAGGCAAGGTGATGAATACTCTGGACTTAGGAGCATAGAAGCAGGTGTGCCCCAAGGGAGCGTTCTGGGTCCGGTGCTATATTTGGTATTTACACGAGATATTCCTCAGGCGATATTTTCCCATACCGCAACTTATGCAGATGATACAGCAATCTTAGCCCATGGTAATACCATCCAAGAAAGCACGGAGAAATTACAAAAATCATTAGATGAAGTTATGTTATGGATGAAAAAATGGCGAATTACAATTAACGAGGACAAGTCGGTTCATATCAACTTTACTTATAAGCACATAAATAACAATATTCCAGTACTATTAAATAATAAAATTGTGCCCTATGCCAATGAGGCAAAATACCTAGGGATGACACTAGATGCAAAATTACGATGGAAAGAACACGTAAAAAAGAAAAAACAGGAGTTAAACATCACAATTGCTAAATTGAATTGGTTATTGGGGAGATACTCAGAAGTGAGTGTCCATAATAAAGTATTAATATACAAACAAGCAATTAAACCAATTTGGACATATGGTATACAACTTTGGGGGTGTACAAAGAAAACGAACCAGCAAATTATTCAAGTCATTCAGAACAGAGTACTGAGAGATATAGTAAAGGCACCTTGGTATGTAAGAAATTCTACCATACATAGAGATCTCAACATTAGCACGGTCGAAGAAGAAATAAAAAGATACTCCATCAAACATGTAAATAGACTACAGCAGCATCACAACACTGAAATTAGACAAATAATGGTCAACGAAGTTCCTAGACGATTCAATAGAAAAAGACCTACTGATATACACCTGGGTTGAGAGAGAATTCATATGATCCTTGGGGTTGCCAACAATGGATGGTTTCCCCCACACTTAAATAAAGAGATAGAAGAAAATTGCTGGATAGGTCAACTTGACTTAGTTGCAATAAATTGAAGAATTTAAAAAAAAAAAAAAAATAATTCGTAAATTTATTAAGTTTTTCATTTTGGTCAGCGTTTAAACGGCCATCAAAGATTGACAATCATGGTTGATATTGATGAAGATTGACCATGTAAACATTATCAATCAATGCTTTTCATCAAACTTTTGATTGACAATAAAATAGAAATTGGTTCTTTTTGACAGAAATAAAAAAAATAGCGCAAACATAAGTTTTTGAACAAAATGGCTGTTATCATCAGTTTTAATGTTTTTTTTTTGCTACGATTTGTCGTTTGAGAGGGGAGTGTCAGTTTTTATTCCATTAAGATTACTCATTTTTCAATAGGACTCTTGAATTTTCTCAAATTATCGACTGAATGTCTCACTTTCAAAAATAGAGTGAATAAATTTTGTATATATTTGAGAAAAAAACGAATTCTTCTCACTCTAAAATTACGTTATCAAACATATAATAATTACTCATTTTCCTCTCGCTTGCCGATTAAAATAGCGAGATACACGATCAGGCACTTAAAGTGCACATTGGAAGATTGACAATGACTGATTACATTTTAACACCTTTAATTGATTGACATGTAAACGCTACCTTGCAAAGAAAGCATTTGTTTTTGATATATTCTAAACTAAAATTACTTGATGGATGACATAATTTTGCTAGAAGCGCTTTTTTTCTAAGCAAAATTAATTTGTGTATAATAAAATCTACCATACACACAATATTTAAAATGGACTTTTTTTTATTTATATTTACAGTTTTTCTAAAACTGATAAAATGAAAAGAAAGTGTATTACAGAATGAAAAGTAAAAAAATGTACTGAAAAAGTTTTCATTTCAAATATTTTATCAGACAGTACTACATACATATGTATGTATATGTTCATATCATTTTGATTCAAAATCTAAAAAAATGATATGGTAAAATTTATTTAACGCCAAATTCCTTACCTAAAATTGTGTGTAATAAATATTTTTTTTTTAATGTGAATAGTTTTGTTAACATTTCTTTTTACATTGAAGATTTGGTCAAGAAAGAAATATGTATGTATGTATATCGTTGAACACAGTGAGAAAAATAAAATTTTTGTGTAAGTTATTTACTATTTGTGTGAGTTAAAATACATACATATATTGTTTAAGAATGAATAAGAATGGAAGCTCAGTTAATGGGGAAGATACGACAATATACCACAAATTTTATTTTAGTTAGTAATAATCAAATATTAATAAAAATTTGTTAAAAGTATATAGTTTTATAGTCATTTTAAATTCCAAATTCAAGAAATTAATGAAACGCCACCACAATAATGTCTCACATTGAACAATGTTTGCTAATATTGTCGTCATCACGAACACTGCAAGAATCACCCAAGGTAGTACAAAATGAAAAAATAATATGTTTATATTCAAGGACTGTAATATAAAAATATTAATATATAGATGATTTTAATTTATAAAATAAATTTATTCAAAGAAAAAAAATTGATAAGTTTTGTTTAAATTTAATTTTTTTACAGATATTTTAACTAAAAAAAAATATTTTAAAATATTTTTCGGTTTTTACTTGTAAAAAAAATTTAACTTATCTTTCTTTATAAATTACACTTCCAAATACGCTTCCGCTACGACTACGACAATACTTGGAACAAAACAAGAGACAATTAGATAAAATATTATTGCGTTTTTGGCTTCATTGTATATTCAAGGTGCTTCTTCCTTTAGTATTTTTTTTTTCTTTATTTCAATAGGTACAAGGAATTCAATATAATTATTAACTTAAAATACATTTTGATTTAAGGATCAAGCCTAAGCTATCTGATCTTATAATTTTATATTATTTGTAATTATTATTTATAATTTAGCGTTAATATAATAAAAAGTTTTCAATCAAGGAATACATATAAATATAAGTAAGAATTAAAAAGCTAATACATAAAATTAAACAATTGAATGTTAAGTTAAACTGTCTCTACGTATAGTAACACATAGAATAATAAAAAACAATGTACATATAAGTTAAGACACTATGATACACGCGCATAACATCAGACGCTGAGGTCAGCATAATTTTCATGAGAATATTGTTTAGCAATTTACCTGTGAAAACTCTATTTTTATAATTCCCACAATAAATGCCTAACAAGCATTTTTAACTTTATAATTTAGCTTTAACTTTATAATTGTAATATTTTGCTTAATAATCAATTATTTACTATAAATATGTTCAAAAATAGTAATTAAGTTCAGTTAAGTTTTGTTATTATAATTAAACACATTAACTCAATAAAACGGACATTAGTCCACGAAAATATTTTTTCACAAGAAATTGAACTATAATTTCTTAACTGGCGCCCGAGTAGCAGGGACCTGGAACTACAGAACGTTATCACCCTGGGAACATAACGAGTTAGTTACAGACCATATAAAAGTGATACCAATCGTACCGCAGTAGGCTTACCGCAATTATCAACGCTCTAAGCTAAAAAGGACCACTACGAAGTATCCAAAGCAACCCAATGCGAAGCATTCTACTCATAACGTGAGTACAACAAAACACAAGAATAAGAATTCTTCATTAAACCTTTACGAGTGACAAACATTTTTTAAGCTAAAAAGTAGCGAAGCATTATTTACAAAAATAAAAAAAAAAAAAAAAATAAATAAAGTAAATAAAATACAATAATATTAAATATGGAGGAAAAAATCGAAGAAATACAAAATGCAATGAGAGAGATGACTGGGGCTATTAACGCTCAACTCAACATGATCAAAGCATTGCAAATTAAAATAGAATCATTAGAAAATTCAAGAAAACCAACGCAACAACCCCCCTCGTCAGGACCAGTAGGGCCAAAGACAGAGCAGGACCTAAAAGACATTTGTAAATTACCAGATGCAGTAAAGGAGCTGCAAGTGTTCGATGGAAACCCGACGCAGTACGTATCATGGGTTCATAGCGTCGAGAGCATACTGGCAGATTACGCAATCGTAAAGCAAAAACCCATATATAGAGCAATACTACAAAACATTCGCCAGAAAATTCGAGGCAATGCGAATGGTGCTCTAATATCGCACAATATTTTTGACAACAGCTAGGATGAAATAAAGGCATGTTTGTCCCTTCATTATGCTGATAAACGAGATGTCAGGACATTGGTACACCAACTATCCAATCTAGCTCAGAAGAACCTCACAATTGACGAATTCTACGCCAACGTCAATCATCAGCTGTCGCTGATAATCAATAAAATTAAAACCGAAAATTATACTATCGACACATTACAAGCACTAAGCGAAACATATCGGAACACTGCCCTAGATGTGTTCATAAGAGGGCTAAACGGAGATCTATCAAGAATGCTCATCATTCAGCGACCTCAATCCTTACCAGGGGCGTATTCTTCTTGCCTCGAAATCCAGAATGCCAGCGTACGTAGCATACCAATACACAATAAGGGCTCAACCAATAGAGTGGTAGCTCCAATCAATGCTCTTTCAAGGAAAAAACCGTCATTTAACCAACCACAGCCAATAAGCACTTACTACCAACAGCCATACAACGGCAATAGATACGCATTCAGGGGAACGAACGAAGAGGCACCAGCCAGCCCAAGCCAACCGAAACCGCCTGTCCCGATGGAAGTGGATCACTCGATACAAACCAAACAGGTGGACTATTCAAACCGGCCCAGTCAAAATTTCAAACGACCAAGCGACACAAGCTACCTGAATCGTAAGCAGCAGAGATTTTATAACTTGGAAACTTCTGAAGACGCAGCACAATATGAAGAACAATTAAGAGCAAATTACGAGCACGAATCAGAGGAATCGGAATGCGAAGAAGAAGACGAATTAAATTTTATACTCCCAGCCTCTCGAGCATTCCACACATAGTATACAACACAGCCGACAACAAAATGCTCAAGTTTCTTGTAGACACTGGGGCAAACAAAAACTTCATAAAGCCAGAACACGCCAAGAGACCAAGGCCGACAGTACGCCCATTTACAATACGATCAGCTGGAGGAGATATTACTATTACACAAAAAGTCAGTGCGAGACTTTTCAAACCGTACGGCAACAACACAAAATTAGACTTCTTCCTACTACCAGGACTAAAGTCATTCGATGGGATCATCGGCGACGATACTTTGAAACAACTGGAGGCAATCATTGATCGCAAAGAAAACACGCTGAAAATATCGCCGAACATCACGATACCGCTAAGAGGTAAGAAATCGATCCAAGTAAACAATATCGAAACAAGGATGGATCATCTAAACCAAGAATCCAGGAACAAGGTCATCAGCCTTCTTAGCAAGTACCAGAAACTCTTCGGTTCTCTCAACGATCAAGAAACTATCGACACTCAAGTTCGAGCAGAAATTAAAACCTCGACTAGCGAACCAATCTATTCAAAAATTTACCCATACCCAGTAAACATGAGGAACGAGGTGAACAACCAAATCCAGAGTCTTTTAGAGAACGGAATCATCAGCCCTTCAAAGAGTCCATACAACGCACCAATTTGGGTCGTCGAAAAGAAAAGGGACTCCACAGGAACAAGAAAGTACAGAATGGTCGTAGATTTCAAAAGACTCAACGCTGTTACCATATCCGACGCATATCCAATACCGGATATTACTCAAACAATAGCGAGTTTAGGGAGCTCTAAATACTACACCACGATAGACCTAACTTCCGTCTTCCACCAGATCAAGATGAAGGACGAAGATATAATGAAAACCGCCTTCTCCACATTGAATGGTAAGAATGATCGATGACGTATTAAAAGAATATATTGGGAAAATATGCTACGTTTACATCGATGATGTAATAATATTCGGAGGAAAGACTGAGGACGAACATCTGAGAAACGTTGAGAAAATTTTCGATACACTAGAGAAGGCCAATTTGAAAGTGAATTTAGATAAAACTGAATTTATGAGGGCAGAAACGAAATTTTTAGGCTTCATCATCACAAGTGAAGGCATAAAAACAGATCCTGAAAAAATCGCAGCAATACAAAAAATGAAGATTCCAGAAAATTTGAAGGAGTTAAAAGGTTCCTGGGGTTAGCATCATATTACAGAAGGTTTATCAGGGATTTCTCACAATTAGCTAAACCACTTACCAACCTTACCCGAGGTAAAAATGCCCAAGTAAAGGCTAACCAATCAAGGAAAATAGCCATCACATTCAACGAAGAAGAACTCAGAGCATTCAAGGAGTTGAAACAGGCCTTATCATCAACAGAGTTATTAGTATTCCCCGATTTTGGACAACCTTTTATCCTAACGACCGACGCTTCGAATATAGCACTCGGTGCAGTGCTGTCGCAGGGCGACATAGGCAAAGATCGTCCAATATCATATGCGTCACGAGCACTCAACAAGACAGAAGAAGCATACGCAACCAACGAGCGAGAACTATTAGCAATAGTCTGGGCTCTAGACAAGTTCAGGTGTTACCTCTATGGAGCAAAAAAGGTAAAGATTTTAACAGACCACCAACCTTTAACATTCAGCCTAGGCAACAGAAACAACAACGCCAAGCTTAAGAGATGGAAATCACGAATAGAGGAATACAACTACGAGTTAATATACAAGCCGGGGGTCACTAACAAGGTTGCCGATGCACTCTCAAGACTAAAACAAGAACTCAACAACACAGAAACTACAGTAACAGTGCACAGCGCAGAAGAGGACAGCAGCGACTTAATACCACATTGCGAAGCTCCGCTTAACCTGTTCAAAAATCAGATCATCGTTTCACAAGGACCAATACCTTCTGCCTACGAAAATCCTCATCCAAATTACCATAGCCATTATATTGGTCTTCAAGATATCAGCAATACGAGTCTATTAGAAGCATTAAAGAGAACACTATCACCTTCAATCGTCAATGGCATTAAAATACCTGAAAATCGAATTCAGTTGCTGCAGGACTTATATAAGAACACAACGAATCGTGCAGGATATCAACAATGAGGAGAATAAGTACCAAATCATCAGCCATGAACATAAACGAGCACACAGGAACTGGAAGGAAAATAAGGAACAAATAATGGAGAAATACTACTTTCCGCAAATGGCTAGCCTCATTAAGAAATACACATCCGAATGTGAAACATGTAACACCAGTAAATATGACCGCCATCATAATAATCCATGGCTATCAGAAACACCTGTACTCACCTATCCATCTGAAATCCTTCACATAGATATGATACAAATAAATAAGGAAAAATTCATCACTTGTATCGATAAATTCAGTAAATTTGCAAAATTCTTCAAAATAAGAAACAGATCAGCCTTGCACTTACGACAAAAATTGGTGAAAATTGTACATTACTACACAGTACCTCGAATGATAGTAATGGATAGAGAACCTAGCTTTTCAAGCCCTGTTATAGTCGATTATTTGAGGACATTGGGAATCGAGGTATACCTCACTCCAACGCAAAGAAGCGAAGCAAATGGTGATGTAGAGCGAGTCCACTCAACAATAGAGGAAATATCCAGATGCCTACAACAGGAACATCGGAATTTACCATTTAAAGAAATAATTAACATTGCCGTCGATCGCTACAACAACAGCATTCACTCCGTTACTGGAAAGAAACCATCAGACATTTTTTATGGAAGAACGCAACGAATCAATTACCAAAATCTAACCAACTTTCAAGACAAGGTTCATGAAGATCTTGCTGAAAGAATTCGTAAAAGCCAAAAAGACAAAATAAATAGAGAAAAGAATAAAAGGAAACAACCTAAATCATACGAGCCTGGAAAAGCTATCTTCGTTGCCGATAAACAAATAAAGAGCAAGAACAAACCTCTTTATAAAAAGGAAATAATAGCTAGGAATAACAATGTTACAGTCACAACCGAAAGCGGAAGAAGAATTCACAAGGCACACATAAAGAATTCCCCCAACTAACAAAACATTTCTCTCTTTTCAGCCTATTATTTAGGGTTTCAACAGCTTTACAAATATATGAATTCAAGTCACCTATCATGACTATAAAGGAAGGCGTGGGACGAATATTAAATGGAAATCTAAAATTAGTTCACAGGATCGACCTCACCAATTACGAGGACGTGCTACAGAGATCAAAAGTAGAAGCAAACCAGTTAAATTCCAGCAAATTCACCAAAACGCAACTCACCTTCCAAATTCAACAAGCCGAAGATTTGATTAAAGAGCTGACGGAACACTCCGCCATAAGAAAACGATCGATAAATTGGATTGGCAGTGCCTGGAAATGGTTATCAGGTAACCCTGATGCAACCGATTGGGATGAAATACTTAGAAGCCATAACAACTTGATCCGGAACAATAATGAGCAATATCATATAAATCAAGTTCTAACAAATACAACAAAGCATATTCTGATGCAATATAATAGAATTATTCAAAGGTTCGATGAAAATTCGAAAGAGGCTAATTACCAAACGCTTTTCAACCAAATTAATACGATAAAGGAAGAAATAAAAGAAATCGTAAGAGCAGTCCAATTAGCCAAAGGGAAAATAGTGAACACCAACTTATTAAATAAAGAGGAAATCAACCAATTGATTTCTGAAATGCAAACATTACCGTATTTCAATGTTATTGATGCAATTGAGTACGCTACACCAACAGTAGTAGTTAAAAACATGACTCTACTCTACATATTATCACTACCCAAAACCAGCGGTGTCGAATATAACTATATTAAAATCAGAGCCACCACTGAAAATAATAAGCAGTTGCATCTAACCTACAAAAGTCTACTAACAAACCTCAAACAAATTTTTGGCATTAGCAACGAGTGTAATAAGTATAAAGACACCTTTATCTGCAAAATGGATCAAATAGAAGAATTACATGATGACCACTGCATCACCCAAATTCTGAGAAACAGCAACAATACTTGCGAGTACGAGTTCAACAGAAGGGAATCAGTCGAAGTAATCAATGAAAATACGATATTTCTCAATAATTTCAATGGAGCAGTCAAAGCTAACAACAGAACAAAAAACCTAAACGGTAACTTCGTCATAGAATTTTACAATGAAACAATTCAAATTAAAAACGAGACCTATACCAACAAAGAATTTCAATCGTCTCAAATCATTTTGCCACCTATAATGAGCGACAACCATTCCTCAGGAAAAATGAAACTCAACCTAGATTATCTGCATAATTTGCACTTGGGTAACGTCAAACAACTGAGCGAGCTCACTACAACTTCAGCAGTTAGCATAACATTCAATGCCGCATTCACCTTAATTATCATCGACATTTTACTAGCAGCAGCTATCTACAAATACCAAAACCGGAAAAAAATTAACATCTCTTTAAAAACGTCAGAACTAGGAGAACTGGAATCAAAACTCCAACCAGTAAAATTGAGCTTCTGATCCACGTGGACGCGGATCTTAAAGGAGGGAAGAGTTAAGACACTATGATACACGCGCATAACATCAGACGCTGAGGTCAGCATAATTTTCATGAGAATATTGTTTAGCAATTTACCTGTGAAAACTCTATTTTTATAATTCCCACAATAAATGCCTAACAAGCATTTTTAACTTTATAATTTAGCTTTAACTTTATAATTGTAATATTTTGCTTAATAATCAATTATTTACTATAAATATGTTCAAAAATAGTAATTAAGTTCAGTTAAGTTTTGTTATTATAATTAAACACATTAACTCAATAAAACGGACATTAGTCCACGAAAATATTTTTTTACAAGAAATTGAACTATAATTTCTTAACTTATATATTATATAAAACAAAAGCAAACTATTTCATTGAAATTAATAAAAATCGTAATTCATTATTTAGTTTTATTAAGCGCGAACACATATCACAAATTGTTTTACTCTATTTTTAAAGATATTCAGGGAATTTATTTGTTTTAACTCTGAAGGTAATTCATTATATAGTTTCAGGCATTTGTAAAGACAATTATTTCTTTGCTTGTTGGATCTAAACAATGTTAAATAATAGTTGGACTTGTTCCTAGTATTCTAGTATTGTTGTTAGTTAAAACGAAATTATGTTTCAGCTTGTTATTGATTATTTTAAAGGCCCATCCTAAAAATATTTTTTAGACTAATAAATTTTTCAGAATATAAATTGCTTGTAGGATATTGAGGTGGATAAAAATAGATTATCTTTATAGTTTTTTTATGTACAACATCCAATTAGTGCAGAATTTGTTGACTAGCACCACCCCAGATACAGTTTAAGTATATGACATTGGACAATATAAATGAGCAAAACATTGTATGCAACGCATCTGTTGTTATATATTTCCTTAATCTACTCAATATAAATATATGTATATGGTGAGATCTTACTTACAATATGCTGTACATGATGATTTCACTTTAACTTATTATCTATAATCAATCCCGGGAAATTAAATTTGTTCGTAATTTCAATTTCTTGTTCTCCGTAATAAAATTTTTGGCCAAACAACATTATTTTGGTTTTACTTGTGTTCAAGTTATGCCTGTGATTAAGCAGAAAATACTCTATTAATTTGAAATCATGTTTAATAGCAGCCCTAAGTTCGATTTCCGTTTCCGCCGAAAATTTCAAGACCGCATCATCAGCAAATAATTGTATTTCACCCTTAAGATTCAACCTAATGATCTCATCCAGATAAGTTTCAAATAAGTCTGGCCCAATAATAGACCCCTAGGGAACACCCCTTCTTAGTACCAAGGAGTCGCTGTCACTTAGACACGCTGCAGTTGTGTTCGAGTTATTTTGAAACACATATTGCTCGTTGTGTAAGATGCCATTGCTTAATAAAAAATGTGTCATGCGACGCTTTATTATCTTTTCAAAAATTTTTAAAACACATTCAGCACTGATATAGGTCGGAAATTCGATTAGTTTGTAGTTGAGCCGGCTTTGTGTATTGGTGTTACTTCTGCAGTTTTCAAGGATTATGGAAAATTTGAGGTACTTATTGAATCATTTATTAGTTTTGCTAAAAAAGGTGAAAGCTCTTTTGAAAAGTTGTAATGAATTTCGCAGAAATCCCTTCATAACCCGTCGCTGCGGATGATCTCAATTCAAAAATAACCTCCTGGATCTCGCCCATGTTTGTCAAACGAAACCCGTCGAATATTGTTCTTCTGAAATTGGAACTATTTAAGTAATTAATATCCACCGGTCGCATTGCGATATTGATACTATCCGTA
The DNA here is from genome assembly GCF_029603195.1 of Condylostylus longicornis. NCBI lineage: Eukaryota > Metazoa > Arthropoda > Insecta > Diptera > Dolichopodidae > Condylostylus > Condylostylus longicornis. Next base: position 401,426 of record NW_026578037.1, read on the forward strand.
CTTTTGAGCCATTTCATATTAATTATAAGCCGCACTATTACCAATTTCTAGTTTTTTAATTATGGTATAAGCGCTTTGATTAATATCAGTATCGCAAATTATTTTATTATAATAATTCCATAAATTCCTGCTGTTTGAAACCTCCGTTGATATATTTTTAGAGAAGAATTTTTTTTTCGCTTGTATAATTAATTGATTTACCTCATTCCTAGACGATTTGTGAAGTTTCAAAATATGTTCATTATGCGAAAACCTACGGGCGTGCCTATAGTATGAATCTCTTATTTTTATCTCTTATTTTTATTTTCGTTGGTCATCCATGTTTTTTTCAATTTATTTGTTCCAGTCAAAACAATTCTTTTATTGCATCTTATTAAATTTTGTAGGTCAGTACTCGTAATTAAATCAATAAAGTCTTCATAAGAATTAGTATGTAACATAGACCAGAAATTGTCTAACTTTATGCTATCATAGTCAAAAATTGTTTTTGTTTTAATATCATTTTTCAAAATTGGTTTCAAATTCATGTTAATCAAAAAAATTTCGTGGTCAGATAGAGCGGTGTTGTAGATTCCAATTTTGTATTTGTACGAGTATGGCATAGAATCCTTATAAAATGATCAGTAATCGTTTTTGTTGAACCACTAATCCTGGTAGCATATTCAGGCGTTAATTTGTTCAAAATTATATAACCGTTACAAAGTAATGTGCTCTTATGATTGATCACAAGTTCTTAATTTGTTTCTAATAAATTTATATTTATGTCACCCAATATTAATGAATTTTTATACCTGCATGCAATGTCGTCTAATTTATTTATAAAACCGCTTCTATTTGTTTCATGAGATCTATATAGTCCAATTATATTTATATTATGTCTATCTAACCTAACGACTAAAATATTTGTTTTACGAAAATCTTTCCCATAAATGAACGTAGAATCAATTTTACTGTGTAAATATATTGCAACTCCTTCATATGGTTGCCCTCGATTCGAAAAGTAAGAATTATGTCCACCTATATTAAAAAACTATTATGTGAATATCAAAATTATAAGAATAAATTAAGGCCTCTAAGAGATCGAGTTTATTTCATAAACTTCGAATATTTATGCTTAGAATATTTAGATACACTTTACCATTTCCAAATAATTCGTGGTTGCATACCCCTGTGGTATAAAAAACATTACTCAGATTATCATTCACCATTGTAAATAAAAAGCTAGTCTGAATCGAAATACATATGTATATACATAAGTATATCGAAATAAGTAAAAGAGAACTCTTAGCATAATCAAAAGATTAGAAAATTTATCACGTGTAATCAATAAACTTCGAAAGAGAGCATTTTTATTTTTGAAAAATATAAAAACATAATTGCATTCCGATGACATTGGTAAAATATTAATTAGATTTAGTTTTAAATTAGAGCGCGGCGTGGTAGAATTAAATTCGTGTTTAAGAATTAAAGAAATAATTATCGCCTTGCATATTAATAATTCTCTTATAGCCATTAAAATTAGAGTAAGTCAATTCAAAATAACTTTTATTTTTTTTAATATAAAAATTCATTTTTAAGTTTATATAATATATATAAGTGTAAATAACAAAAACAAAAATATAACCAAGAAAATATTAAAGTTAAAGCTAAGTGTGACAGTTAAGATGTCAGTCAATGCTGAATTAAATTTACACCTATATTTTGTTTCATATATAATTAATAAAATAGCTGAATAATTTAGTAAAACAAAACAAAATGTGATAATTAAAATATAATATAAAAATTTATGAAAATACGTGGTTTCGTGTATTAGATCAAGTGTCGAATATGATTGTGATAATATATGTAGATGCATATACATATATAATTCGTTGTATGCCGATGTGATGTATTCACCATCTTGACGCAATATTAGTTTGACATTTTTGGATACTTTCTAAATCAAATATGCTTTTTGGTTTTTATTTTCAAAAGGTTTTGTTTAACAGTATTTAAAATTAACCTAAATGTCTCGGTTTTTAATGGACACGAGAAATTTAATGCTTTACAGAAGCAATAAATTTTACCTTCAACAACGCATTTTTATTAACAATATGTTTACTTTGACAGAAATTTTTTAAAATAGAAATTGTAACAAAGTCGTTGAGCAAATACTATGTAAGGGCAGTACAATATGTAAAATAAAAATGAAATTATACAAAAGAAAAAAAATTTTTCACAAAAATTTGTTACTGTTCTATGATCCATTGATATACATATGTAAAGCCACTTTGCACTTGAAACACATTTATATGTATATTATAAAGCCCTTTAACGAAAAAAAATATCAAGTTTTAACTTGAGACACTCCTTATAATTATCTTATAAGGGGTGTCTTGTATTTTTGTACTCTCTTAGTATGAACCCTTATAAGTAGACAAAACATGTGTATAGAGATGATGTTGATAATTCAACAGGTGAGTTTTTCACTTTTATGTATTTAATTAACTCCCTTCCTGCGCCACAAGGATGTGTATCTACCTTAGTTATAGTCTGTTTAAATTTCGAGATCACATGATTTTCAAGTTTGAAAAATTGGAAATCTTAAATTCTCATTTTTACACAGTGAACAGACTGAGTCATAGAAACATAGCGCGCATTTTTTGTTCTTTTTGTAGTTGCTCTTACTTAAGACCTTATGTAGCCAAAAAGTTTTGTAGAACTTCTGTCAGAAAATACTATTCAGAAAAAAACGCACAAATTATATATTTTACGCATTATTTGTTTACTAAAGCAGTATTAACATTTAATTCGTTTACTGTCGGGTTTACAATTTTTTAACATTCTCAAATATGTAAATACAAAATATACAATTTGAGATCTCAGAAGTTTTTGGTAACGTTTACAGATCAAGCAAAGTTTCACGACTTTATTCGTTTGGGTGGAAATTTGATGAAAATTTGATGAAAATTTGATGCATAAAGGTCCAATCAAATCAATTGAAACTGAATGAGAAAAATAGATTTTTATCAAATTTTTTGGCAGAAATAAAAAAATAAAATAGCGAGATCTGTGATCAACTTTTTATTGTGGTCAGCGAAGTTCATTATTATAAAACTTATAACTTAGTTAAATTATTTTTTAAAAATGTTATAAGAAGATATAAAAGAGGACCTAAGCTCTAGAGATTACAAGATCTTAGATGTAACCAATAAAATTACAAAAATAAAAGAAATAGGGAAGAACATTATGGTGCCTCTAATGTTGTTTATGTTAACGTTCTCAAATGACGAGAAGATGAAAAAAAATTTATAAAATCGATCACGTAAACAGGATGAAAGTTAGGATAGAAGCACTTCGAAAGGATAGGAACATTCCGCAGTGTAAAAGGTGACAAAGGTATGGACATACACAAAAATTTTGCCAGAGAGAACTTAATTGTGTTAAATGTGCAGAAAGGCACTTAACCGCAGATTGTAGTAAGCCAAGAGTACTGCAGTAAAGTGTTGCAATTGTTTTGAGGCCCACGCAGCAAACTATATGGGATGCCTTGTAGCTAAGGAACTGCAGAGACGTAGAAATAACAACAGCAAGAACAATTTACCTCGAGAATAGTCTCAAAATATGTAATATACAAGGACGTTCTCCAAACGATAACCGATGACAGTGGCACAAGCAATGAAGCAAGGGCTAGTGACGTGAATGTTTTGTATGAAATGCAAAATATGATGCAAAACATGCTAGATATGGACAAAATCTATATAGATGCGAAGGGAAAAAATCGAATACCAAAAACCTGATAAATTATGGCACGAGGGAATTTTAAAATAGCGACATGGAATAGCAATGGTATTGCAGATAAAAAGGACATGCTTGAAGTTTTTTTACATACACAGAATATAGACGTGTGCCTCGTAACTGAAACACATATGACCTTAAGAAGCAGGATTGAGTTTCCACTTAAAGAATTTACAACTCGAACCACCCTGAAAATATAGCGAAAGGCTGAACCGCGACAATAATAAAAGAAAATATAGGGCATTTTGATCTGTACCAGATGCAATCTGAGAGAATGCAAATGACGGTTTTTCAGATCACTTCGACTAAGCAGAAATTTAGAGTGGCTGCATTATGTTGTCACCCCAGATTTAAAATAATGGCAGAAATGTTTCAGAACGTTCTGGGTGAACTAGGCGATAGATTTATATTGGGGGGGGGGGGGTGACTTTAACGCCAAGCACACTGTTTGGGGTCCAAGGCATACTTTAACTAGAGGAAGAGAACTTAGCACAGCATTTGGCGGCACGGGGTGCCTTTTTCACTCTACTGCGAAGCCAACGTATTGGCCAACCGATGTTAATAAGTGTCCAGATTAAATATTAAATTTTTCATAACAAAATGGATTGCACAAAATTTCATTGATTGAGGTACATGATAACTATAATCTTAACTCCGATCATTCAGTGGTTATTCTTAAATATTTTAATGAAAAGAGCGATACCTGCGCTGAGAAATGGTACTATAGATTGGTTAAGATTTCGTTTAGAGATTGAACGACAAATGGATCTAAGGAAAAGAATAAGAACGACCCAGCACAAAGATAAGGAGGCCGAAAATTTTGCTAAAATTATTCAAAATGCGGCTTGGAATAGTTCGAAAATTAATGCTATTAGAAGGGATGGCATTAATTATCCTCCACATATACTAGAAAAAGTAAGACACAACAGAGGTGCGATAAAGAGGTGGCAGCAAACGCGTGATCCTACTGATAAAGCTAGATATAATCGTGAATTGTAGTAACTAAGATGCTGTATTGGAAAAAACAAGGTGGATTCGGTTGCCAATTATGTTCCAAATTTGACGGCATGTGAGAAAACTAATTTCTCACTGTGGAATGCAACAAAGAAAATGAAGCAACCTATCAAACATCTCGCTCCTATTAAAAACAAAGAATGGAACGTGGGCAAAAACTGACAAGCAAATGCGTTTGTGGATCCACTGTCCACATGACAGTCAGGACGTTTATGAAAATGTGGGATCTGCTTTTGTTGAGCAGATTCCACATTTGAGATAACGTGACTATTCTAATTTTATGTTACAGGGGAAATCAGGAGTCTTAAATCTAAAATGGCTCCAGGATTTGACCTAATAACGGCAGATATTTTGAAAAAATTACGCAAAAGGTTATAACGATGCTTACGCACCTAATTAATGCGTGTATAAGGTTTAATTACGTTCCTGACATTTGGAAAGTTGAAGAGATAATCATGCTGCACAAACCTGGCAAACCTATAGACAGGGCGACTTCTTATAGACCAATCTGCAAAATTTCAAAACTGCTAGAGAAAATTTTATTGAAAAGACTTCAGCTTATAATTTAAAGTAAAAGGAAAAAAATCTCAAAATGGACAAGATAGTGTATAATAAATCTTAACGGGGTGAAATCAGTACACGTGAATTTCACTAATACAAAAATTGACAATTCATTTTCGGTTCGGATAAATGGCGTCTTAATTCCGTTCGCAAACACGGCGAAGTATTTGGAAATGACGTTGGACGCAAAGCTCAGATGGAAGGAGTATATAAAGAAAAAGAGATCTCAACTCGAGGAGGAATACAGAAACTTTGAATGGCTTTTGGGAAGGCGTTTTAAGTTGACAATATACAACAAATTTTTGATATATAATCAAATATTTAAGCCTGTCTGGGCTTACGGTATTCAGTTATGAGGCTGTGCTGCGCAGACTCGTTTTCAAAATATGGTATTACGGAACATTGTAAACGTTCCGTGGTATGTCTGTAATGCCGATATACACATGGATCCTAAATGTCACAGACGAAATTAAAAAGCAAGTAGCCAGTCACAAAATACGTTTATCCAATCATGTCAACATCGAGGTTGCTCGATTGGTTAACAATCAAAACTCTGTTTAGAAACTCAAACGTACGAAACCTTTCGAGTTAGTTTAATGTTTTTTATCCGGAACATTGAGTACTTAGTACGCTATTGTGCCAGATCAAAAGCTTATAAATAATCAAAAAAATTAGATTAAAATTAATGGTTAGTCGTTTCCTACTAGTTTTATTATTTATTTTGAGGAGGGTATTTTTTAGTGGATTAAAGTTCTACACTACTGCTTCTCGTCTGGCAATGTCTTTCCCGATTTTTCACCCTTCCTCTCGGTAACAAAAAGAAAAATTTAATTTTGAATTATTAATTTTGACTTTGGTTTAATTTATTTTTCCAATGATTTAATTTTTTTTTCTTTAAATTTATTTTATATGACTTATTTTTCTTTGCGAATCACTCACTCTTCAACATATATGAAGGTGTATATAAAAAATTTGATTCGACAACATATTTTACCAAATAAATTTTGAGTTATATACAGAATTCCTCATCCAATTTTGTTAAAATCAAATTAAATCTTCAAAGTTTGTTTGATTTGTAAATGCTATCTTTGAAAATTCTTTATTTTGGTAAATTGACGAAATTTGAAATTGAAACAAAATTATTGCTTTTCAATGAAAGTCAATTTAGAAGTAAACATTTTGTATGGAAATGAAATTTTTATTGAACGTTTTTAAATTCGCGGTACATTTTTCTTGCTTATTTTTAAGGTTGAAAGCCAAAATTTATCTCAAAAATGAAAATCTTATTATTTTTTTAAATATTTTTAATTGAAAGAAAAACATTTGTTTTAAGTTTTAAAGCTAGGCGCGTATGTCTAAGAAGTATTTTTTAAAAATAGTCGAAAAATCTTCTTTCGTTTGTAGATTTACTGTACTGTAAATTTGTACTTTACAGTTGAAAATAAAGTTATATTTTATTATTCAATTGCAATGACTATTTTTTTTATATTTGTCCATCTTTTTTAAATATTTTGAGTCACATAGAGAACTAATGTTGTTTAATAAGTATTTACAAAACTTTATTTTTTACATATAAGATTACCAGCGTTTGTATTAGCAGCATACTTTCTCAAAGCAAACTTTTTTGTGACTAAATTGTGTCTACTCGATATTAAAAATAATAGTATCTTAACAGGAATTTTGTCATTTGTATGCCTGCAATGAAACTTGATTAACGTCGTTAATTATCAACACAATTCCCAAAAGGCGTTGCTCCACTTTAGACCCATAGAAAACTTTCACACGTAGCATACAGTAACAATGCTTCAATTTAAAATCTTTTTTTGACAACATAACGTCGCTGAATGTAGACAAACATTTTTTGTTGGGATGTTCCTAGTGCTTAGAAAGTAACGGGAACCTAGGTTGTAGTTCTGGATTGTCAACATACAATAAGCTGTTGATATATAACCAAATGGTAAAGCTTATATGGGCGTATGGCTTGCAGCTATGGGATTGTGCCAAGCAAACGCACATCAAACAAATACAAAGTTTCCAGAACAACGTGGTGAATGCTCCTTGGTATGTGCGCAATATAGATCGGGGTGTCCCCAAAGTAAGTTAGGAGATAAGGAACTGTGCCATGAAGCATAGGGCGCGTTTGAGGCAGAATGTAAATGGCGAGGCCTCCGGACTTATAAGGGAGGGGGTTTGAACAAAAAAACTCAAGCGAACGAAACCCCTCGCTTAAAGGGCTGTGACAGCACTACCTTCCTTCAAGTTAAAAAGGCACAAAAACAAGATAGAGCAAAACTAATGGTTATTCAGCTTGACCAGTTTTAGGATTTTATGACCATCCAGGTGCCTTTTAGATTGGGTTAAAGTGCCCCCACTATTAATAGTTCTGATAACAGGTTAGATCCGCCTGTCTTTGTCTTTCGATGATTTTAAAAACTATTAAAAAAAAAAAATTATTTTTGTGCCATTTAATGAAAATCATTACAACCTTACAAATTAGAAACAAATATTTTTTGATTATTTAACACTGCACTGAGAAAACTTTTTCCTACATTAGATATTTTTTATAATCAGAACAGATATAAAAGTGTATTCAAAAGTGTACACTTTATTTCATATTTTAGTAATACTTTATAATATCATTGGTATTTCAGCAATGTGCCTTGATAACAATTTTTAGTTTTTAAATTTCTTTTTGTGCAAGTACACAATTTATACCATCAAATCGCACAATCAAACACACACTTTATTTTTAGTTCATAATTTATAATTATTTTATTTTTATGATATTTTTATGATTTTATGAAATTTTAAATATAATTCATTTAATATATGTATTCTTACATTCTATTAAAATTTTTACAAATTTAACCTTTTATTATTTTTTTTAATACACTTAACTTTGATTGAATTTTTATGCTTTTTTTACTTTTCTTATTTTTAACTTATTTATTTAATCTTGTGTGTCCAAGCGCGGTGACGTTCCGGAAAAAGAAGAACGAGGATGGCATGAAATTCTTCTTCTTACATTGGTGTATTTCACAAGTTTAACATTAATTTCATGGCACATTACAAATAAATTCTTTCTCATTTGCTAAAGTTTTTATTTGAATACTGTTAACTTCAGTTTATCAAAACATTTTTTATTCAACTACATTTTATTTCGAAAACAAAAAAGGGCCTATCCTACCTGGGAATATCCTACCCCTTTATTTTTTATATTATTATTATTATTATTATTATTATTATCAGTATTATTATTATTGTTATTATTATTATTATTATTATAATTATTATTTTTATTATTATTATTATTATTGTTATTATTCATTTCTCATTCTATTCTTAACTTTCGAGAAATAAATAACTAAAACTAAAAAATAATAATAATAATAATAATAATAATAATAATAATAATAATAATAATAATATTAATAAAAATAATGATACAGAAAAAACACAAATAATAATAATAATAATAATAATAATAATAATAATAATAATAATAATAATAATAATAATAATAATAACAATAATAATAATAATAGTAATAATAGCAATAATAATAATTAATAATAATAATAATAATTAGTTTTTCTTTGTTTTTGTTTTCAACTAGGTGAAATAATCTCGAAAAACGAAGAAGGACTACGCTACCTGCCTCTTTCCTCCGACAATGGGTGAGTGTAACTGCTACCCTAAAAAATCACTTAAACTGTAAAACGATAAAACTGGTCCTACAGACCAACTATTACCTCTGCGGTAACTTGGTGGTTCGTACAGGAATAAAACATCTTCCACAAGGAAATTGGTATTTCATATTAAATCGAAAGGTCTTGTTCGTTTAAGTCTTTCTGTCATAACGCCATTGTCCAGCAGCCGAGCTGCTTCCATATTTACATGCTACTCTAGACGAAGCCTATGCCTTTATAGCACAACTCCTAATTTTATTTACAACCAAAGGAACGCCTAAGTCCCTGTGAATGTCACCATTACATATATACCATGGCGCATTTACCATGCCGCGTAGAATATCACTCTGAAAGGTTTGAGTTTTTTTAATGTGAGTCTTCTTGGCACAATCCCATAGTTGAATGCCATATGATATTTATCCGCAAAACTGATAACAGCAAGACAATAAGGGTCTTGCATGAGAACCACTTGAATGTTGACTGATATATCATTTGATTTACCCATCAATACTCATGTAAATAATATTAACAGCATATCTGCAGCCACATTTCGAAAATCCGAATCATTAAAAATAATATATATGAATGCAAGAAGTATTAAATATAAGATGGATGAAGTCTGCCACTTGTTGGATACACTGAATTCAACAATTCACATAATTATATTCACAGAAACCTGGATACTGGAACATGAAAATGAATTAGTTAACATAAAAAATTATAGTAAAGTTTTATCGTGCCGATCAAAGCGGAGAGGTGGTGGATGTGGTATATTTGTTCATGATAATATAAGATATAAAGCGAAAGAAATTTTTTGTGATGAAGTCAATAGTCTAGTATGTGTTAATTTAAATATTGAAAATGAAATATACAGTATTTCTGCAATATATAGGCCGCCAAATAATGCCACAGCAGCAGTTGAAAAATTTCTAAATATTTTAGACACACATATGGAAACACTAAATAATAAAAATGCAATAATTGTAGGTGATTTCAATTTTAATATTATCGGACATATTAATCATAATATTGATAGCTATAAATTGATAGTTGAAACAAATGGCTTTTTCTTCTGCAACAAAAATATCACTAGACCAACCTCGGCTTCCTGTCTTGATCATATATTAATGAATGACCCTGCAAATAAGGTAAATATTTTTTCAATAAATTCGGATATATCTGATCATGTTTTTCTTACCATTGAAATTGATAACGCAAAAATTAAACAAACAAAAATTAATAATAATAATTCGTCAATTAACATACTAAATTATGATAATGTCAAAAAACATATGATCGATTTCCCAATAAATATTAATACTTTAAGTATGGACGTTGATGATACTTTAAATATGTAATAAACTGACATCTGTGATCAATAATTGTAAGCAATGTTGTACGATAGAAAAAAATGTTAGAAACAAATTAGAAAAATATTCTGCGCTTTGGATTGATTTACGAAATGTTTTGAAAAAGCAGGTGAAGATATACGTAAGAATTGGAATTGTGTCAGAAAAATTATTAATAATAATATTAATGAAAAAAAAGACGATTTTTTTGGTGGAAAAATACTGGATACTTGTGAAAAACAGAATAAAATTGAAAAATTTAATGCTTTTTACAGTAAAATAGGTGAAGACATGGCAAGAATGTATAACTCGATTTATTTTCCTAAATCCAGAACCAGTTCTCAATTTGTATTAAAATTTATAGATGTATATGAAACCAAAAAAATAATTAGCGGGCTTTCGAATTCAAACGCATGTGGAGCAGATGGCATTCAACCAAAAATTATAAAAGAATGTAAAAATGAATTAGCAAGTACCATCACAATGCTCATTAATGCATCTTTTGCGCAAGCTAAGATTCCTGACATCCTTAAGATAAATAGAGTTATACCGGTGTATAAAAAATTGGGATGTACAGATGATATCAATAATTTCCGACCGATTTCCATTTCATCAATTTTAAGTAAAATTTTGGAAACTTACGTTAGTAGTCAGCTTGCTAATTATTTAGAAAAAAATGGATTAGTAAACAATAGTCAATAGTCTACGTTAAAGATAGCTTTAAAGATATTGAAACAGCCATTAATATTGACATGATGCAATTACATGATTGGATGAGTCAACATAGGCTTACTGTTAACATAACTAAAACTAAATACATGCTAATAAAGGCCAATTTAATGGAAAAAATCGACATAAATTATGATAGTTGATGCGAATTTAACTTGGACAATTGAAATAAATGAGCGAATAAAAAAAGGTCGCAGGTTGGCTGGGATATTTAGGACGATAAGTTCAAGAATACCACAGAAGATAAAACGCCCCTTGTATTATAGTTTGTTTCACAGCACAGTAACATATGGAATATTGGTTTGGGGTAATTCATATGAAAAAAACATGCGCATGTTGCAGGGAGTGCAAAATAAAGTAATAAAAAATCTCTTTCGGTTCGAGAATAGAACACCAACAAAAAGTATACATGAAAAATGTCGTATTCTTCCATTAGAAGTGTTGAAACAAAAGCTACAAGTTACCCATGTACATATGATGCTAACTAATAACATTAACACAAACACAAAACTATTTATTAATAACGAAACACACAATTATAACACAAGAACAGCTAATGATTTACGAGTAACATCCTCTGCAGTCAGATTCTGTAGGCAAGATTCAGTATATAATTTGGCTATTAAGCACTACAATGAGCTCCCGCGGCATTTAAAATATTTATTAAAATGATTTGGAAAATAAAAAATTCTTTAATTTCCTTCAATTTTTTTTTATTTTTCTTACATAGATTTGGAAAGTTACTTTAAAAACTCGAAGCGGGTAACATAAAATCATGCTTCGGGTCACTCCGTGACCCGCGGGTCATAGTTTGCCGGGTGCTGTATAGTTAAACTTTAGAAAAACAAAAAGGGCCGTTCAAATTTACCGTTATCTAAAGTCTTTTTTTCCAAATCTTTGATTTCGTTTTTCTTCTAGACCCCAACATATAGAAGCTTGAAATAGTTCATTTCGTTAGAAGAAAATTTTTTTCCATCTCCACCCCCTCTCAAGTTATCGCCTCTTGAAATTTGTAAAGTTTGAATTTTTGACATCTTATATTTGCGAAACCGCAAGCTTTTTTCTATTCTATAAACACAAAAAGCTAACGGTAAATTCTATGACATTAAAAAAAATAATTATTTTTCTTAACTCACACAATTAACCCTTAAAATCCAGCATTATGTTAACCCCTCTTTATATTAATTTTTGTTTTATTTCAAAGACTTCGTTCATCCTAAATATATGCAAAGCTAGAAATAGCTTTTTATATGAATGAAAATAGTTTTAATAGTGTGATAGGTATACATAGACTGCATTTAAAAGCAGAATTTTCATTTGTTGAAGGGAAAAGTGCTACAATACAAACCATTGATTTAACCCAACTTTATTTATATCCTCGGGCACACGTGTGCCACTTCAGCCTAGCCTTATTTATAGCTTTTGTTAGCAACCTATACACATTTTCATTCTCCACATTTATTTTTAATTGGTCATTATTCATGATATTGACCTTAAGATTAACTCTTTCTTCTTTTAATATCATACTCGTAATTATACGGGAGTAGTTTTTTAAGTAATTAGTAATAATAATTAGAAGTAATAATAATAATATTAATAATAATATTATAATAATAATAATAATCATAACAATAATATTAATAATAATAACAATAATAATAATGATAATTTTTTTTTTTTTTACCGAGAAGAAGGGTGAAAAATCTCGAAAGACACTGCCCGACGAAAAGCAGTAGTGTGGGTGGAACTTTAATCCACTAAAAAACACCCTCCTCAAAATAAACTATAAAACTAGTCGGAAACGACTAACCATTAATTTTAATCTAACTTTTTTGATTATTTATAAGCTTTTGATCTGGCACAATAGCGTACTAAGTACTCATTGTTCCAGATAAAAAGCTTCAAACTAACATTTAGGACATGTGACATTTAGGATCCATGTGTATATCGGCATTACAGACATACCACGGAACGTTTACAATGTTCCGTAATACCATATTTTGAAAACGAGTCTGCGCAGTGCAGCCTCATAACTGAATACCGTAAGCCCAGACAGGCTTAAATATTTGATTATATATCAAAACTTTGTTTTATATTGTCAATTTAGAACGCCTCCCCAAAAGCCATTCAGACTTTCTGTATTCTTCCTCTAGTTGAGATCTCTTTTTCTTTATGTGCTCCTTCCATCTGAGCTTCGCGTCCAACGTCATTCCCAAATACTTAGCCGTGTTTGCGGACGGAATCAAGACGCCATTTATTTGAACCGAAAATGAATTATCAATTTTCCTATTAGTGAAATTTACATGTACTGATTTCACCTCGTTAAGTTTTATATTCCACTTTCTAGTCCATTTTGAGATCTCATCATTGGCCCTTTGCAATTTTTGTGTAGAATCATTTTCATTTCGTCCAATTGCGATAACCGCTGTGTCATCAGCAAATGTAGCTGTTGTCACTCCTTCCAATTTAGGAATATCACACTTGCATAGCAAGTATAATATCGGGCCTAATATACTCCCCTGTGATACCCCCGACTTGATATCCCTAAGCGAAGAGTACTCCTCTTCCTGTTTAACTCGAAATACCCTATTAGTTAGGTAAGATCCTAGCAGGTCAACATGCTGCCTTGGTAGTAATCGCCTAAGTTTTTTTATTAATCCACCATGCTAAACCTTATCGAAGGCCTGGGCCACGTCCAAAAATATGATAGAACATACCGCTTTTTCTTCCAGTGAATTTTCTATTAGGTCAGTTATTCTATGAATCTGATCTATGGTTCAGTGGTTGCGGCGAAAACCAAATTGATGATTCGAGATTAACCTTTTACTTTCAATTATAGGCCGGAGTCTTCTCAATAAAAGTTTCTCTAGTAGTTTTGAAATCATTGGCAACAATGAGATTGGTCTATAAGAAGTCGCCCTGTCTATAGATTTGCCAGGTTTGTGCAGCATGATTATCTCTTCAACTTTACAAATTTCAGGCACGTAATTAAACCTTATACATGTATTTATTATTCGCGTAAGCATCGTTATACCCCTTTTGGGCAATTCTTTCAAAATATCGGCCGTTATTAGGTCAAATCCTGGGGCCTTCCTAGGTTTAAGAACCCTGATTTCTTCAATAACATCTCTTTCCCTGTCAATTGGAATAGTCACGCTATCCCCAACAAAAGCAGATTCCTCATTTTCATACACACCCCGGCTGTCAATGCCATCATATTTTGAAATAATCAACAACCGAGTCCTCTTTGTATTTTCTAATACAGCGTCTTAGTTGCTGCGATTCACGATTATATCTGGTTTTATCAGCAGGATCACGCGTTTGCTGCCACCTTTTTCTCGCCCGCCTGCTTCGTTTTACTTTTGCTAGTATATAAATCTATATACTAGCAAAATCCAATATAAATCTATCGCCTAGGTCTGTCAGAACGTCTTGAAACATTTCTGCCGTAATTTTAAATCTGGGGTGACAATATAATGCAGCCACTCTAAATTTTTGCTTAGTTGAAGTGATCTGAACCGCTGTCATTTGCATTCCCTCGGTTTGCATCTGGTGCAGATCGCAATGCACCACATTTTCTTTTATTATTGTCGCCGTTCCGCCCTTCGCTATATTTCCAGGATGGTTCGAGTTGTAAATTCTATAACCTGGAAACCGAATCCTGCTTCTTAAGGTCATATGTGTTTCAGTTACGAGGCACACGTCAGTAGTATAATAGTACTTCTCCTATTGATTTCATATATAAAAATAACGTGAGTGAATGAAAGGCTATTTTCCCGGTAGCACTTCTACGAACAATCCAATATACAAAAAAAAAAGCTCGAGCGATTAAAAACAAAAACAATAAAATAAAAAATAAAAATTATCAGCAATGCATTTAGTGAGAATTAAAAAAAAGAGAGAAACTGCGAAAAAAACAACAAAATAAATTACAATGCAAGTTTGCATGCATTGAAATGTCGATCAGAAAGCATAATAAGAGAGATATCGCGAAAATAAAAACATCAATACAAATTCAAATAAAATAGCAATATTGTTATTGTTATTGTTATTGTTATTGTTATTGTTATTGTTATTGTTATTGTTATTGTTATTGTTATTGTTATTGTTATTGTTATTGTTATTGTTATTGTTATTGTTATTGTTATTGTTATTGTTATTGTTATTGTTATTGTTATTGTTATTGTTATTGTTATTGTTATTGTTATTGTTATTGTTATTGTTATTGTTATTGTTATTGTTATTGTTATTGTTATTGTTATTGTTATTGTTATTGTTATTGTTATTGTTATTGTTATTGTTATTGTTATTGTTATTGTTATTGTTATTGTTATTGTTATTGTTATTGTTATTGTTATTGTTATTGTTATTGTTATTGTTATTGTTATTGTTATTGTTATTGTTATTGTTATTGTTATTGTTATTGTTATTGTTATTGTTATTGTTATTGTTATTGTTATTGTTATTGTTATTGTTATTGTTATTGTTATTGTTATTGTTATTGTTATTGTTATTGTTATTGTTATTGTTATTGTTATTGTTATTGTTATTGTTATTGTTATTGTTATTGTTATTGTTATTGTTATTGTTATTGTTATTGTTATTGTTATTGTTATTGTTATTGTTATTGTTATTGTTATTGTTATTGTTATTGTTATTGTTATTGTTATTGTTATTGTTATTGTTATTGTTATTGTTATTGTTATTGTTATTGTTATTGTTATTGTTATTGTTATTGTTATTGTTATTGTTATTGTTATTGTTATTGTTATTGTTATTGTTATTGTTATTGTTATTGTTATTGTTATTGTTATTGTTATTGTTATTGTTATTGTTATTGTTATTGTTATTGTTATTGTTATTGTTATTGTTATTGTTATTGTTATTGTTATTGTTATTGTTATTGTTATTGTTATTGTTATTGTTATTGTTATTGTTATTGTTATTGTTATTGTTATTGTTATTGTTATTGTTATTGTTATTGTTATTGTTATTGTTATTGTTATTGTTATTGTTATTGTTATTGTTATTGTTATTGTTATTGTTATTGTTATTGTTATTGTTATTGTTATTGTTATTGTTATTGTTATTGTTATTGTTATTGTTATTGTTATTGTTATTGTTATTGTTATTGTTATTGTTATTGTTATTGTTATTGTTATTGTTATTGTTATTGTTATTGTTATTGTTATTGTTATTGTTATTGTTATTGTTATTGTTATTGTTATTGTTGATTGTTATTGTTATTGTTATTGTTATTGTTATTGTTATTGTTATTGTTATTGTTATTGTTATTGTTATTGTTATTGTTATTGTTATTGTTATTGTTATTGTTATTGTTATTGTTATTGTTATTGTTATTGTTATTGTTATTGTTATTGTTATTGTTATTGTTATTGTTATTGTTATTGTTATTGTTATTGTTATTGTTATTGTTATTGTTATTGTTATTGTTATTGTTATTGTTATTGTTATTGTTATTGTTATTGTTATTGTTATTGTTATTGTTATTGTTATTGTTATTGTTATTGTTATTGTTATTGTTATTGTTATTGTTATTGTTATTGTTATTGTTATTGTTATTGTTATTGTTATTGTTATTGTTATTGTTATTGTTATTGTTATTGTTATTGTTATTGTTATTGTTATTGTTATTGTTATTG
The DNA here is from genome assembly GCF_029603195.1 of Condylostylus longicornis. NCBI lineage: Eukaryota > Metazoa > Arthropoda > Insecta > Diptera > Dolichopodidae > Condylostylus > Condylostylus longicornis. The sequence continues at coordinate 418,208 of NW_026578037.1, forward strand.
TTATTGTTATTGTTATTGTTATTGTTATTGTTATTGTTATTGTTATTGTTATTGTTATTGTTATTGTTATTGTTATTGTTATTGTTATTGTTATTGTTATTGTTATTGTTATTGTTATTGTTATTGTTATTGTTATTGTTATTGTTATTGTTATTGTTATTGTTATTGTTATTGTTATTGTTATTGTTATTGTTATTGTTATTGTTATTGTTATTGTTATTGTTATTGTTATTGTTATTGTTATTGTTATTGTTATTGTTATTGTTATTGTTATTGTTATTGTTATTGTTATTGTTATTGTTATTGTTATTGTTATTGTTATTGTTATTGTTATTGTTATTGTTATTGTTATTGTTATTGTTATTGTTATTGTTATTGTTATTGTTATTGTTATTGTTATTGTTATTGTTATTGTTATTGTTATTGTTATTGTTATTGTTATTGTTATTGTTATTGTTATTGTTATTGTTATTGTTATTGTTATTGTTATTGTTATTGTTATTGTTATTGTTATTGTTATTGTTATTGTTATTGTTATTGTTATTGTTATTGTTATTGTTATTGTTATTGTTATTGTTATTGTTATTGTTATTGTTATTGTTATTGTTATTGTTATTGTTATTGTTATTGTTATTGTTATTGTTATTGTTATTGTTATTGTTATTGTTATTGTTATTGTTATTGTTATTGTTATTGTTATTGTTATTGTTATTGTTATTGTTATTGTTATTGTTATTGTTATTGTTATTGTTATTGTTATTGTTATTGTTATTGTTATTGTTATTGTTATTGTTATTGTTATTGTTATTGTTATTGTTATTGTTATTGTTATTGTTATTGTTATTGTTATTGTTATTGTTATTGTTATTGTTATTGTTATTGTTATTGTTATTGTTATTGTTATTGTTATTGTTATTGTTATTGTTATTGTTATTGTTATTGTTATTGTTATTGTTATTGTTATTGTTATTGTTATTGTTATTGTTATTGTTATTGTTATTGTTATTGTTATTGTTATTGTTATTGTTATTGTTATTGTTATTGTTATTGTTATTGTTATTGTTATTGTTATTGTTATTGTTATTGTTATTGTTATTGTTATTGTTATTGTTATTGTTATTGTTATTGTTATTGTTATTGTTATTGTTATTGTTATTGTTATTGTTATTGTTATTGTTATTGTTATTGTTATTGTTATTGTTATTGTTATTGTTATTGTTATTGTTATTGTTATTGTTATTGTTATTGTTATTGTTATTGTTATTGTTATTGTTATTGTTATTGTTATTGTTATTGTTATTGTTATTGTTATTGTTATTGTTATTGTTATTGTTATTGTTATTGTTATTGTTATTGTTATTGTTATTGTTATTGTTATTGTTATTGTTATTGTTATTGTTATTGTTATTGTTATTGTTATTGTTATTGTTATTGTTATTGTTATTGTTATTGTTATTGTTATTGTTATTGTTATTGTTATTGTTATTGTTATTGTTATTGTTATTGTTATTGTTATTGTTATTGTTATTGTTATTGTTATTGTTATTGTTATTGTTATTGTTATTGTTATTGTTATTGTTATTGTTATTGTTATTGTTATTGTTATTGTTATTGTTATTGTTATTGTTATTGTTATTGTTATTGTTATTGTTATTGTTATTGTTATTGTTATTGTTATTGTTATTGTTATTGTTATTGTTATTGTTATTGTTATTGTTATTGTTATTGTTATTGTTATTGTTATTGTTATTGTTATTGTTATTGTTATTGTTATTGTTATTGTTATTGTTATTGTTATTGTTATTGTTATTGTTATTGTTATTGTTATTGTTATTGTTATTGTTATTGTTATTGTTATTGTTATTGTTATTGTTATTGTTATTGTTATTGTTATTGTTATTGTTATTGTTATTGTTATTGTTATTGTTATTGTTATTGTTATTGTTATTGTTATTGTTATTGTTATTGTTATTGTTATTGTTATTGTTATTGTTATTGTTATTGTTATTGTTATTGTTATTGTTATTGTTATTGTTATTGTTATTGTTATTGTTATTGTTATTGTTATTGTTATTGTTATTGTTATTGTTATTGTTATTGTTATTGTTATTGTTATTGTTATTGTTATTGTTATTGTTATTGTTATTGTTATTGTTATTGTTATTGTTATTGTTATTGTTATTGTTATTGTTATTGTTATTGTTATTGTTATTGTTATTGTTATTGTTATTGTTATTGTTATTGTTATTGTTATTGTTATTGTTATTGTTATTGTTATTGTTATTGTTATTGTTATTGTTATTGTTATTGTTATTGTTATTGTTATTGTTATTGTTATTGTTATTGTTATTGTTATTGTTATTGTTATTGTTATTGTTATTGTTATTGTTATTGTTATTGTTATTGTTATTGTTATTGTTATTGTTATTGTTATTGTTATTGTTATTGTTATTGTTATTGTTATTGTTATTGTTATTGTTATTGTTATTGTTATTGTTATTGTTATTGTTATTGTTATTGTTATTGTTATTGTTATTGTTATTGTTATTGTTATTGTTATTGTTATTGTTATTGTTATTGTTATTGTTATTGTTATTGTTATTGTTATTGTTATTGTTATTGTTATTGTTATTGTTATTGTTATTGTTATTGTTATTGTTATTGTTATTGTTATTGTTATTGTTATTGTTATTGTTATTGTTATTGTTATTGTTATTGTTATTGTTATTGTTATTGTTATTGTTATTGTTATTGTTATTGTTATTGTTATTGTTATTGTTATTGTTATTGTTATTGTTATTGTTATTGTTATTGTTATTGTTATTGTTATTGTTATTGTTATTGTTATTGTTATTGTTATTGTTATTGTTATTGTTATTGTTATTGTTATTGTTATTGTTATTGTTATTGTTATTGTTATTGTTATTGTTATTGTTATTGTTATTGTTATTGTTATTGTTATTGTTATTGTTATTGTTATTGTTATTGTTATTGTTATTGTTATTGTTATTGTTATTGTTATTGTTATTGTTATTGTTATTGTTATTGTTATTGTTATTGTTATTGTTATTGTTATTGTTATTGTTATTGTTATTGTTATTGTTATTGTTATTGTTATTGTTATTGTTATTGTTATTGTTATTGTTATTGTTATTGTTATTGTTATTGTTATTGTTATTGTTATTGTTATTGTTATTGTTATTGTTATTGTTATTGTTATTGTTATTGTTATTGTTATTGTTATTGTTATTGTTATTGTTATTGTTATTGTTATTGTTATTGTTATTGTTATTGTTATTGTTATTGTTATTGTTATTGTTATTGTTATTGTTATTGTTATTGTTATTGTTATTGTTATTGTTATTGTTATTGTTATTGTTATTGTTATTGTTATTGTTATTGTTATTGTTATTGTTATTGTTATTGTTATTGTTATTGTTATTGTTATTGTTATTGTTATTGTTATTGTTATTGTTATTGTTATTGTTATTGTTATTGTTATTGTTATTGTTATTGTTATTGTTATTGTTATTGTTATTGTTATTGTTATTGTTATTGTTATTGTTATTGTTATTGTTATTGTTATTGTTATTGTTATTGTTATTGTTATTGTTATTGTTATTGTTATTGTTATTGTTATTGTTATTGTTATTGTTATTGTTATTGTTATTGTTATTGTTATTGTTATTGTTATTGTTATTGTTATTGTTATTGTTATTGTTATTGTTATTGTTATTGTTATTGTTATTGTTATTGTTATTGTTATTGTTATTGTTATTGTTATTGTTATTGTTATTGTTATTGTTATTGTTATTGTTATTGTTATTGTTATTGTTATTGTTATTGTTATTGTTATTGTTATTGTTATTGTTATTGTTATTGTTATTGTTATTGTTATTGTTATTGTTATTGTTATTGTTATTGTTATTGTTATTGTTATTGTTATTGTTATTGTTATTGTTATTGTTATTGTTATTGTTATTGTTATTGTTATTGTTATTGTTATTGTTATTGTTATTGTTATTGTTATTGTTATTGTTATTGTTATTGTTATTGTTATTGTTATTGTTATTGTTATTGTTATTGTTATTGTTATTGTTATTGTTATTGTTATTGTTATTGTTATTGTTATTGTTATTGTTATTGTTATTGTTATTGTTATTGTTATTGTTATTGTTATTGTTATTGTTATTGTTATTGTTATTGTTATTGTTATTGTTATTGTTATTGTTATTGTTATTGTTATTGTTATTGTTATTGTTATTGTTATTGTTATTGTTATTGTTATTGTTATTGTTATTGTTATTGTTATTGTTATTGTTATTGTTATTGTTATTGTTATTGTTATTGTTATTGTTATTGTTATTGTTATTGTTATTGTTATTGTTATTGTTATTGTTATTGTTATTGTTATTGTTATTGTTATTGTTATTGTTATTGTTATTGTTATTGTTATTGTTATTGTTATTGTTATTGTTATTGTTATTGTTATTGTTATTGTTATTGTTATTGTTATTGTTATTGTTATTGTTATTGTTATTGTTATTGTTATTGTTATTGTTATTGTTATTGTTATTGTTATTGTTATTGTTATTGTTATTGTTATTGTTATTGTTATTGTTATTGTTATTGTTATTGTTATTGTTATTGTTATTGTTATTGTTATTGTTATTGTTATTGTTATTGTTATTGTTATTGTTATTGTTATTGTTATTGTTATTGTTATTGTTATTGTTATTGTTATTGTTATTGTTATTGTTATTGTTATTGTTATTGTTATTGTTATTGTTATTGTTATTGTTATTGTTATTGTTATTGTTATTGTTATTGTTATTGTTATTGTTATTGTTATTGTTATTGTTATTGTTATTGTTATTGTTATTGTTATTGTTATTGTTATTGTTATTGTTATTGTTATTGTTATTGTTATTGTTATTGTTATTGTTATTGTTATTGTTATTGTTATTGTTATTGTTATTGTTATTGTTATTGTTATTGTTATTGTTATTGTTATTGTTATTGTTATTGTTATTGTTATTGTTATTGTTATTGTTATTGTTATTGTTATTGTTATTGTTATTGTTATTGTTATTGTTATTGTTATTGTTATTGTTATTGTTATTGTTATTGTTATTGTTATTGTTATTGTTATTGTTATTGTTATTGTTATTGTTATTGTTATTGTTATTGTTATTGTTATTGTTATTGTTATTGTTATTGTTATTGTTATTGTTATTGTTATTGTTATTGTTATTGTTATTGTTATTGTTATTGTTATTGTTATTGTTATTGTTATTGTTATTGTTATTGTTATTGTTATTGTTATTGTTATTGTTATTGTTATTGTTATTGTTATTGTTATTGTTATTGTTATTGTTATTGTTATTGTTATTGTTATTGTTATTGTTATTGTTATTGTTATTGTTATTGTTATTGTTATTGTTATTGTTATTGTTATTGTTATTGTTATTGTTATTGTTATTGTTATTGTTATTGTTATTGTTATTGTTATTGTTATTGTTATTGTTATTGTTATTGTTATTGTTATTGTTATTGTTATTGTTATTGTTATTGTTATTGTTATTGTTATTGTTATTGTTATTGTTATTGTTATTGTTATTGTTATTGTTATTGTTATTGTTATTGTTATTGTTATTGTTATTGTTATTGTTATTGTTATTGTTATTGTTATTGTTATTGTTATTGTTATTGTTATTGTTATTGTTATTGTTATTGTTATTGTTATTGTTATTGTTATTGTTATTGTTATTGTTATTGTTATTGTTATTGTTATTGTTATTGTTATTGTTATTGTTATTGTTATTGTTATTGTTATTGTTATTGTTATTGTTATTGTTATTGTTATTGTTATTGTTATTGTTATTGTTATTGTTATTGTTATTGTTATTGTTATTGTTATTGTTATTGTTATTGTTATTGTTATTGTTATTGTTATTGTTATTGTTATTGTTATTGTTATTGTTATTGTTATTGTTATTGTTATTGTTATTGTTATTGTTATTGTTATTGTTATTGTTATTGTTATTGTTATTGTTATTGTTATTGTTATTGTTATTGTTATTGTTATTGTTATTGTTATTGTTATTGTTATTGTTATTGTTATTGTTATTGTTATTGTTATTGTTATTGTTATTGTTATTGTTATTGTTATTGTTATTGTTATTGTTATTGTTATTGTTATTGTTATTGTTATTGTTATTGTTATTGTTATTGTTATTGTTATTGTTATTGTTATTGTTATTGTTATTGTTATTGTTATTGTTATTGTTATTGTTATTGTTATTGTTATTGTTATTGTTATTGTTATTGTTATTGTTATTGTTATTGTTATTGTTATTGTTATTGTTATTGTTATTGTTATTGTTATTGTTATTGTTATTGTTATTGTTATTGTTATTGTTATTGTTATTGTTATTGTTATTGTTATTGTTATTGTTATTGTTATTGTTATTGTTATTGTTATTGTTATTGTTATTGTTATTGTTATTGTTATTGTTATTGTTATTGTTATTGTTATTGTTATTGTTATTGTTATTGTTATTGTTATTGTTATTGTTATTGTTATTGTTATTGTTATTGTTATTGTTATTGTTATTGTTATTGTTATTGTTATTGTTATTGTTATTGTTATTGTTATTGTTATTGTTATTGTTATTGTTATTGTTATTGTTATTGTTATTGTTATTGTTATTGTTATTGTTATTGTTATTGTTATTGTTATTGTTATTGTTATTGTTATTGTTATTGTTATTGTTATTGTTATTGTTATTGTTATTGTTATTGTTATTGTTATTGTTATTGTTATTGTTATTGTTATTGTTATTGTTATTGTTATTGTTATTGTTATTGTTATTGTTATTGTTATTGTTATTGTTATTGTTATTGTTATTGTTATTGTTATTGTTATTGTTATTGTTATTGTTATTGTTATTGTTATTGTTATTGTTATTGTTATTGTTATTGTTATTGTTATTGTTATTGTTATTGTTATTGTTATTGTTATTGTTATTGTTATTGTTATTGTTATTGTTATTGTTATTGTTATTGTTATTGTTATTGTTATTGTTATTGTTATTGTTATTGTTATTGTTATTGTTATTGTTATTGTTATTGTTATTGTTATTGTTATTGTTATTGTTATTGTTATTGTTATTGTTATTGTTATTGTTATTGTTATTGTTATTGTTATTGTTATTGTTATTGTTATTGTTATTGTTATTGTTATTGTTATTGTTATTGTTATTGTTATTGTTATTGTTATTGTTATTGTTATTGTTATTGTTATTGTTATTGTTATTGTTATTGTTATTGTTATTGTTATTGTTATTGTTATTGTTATTGTTATTGTTATTGTTATTGTTATTGTTATTGTTATTGTTATTGTTATTGTTATTGTTATTGTTATTGTTATTGTTATTGTTATTGTTATTGTTATTGTTATTGTTATTGTTATTGTTATTGTTATTGTTATTGTTATTGTTATTGTTATTGTTATTGTTATTGTTATTGTTATTGTTATTGTTATTGTTATTGTTATTGTTATTGTTATTGTTATTGTTATTGTTATTGTTATTGTTATTGTTATTGTTATTGTTATTGTTATTGTTATTGTTATTGTTATTGTTATTGTTATTGTTATTGTTATTGTTATTGTTATTGTTATTGTTATTGTTATTGTTATTGTTATTGTTATTGTTATTGTTATTGTTATTGTTATTGTTATTGTTATTGTTATTGTTATTGTTATTGTTATTGTTATTGTTATTGTTATTGTTATTGTTATTGTTATTGTTATTGTTATTGTTATTGTTATTGTTATTGTTATTGTTATTGTTATTGTTATTGTTATTGTTATTGTTATTGTTATTGTTATTGTTATTGTTATTGTTATTGTTATTGTTATTGTTATTGTTATTGTTATTGTTATTGTTATTGTTATTGTTATTGTTATTGTTATTGTTATTGTTATTGTTATTGTTATTGTTATTGTTATTGTTATTGTTATTGTTATTGTTATTGTTATTGTTATTGTTATTGTTATTGTTATTGTTATTGTTATTGTTATTGTTATTGTTATTGTTATTGTTATTGTTATTGTTATTGTTATTGTTATTGTTATTGTTATTGTTATTGTTATTGTTATTGTTATTGTTATTGTTATTGTTATTGTTATTGTTATTGTTATTGTTATTGTTATTGTTATTGTTATTGTTATTGTTATTGTTATTGTTATTGTTATTGTTATTGTTATTGTTATTGTTATTGTTATTGTTATTGTTATTGTTATTGTTATTGTTATTGTTATTGTTATTGTTATTGTTATTGTTATTGTTATTGTTATTGTTATTGTTATTGTTATTGTTATTGTTATTGTTATTGTTATTGTTATTGTTATTGTTATTGTTATTGTTATTGTTATTGTTATTGTTATTGTTATTGTTATTGTTATTGTTATTGTTATTGTTATTGTTATTGTTATTGTTATTGTTATTGTTATTGTTATTGTTATTGTTATTGTTATTGTTATTGTTATTGTTATTGTTATTGTTATTGTTATTGTTATTGTTATTGTTATTGTTATTGTTATTGTTATTGTTATTGTTATTGTTATTGTTATTGTTATTGTTATTGTTATTGTTATTGTTATTGTTATTGTTATTGTTATTGTTATTGTTATTGTTATTGTTATTGTTATTGTTATTGTTATTGTTATTGTTATTGTTATTGTTATTGTTATTGTTATTGTTATTGTTATTGTTATTGTTATTGTTATTGTTATTGTTATTGTTATTGTTATTGTTATTGTTATTGTTATTGTTATTGTTATTGTTATTGTTATTGTTATTGTTATTGTTATTGTTATTGTTATTGTTATTGTTATTGTTATTGTTATTGTTATTGTTATTGTTATTGTTATTGTTATTGTTATTGTTATTGTTATTGTTATTGTTATTGTTATTGTTATTGTTATTGTTATTGTTATTGTTATTGTTATTGTTATTGTTATTGTTATTGTTATTGTTATTGTTATTGTTATTGTTATTGTTATTGTTATTGTTATTGTTATTGTTATTGTTATTGTTATTGTTATTGTTATTGTTATTGTTATTGTTATTGTTATTGTTATTGTTATTGTTATTGTTATTGTTATTGTTATTGTTATTGTTATTGTTATTGTTATTGTTATTGTTATTGTTATTGTTATTGTTATTGTTATTGTTATTGTTATTGTTATTGTTATTGTTATTGTTATTGTTATTGTTATTGTTATTGTTATTGTTATTGTTATTGTTATTGTTATTGTTATTGTTATTGTTATTGTTATTGTTATTGTTATTGTTATTGTTATTGTTATTGTTATTGTTATTGTTATTGTTATTGTTATTGTTATTGTTATTGTTATTGTTATTGTTATTGTTATTGTTATTGTTATTGTTATTGTTATTGTTATTGTTATTGTTATTGTTATTGTTATTGTTATTGTTATTGTTATTGTTATTGTTATTGTTATTGTTATTGTTATTGTTATTGTTATTGTTATTGTTATTGTTATTGTTATTGTTATTGTTATTGTTATTGTTATTGTTATTGTTATTGTTATTGTTATTGTTATTGTTATTGTTATTGTTATTGTTATTGTTATTGTTATTGTTATTGTTATTGTTATTGTTATTGTTATTGTTATTGTTATTGTTATTGTTATTGTTATTGTTATTGTTATTGTTATTGTTATTGTTATTGTTATTGTTATTGTTATTGTTATTGTTATTGTTATTGTTATTGTTATTGTTATTGTTATTGTTATTGTTATTGTTATTGTTATTGTTATTGTTATTGTTATTGTTATTGTTATTGTTATTGTTATTGTTATTGTTATTGTTATTGTTATTGTTATTGTTATTGTTATTGTTATTGTTATTGTTATTGTTATTGTTATTGTTATTGTTATTGTTATTGTTATTGTTATTGTTATTGTTATTGTTATTGTTATTGTTATTGTTATTGTTATTGTTATTGTTATTGTTATTGTTATTGTTATTGTTATTGTTATTGTTATTGTTATTGTTATTGTTATTGTTATTGTTATTGTTATTGTTATTGTTATTGTTATTGTTATTGTTATTGTTATTGTTATTGTTATTGTTATTGTTATTGTTATTGTTATTGTTATTGTTATTGTTATTGTTATTGTTATTGTTATTGTTATTGTTATTGTTATTGTTATTGTTATTGTTATTGTTATTGTTATTGTTATTGTTATTGTTATTGTTATTGTTATTGTTATTGTTATTGTTATTGTTATTGTTATTGTTATTGTTATTGTTATTGTTATTGTTATTGTTATTGTTATTGTTATTGTTATTGTTATTGTTATTGTTATTGTTATTGTTATTGTTATTGTTATTGTTATTGTTATTGTTATTGTTATTGTTATTGTTATTGTTATTGTTATTGTTATTGTTATTGTTATTGTTATTGTTATTGTTATTGTTATTGTTATTGTTATTGTTATTGTTATTGTTATTGTTATTGTTATTGTTATTGTTATTGTTATTGTTATTGTTATTGTTATTGTTATTGTTATTGTTATTGTTATTGTTATTGTTATTGTTATTGTTATTGTTATTGTTATTGTTATTGTTATTGTTATTGTTATTGTTATTGTTATTGTTATTGTTATTGTTATTGTTATTGTTATTGTTATTGTTATTGTTATTGTTATTGTTATTGTTATTGTTATTGTTATTGTTATTGTTATTGTTATTGTTATTGTTATTGTTATTGTTATTGTTATTGTTATTGTTATTGTTATTGTTATTGTTATTGTTATTGTTATTGTTATTGTTATTGTTATTGTTATTGTTATTGTTATTGTTATTGTTATTGTTATTGTTATTGTTATTGTTATTGTTATTGTTATTGTTATTGTTATTGTTATTGTTATTGTTATTGTTATTGTTATTATTGTTATTGTTATTGTTATTGTTATTGTTATTGTTATTGTTATTGTTATTGTTATTGTTATTGTTATTGTTATTGTTATTGTTATTGTTATTGTTATTGTTATTGTTATTGTTATTGTTATTGTTATTGTTATTGTTATTGTTATTGTTATTGTTATTGTTATTGTTATTGTTATTGTTATTGTTATTGTTATTGTTATTGTTATTGTTATTGTTATTGTTATTGTTATTGTTATTGTTATTGTTATTGTTATTGTTATTGTTATTGTTATTGTTATTGTTATTGTTATTGTTATTGTTATTGTTATTGTTATTGTTATTGTTATTGTTATTGTTATTGTTATTGTTATTGTTATTGTTATTGTTATTGTTATTGTTATTGTTATTGTTATTGTTATTGTTATTGTTATTGTTATTGTTATTGTTATTGTTATTGTTATTGTTATTGTTATTGTTATTGTTATTGTTATTGTTATTGTTATTGTTATTGTTATTGTTATTGTTATTGTTATTGTTATTGTTATTGTTATTGTTATTGTTATTGTTATTGTTATTGTTATTGTTATTGTTATTGTTATTGTTATTGTTATTGTTATTGTTATTGTTATTGTTATTGTTATTGTTATTGTTATTGTTATTGTTATTGTTATTGTTATTGTTATTGTTATTGTTATTGTTATTGTTATTGTTATTGTTATTGTTATTGTTATTGTTATTGTTATTGTTATTGTTATTGTTATTGTTATTGTTATTGTTATTGTTATTGTTATTGTTATTGTTATTGTTATTGTTATTGTTATTGTTATTGTTATTGTTATTGTTATTGTTATTGTTATTGTTATTGTTATTGTTATTGTTATTGTTATTGTTATTGTTATTGTTATTGTTATTGTTATTGTTATTGTTATTGTTATTGTTATTGTTATTGTTATTGTTATTGTTATTGTTATTGTTATTGTTATTGTTATTGTTATTGTTATTGTTATTGTTATTGTTATTGTTATTGTTATTGTTATTGTTATTGTTATTGTTATTGTTATTGTTATTGTTATTGTTATTGTTATTGTTATTGTTATTGTTATTGTTATTGTTATTATTGTTATTGTTATTGTTATTGTTATTGTTATTGTTATTGTTATTGTTATTGTTATTGTTATTGTTATTGTTATTGTTATTGTTATTGTTATTGTTATTGTTATTGTTATTGTTATTGTTATTGTTATTGTTATTGTTATTGTTATTGTTATTGTTATTGTTATTGTTATTGTTATTGTTATTGTTATTGTTATTGTTATTGTTATTGTTATTGTTATTGTTATTGTTATTGTTATTGTTATTGTTATTGTTATTGTTATTGTTATTGTTATTGTTATTGTTATTGTTATTGTTATTGTTATTGTTATTGTTATTGTTATTGTTATTGTTATTGTTATTGTTATTGTTATTGTTATTGTTATTGTTATTGTTATTGTTATTGTTATTGTTATTGTTATTGTTATTGTTATTGTTATTGTTATTGTTATTGTTATTGTTATTGTTATTGTTATTGTTATTGTTATTGTTATTGTTATTGTTATTGTTATTGTTATTGTTATTGTTATTGTTATTGTTATTGTTATTGTTATTGTTATTGTTATTGTTATTGTTATTGTTATTGTTATTGTTATTGTTATTGTTATTGTTATTGTTATTGTTATTGTTATTGTTATTGTTATTGTTATTGTTATTGTTATTGTTATTGTTATTGTTATTGTTATTGTTATTGTTATTGTTATTGTTATTGTTATTGTTATTGTTATTGTTATTGTTATTGTTATTGTTATTGTTATTGTTATTGTTATTGTTATTGTTATTGTTATTGTTATTGTTATTGTTATTGTTATTGTTATTGTTATTGTTATTGTTATTGTTATTGTTATTGTTATTGTTATTGTTATTGTTATTGTTATTGTTATTGTTATTGTTATTGTTATTGTTATTGTTATTGTTATTGTTATTGTTATTGTTATTGTTATTGTTATTGTTATTGTTATTGTTATTGTTATTGTTATTGTTATTGTTATTGTTATTGTTATTGTTATTGTTATTGTTATTGTTATTGTTATTGTTATTGTTATTGTTATTGTTATTGTTATTGTTATTGTTATTGTTATTGTTATTGTTATTGTTATTGTTATTGTTATTGTTATTGTTATTGTTATTGTTATTGTTATTGTTATTGTTATTGTTATTGTTATTGTTATTGTTATTGTTATTGTTATTGTTATTGTTATTGTTATTGTTATTGTTATTGTTATTGTTATTGTTATTGTTATTGTTATTGTTATTGTTATTGTTATTGTTATTGTTATTGTTATTGTTATTGTTATTGTTATTGTTATTGTTATTGTTATTGTTATTGTTATTGTTATTGTTATTGTTATTGTTATTGTTATTGTTATTGTTATTGTTATTGTTATTGTTATTGTTATTGTTATTGTTATTGTTATTGTTATTGTTATTGTTATTGTTATTGTTATTGTTATTGTTATTGTTATTGTTATTGTTATTGTTATTGTTATTGTTATTGTTATTGTTATTGTTATTGTTATTGTTATTGTTATTGTTATTGTTATTGTTATTGTTATTGTTATTGTTATTGTTATTGTTATTGTTATTGTTATTGTTATTGTTATTGTTATTGTTATTGTTATTGTTATTGTTATTGTTATTGTTATTGTTATTGTTATTGTTATTGTTATTGTTATTGTTATTGTTATTGTTATTGTTATTGTTATTGTTATTGTTATTGTTATTGTTATTGTTATTGTTATTGTTATTGTTATTGTTATTGTTATTGTTATTGTTATTGTTATTGTTATTGTTATTGTTATTGTTATTGTTATTGTTATTGTTATTGTTATTGTTATTGTTATTGTTATTGTTATTGTTATTGTTATTGTTATTGTTATTGTTATTGTTATTGTTATTGTTATTGTTATTGTTATTGTTATTGTTATTGTTATTGTTATTGTTATTGTTATTGTTATTGTTATTGTTATTGTTATTGTTATTGTTATTGTTATTGTTATTGTTATTGTTATTGTTATTGTTATTGTTATTGTTATTGTTATTGTTATTGTTATTGTTATTGTTATTGTTATTGTTATTGTTATTGTTATTGTTATTGTTATTGTTATTGTTATTGTTATTGTTATTGTTATTGTTATTGTTATTGTTATTGTTATTGTTATTGTTATTGTTATTGTTATTGTTATTGTTATTGTTATTGTTATTGTTATTGTTATTGTTATTGTTATTGTTATTGTTATTGTTATTGTTATTGTTATTGTTATTGTTATTGTTATTGTTATTGTTATTGTTATTGTTATTGTTATTGTTATTGTTATTGTTATTGTTATTGTTATTGTTATTGTTATTGTTATTGTTATTGTTATTGTTATTGTTATTGTTATTGTTATTGTTATTGTTATTGTTATTGTTATTGTTATTGTTATTGTTATTGTTATTGTTATTGTTATTGTTATTGTTATTGTTATTGTTATTGTTATTGTTATTGTTATTGTTATTGTTATTGTTATTGTTATTGTTATTGTTATTGTTATTGTTATTGTTATTGTTATTGTTATTGTTATTGTTATTGTTATTGTTATTGTTATTGTTATTGTTATTGTTATTGTTATTGTTATTGTTATTGTTATTGTTATTGTTATTGTTATTGTTATTGTTATTGTTATTGTTATTGTTATTGTTATTGTTATTGTTATTGTTATTGTTATTGTTATTGTTATTGTTATTGTTATTGTTATTGTTATTGTTATTGTTATTGTTATTGTTATTGTTATTGTTATTGTTATTGTTATTGTTATTGTTATTGTTATTGTTATTGTTATTGTTATTGTTATTGTTATTGTTATTGTTATTGTTATTGTTATTGTTATTGTTATTGTTATTGTTATTGTTATTGTTATTGTTATTGTTATTGTTATTGTTATTGTTATTGTTATTGTTATTGTTATTGTTATTGTTATTGTTATTGTTATTGTTATTGTTATTGTTATTGTTATTGTTATTGTTATTGTTATTGTTATTGTTATTGTTATTGTTATTGTTATTGTTATTGTTATTGTTATTGTTATTGTTATTGTTATTGTTATTGTTATTGTTATTGTTATTGTTATTGTTATTGTTATTGTTATTGTTATTGTTATTGTTATTGTTATTGTTATTGTTATTGTTATTGTTATTGTTATTGTTATTGTTATTGTTATTGTTATTGTTATTGTTATTGTTATTGTTATTGTTATTGTTATTGTTATTGTTATTGTTATTGTTATTGTTATTGTTATTGTTATTGTTATTGTTATTGTTATTGTTATTGTTATTGTTATTGTTATTGTTATTGTTATTGTTATTGTTATTGTTATTGTTATTGTTATTGTTATTGTTATTGTTATTGTTATTGTTATTGTTATTGTTATTGTTATTGTTATTGTTATTGTTATTGTTATTGTTATTGTTATTATTGTTATTGTTATTGTTATTGTTATTGTTATTGTTATTGTTATTGTTATTGTTATTGTTATTGTTATTGTTATTGTTATTGTTATTGTTATTGTTATTGTTATTGTTATTGTTATTGTTATTGTTATTGTTATTGTTATTGTTATTGTTATTGTTATTGTTATTGTTATTGTTATTGTTATTGTTATTGTTATTGTTATTGTTATTGTTATTGTTATTGTTATTGTTATTGTTATTGTTATTGTTATTGTTATTGTTATTGTTATTGTTATTGTTATTGTTATTGTTATTGTTATTGTTATTGTTATTGTTATTGTTATTGTTATTGTTATTGTTATTGTTATTGTTATTGTTATTGTTATTGTTATTGTTATTGTTATTGTTATTGTTATTGTTATTGTTATTGTTATTGTTATTGTTATTGTTATTGTTATTGTTATTGTTATTGTTATTGTTATTGTTATTGTTATTGTTATTGTTATTGTTATTGTTATTGTTATTGTTATTGTTATTGTTATTGTTATTGTTATTGTTATTGTTATTGTTATTGTTATTGTTATTGTTATTGTTATTGTTATTGTTATTGTTATTGTTATTGTTATTGTTATTGTTATTGTTATTGTTATTGTTATTGTTATTGTTATTGTTATTGTTATTGTTATTGTTATTGTTATTGTTATTGTTATTGTTATTGTTATTGTTATTGTTATTGTTATTGTTGTTGTTATTGTTATTGTTATTTTTATTATTATTATTATTATTATTATTATTATCATTATTTTTGTTCTTATTCTTATAGTTTATATTATTATAGTTACTATCAAGGTTAAAATTATTACTGTCATTACTATTTTGCTTGTCTGTAGGCAAAATAGTATATGAGTCAGTGAAACGTACTTGTTTATTATTTTTGATGTAATTAAGTAAATCCGTAAGTATAGATTCAATAGACATATTGGTAAAAAGTTTCTTATTTTGATTGAAAATATTACTCCTAGCTGAGCCATAATTCTTAAAAGACTAGATTACTGTACCGTTATTCCAAGGCGTATAAGCAATTACGTTATCAGCCGTGACAGAAGGTAAAGTAATATTGACAATGTAGTCACAATTAAACTGTTTTTTATAACTTATACGCGTACTTGCTTTTAAAAAGTATAGAATTGAACAAATGGAAGAAGAAGTTGACGAACGATTGTTAGATAATTTGACAGCAGGCGGCGAATTAGCAGCAACATCAGAAGTAGATGGCATAGTGGTGATGGCGACAGTTTAGGGATTAGAAGATGTATTTTCCTCTATAGTTTTTTTAAACATATCTGGCCGTGTCACAGTATAAACCACGAAGGATTCGTAGCCGTGTCACGGTAGAACCCAGAAAGGCTGATGTATATCTGATTATACCGATAAGTACCAGAATAAGTGTCGAGGCTTGCCCCAATCTTGACACAAAGGTTCCCTACATCACTCTCAAGTAATATAGGGAAACTACTCATCTTCTCCTTCAATAATTCAATACCTGCATTCCTGGAGTCCATTAGTTGTTGGTAGTTAGTCGCGCAAATAGAGGTTCTTGTACTAGAAATTAATGACTTAGTTTCTGTCAATTTTAATAAAACTTCGTCCTTGAAATTGGAGTTATCTTCATTGGTTTTATTAAGTAAAGAACCATCTCAATCATTCGCGTCATCAATCCTTTGATAAAGATCTGTCAGTACGTTATTGGTGTTTCTAATAACTTTTATTGTTTTGTCGAGGACTTCCATCTGGTCATCCTTTATGGCTAACAAGCTCGAGATATTTTTATTGTTCATTTTTTCAAGGAGTTCGTGATATTCAGGCAGTCGTCGCAAATTGTTACATAGTCTGGAAAGATGCCAATTACTCACCAAACCATTACAAGTGCCATGTTTTTAGTCAACCAGTTTCTAGTTTTTGTTCATTATTCCAGCAGTTGGCAAAGGAACTTGTAACTATTTTTGTAGACATATTATAATTTATTCTTTTATTTAAAAATTCGAAAATATTGTAAAATGTTTACTCAACAGTTAATTTTTATTACAAAGTAAAAGGTTACTGTGATGACTAAAAATTTTTTTACCGACCGTATTGTGTACACATACGTAGGTAGGTTATGTGATGGCAACAAATTTTGTATATCGAGTTTTCGGTGGGAATCACTTCTCCATGGTAGGAAAGTGTAAATAAACTAGTTTTAGCAACCTGTCGGTTTGTCGGTCTGTTTGTGAACGCGTGTATCCCAAGTTCAGCTGAACCGATTTTGATGAAATTTTATATGTAAGTTTATTTCGACCATGGCACGGATTGATCAACTTTTGGAATATATCAGGCCTCGTTTTACATTTTTGACCATTTTTGAGAAAAAAAACTCAACCGATTTACTTGGAATTTCATATATAAGCTCCGCTCGACAGTCCGCGAAACCTCCTAGCTTTTGGAAGAAATCAGACATTAGTAACTGGACGTTTACTACGGGCCAAATATACATTTTTGCATATATAAAAAATATACATTTTTCGTATTGAAACAATGAACATATAAGGTTTTTGGAAAGATCAGGGCTCAAAAACTGATCTGCGAGCAGATTTTACATTTTTCACCATAGATACGAAACGGATTGATGGAATTTCTTGAAATTTGATATTTCAGTTCTGGCTGGTACTGAAACTAACTGGCGAGCATTTCAGGGAATTCGGGTAGCACAAAGCGGAACTCTAGTAAGAGCCAAATTTACATACTTCTAGGTATGTTAACTATAAGCTTACTAATGTCCTAAAAATTGGAAAGAAGTATTTAACAGACATTTTTATAATATTCTGTAACACTTTCATTTAACCAGATAATACACATTGCGGTCCGTTATGTACTGATCTCATTAGATTTTTACCGACCGTATTGTGTGTACAATAGGTAGTTTATGTGTCCGCGAAACCTCCTAAATTTTGGAAGAAATCAAGTGTCAGCAACTGGACGTTTACTACCGGCCGAATATACATTTTATGACTATATAAAGAGAAATAATCAACCGATTTCATTGAAATTTAATATTTAAAACAATAAACATATAAATTTTTTGGAAAGACCAGGGCTCAAAAACTGATCTGCGGCCGATTTTACCTTTCTTCACCAATATATACGGAATGAATTCATGAAATTTCTTGAAATTTGATATTTGAGTTCTGGTTGTTACCGAAACTAACTGGCCAGCATTTTCGAGAATTCGAATAGCACAAAGCGAAACTCTATTAAAAGCAAATTTACATTTTTCTAGGTATGTTAACTGTAAGTTGACTAAGATCCTAAAAATTTGAAAGAAGTATTTAACAGAAATTTTTATAATATATTGTAACTCTTTCACTTAACTAGACAATGCACATTGCCGTTGGTTATGTGCTGACCACATCAGATTTTTTTATTATGTTTTTGTTATTAATGTGGTTTATGTTTGTTTTAAAGTTTATAATATTTACTTATTTTAAATTACTGATGAAATAAAATTCAAACTCGTAAAAAGGAAAGCGACGATATAATAAAGAGCACAACCGTTCAAAATGAAAGTGAAATTATGAATGAAAATATAATTAATTTCAATATTAAAAACTTTGGTTTTTATTCATTTTGGTTTTAACAGTTAAGTAATTTTATCTAATTCTATTTAATAATTTTTAATTAAGTGTATCTGGTTACAAAACGAGCATATAGAAATTATTTATTTATCAAAAATTTTGTTTTTGACTTGTAATACAGCATTTTAGAAGCAGAAAATTCCATAGATATGAAAAGAATGAGTGTTGTGAAGATGTTGTGCTTTATATTGTCATAGTAATATTAACTTAATTTGCTATGGACTATGGTATTAGTAGTAAATATATTTAAATAAACAAATTGCACCTATTACAATATTTCAAAAATGCTATGTAGTTTCTATTATAGTAGTTTTCAATCAATTCAATCAATTTGAACTGATAGGTTTGGTTTTTTGCGGTCCCCCGAAGGATGCACATCCTCAAACCCTGGCCCGAAGAAGTAAGACCCAAGACATGTCTACCTGGAGTTCGCCAGCACCGACAGGAGCATAAAAAGTGGGTCACCGTTTGCTGCTCCTCTTCATCACAGCTGTTTCTACAGAGATCGTTTACGGAGCGGCTCATCCTCCTTTCATTGGCCAGTCGGATAGTGACCTGACAGCACTGCAGCTATACCAAGTTTATGTTGGATTGCCCCGCCATCTTGTTAAGAGAATATCTACATTCCAGGATTATCCTGGATGTGAAGACCACCGAATGCAATATCTCGGTCTGGCTGTCAGTGAAAATATTAACGTCACATTGCAGCCAAGTCAGTGCAGAGCTTCCTTAGTCGCGGTCACCTCTCACTGGGAAACAGTACAGCGATCTAGTACAAAGAAGGAGAGTTTAATATCCAGTTGTTTAAAATAGACTTCCTACCCATCCGACTACCAAGCTGGGATCGATCTGTGTAAAAATAAACGGATTCGTCCCAAACATCTTCTTCGTTCAGGCAGGCTTGTTCTACAAAAGGTTTCACCTTATATTTGATTTAATTTATTTAGCTCATGTGATATTTTTTTAGAGTAAAATAACGGTTTTCCCTGGAAATCGCAAAAAAAAATTATTAAGCGGTAATTTGAAGACCATCTCAAAATGTTTTAAGTTATGAAAAAAAATTGAGTATAAATTGTTTAGTATTCTTTTTCTTTTACTTATTTTCTCAGTAACTCAGTAATGTCATAAATGACACACTTTTTTTTCAAAAGAAGAGCTACTGTTCAGCTTTCTACTGCACATTAATTTTTTTTTAAATCGATTGATAAATGGAAGTTATAGTCATTTAAGTCGACATACATTTTTGTCGAAACCAAAAATTTTTAACAGGGATTTTATGAGTTAGATTCTCGTTTTTTTAAAATTTAAAAATCATGTGTGGGAAAGAGCTGAAAAGCCTGCGGATAGTATCAAAGGATGAAAGATCAGATAGTAAAAAATTCTGACGAAAAAAACCAAATTAGTTTCAAATCTGTGGAAGCAAAAACATACATGCTATAACAATTTCTTTTTCAGCAGTAATTCTGCGTAGCCGAAAATTTCTGGCCTTTTTTTGTGGTCTCGAATAGTTAACCAATATTTTCATAAAGTTCGCGAACGGTGATGTACTTATATGGTCCTCATTTCCACTAAGACTTCCCACCCAATACATTATACGTATTTTAATATTTGGCTTAAATTTTAGTCCCTCTTCGTACTGGTTGAGATATTTTGCAAGCAAGTCAACAACTCAATGGCAGTCTATAGGTCCCTTCATACAGTTAAAGGTCTTACAATTCTTTTATATCTTTCACTATCTCAATTCCCGTTGTTTCTCCTGTTTAGTGTCATTTAGGAAATATTTTTCCTGTGTTTTCGTTGCAGTTTGTAATTATGACAAACTTTGAAATTGCATTTTTTATCTCATTTCCACCTCTCTCTTCTCTTAAAATTATAAGTCCTATTACTTTTTTTAATATTTCTCAAATAATCTAGAAGCAAAAGCCGAATCTCGGCTAGACACTATTCGGCTTGGTTTTCCAATATCGATGGTTGCTAAGTGTGTCAATATCAATCATATGCAAATTTAGAGAAAATATTAATAACTAAAAGGAAGTGACTCTCTTAATTCATCGCTACAATATGGTAGGAAACTTAAGAATATTATTGACATGCTTCATTATTAGTGGCGATTAGCGAGGTTAAGAAAGTAATTACTACAAAAGAGAATTTATGTAAAAGCGTTTATGTAAGACCTGCATGTTAAGATAGATCGATGGGGGAAAATGTGATAATTATTGAACTGATTAGATGTAATAAAATACCGAAAATGTCAACAAAAAATTAAGTTTTCGTCCGATAAAAGTCCAAAAAATTAATAAGTCCTCGTAACATGACATATGAAAGCGAACCTTCTTGTTCGCAAACTTTTAGTTGTTTTCAATTTAGATCCCAGTCTGAGCCATTTAATCTCAAAAAAAGAAAACACTTAACAAAAGATTATACATATCTACCGCCAAATCTAATTAATGCTATTTATAAATTTTTGAGTTTTAATTACAAACATATGTATGTATGTACAACAAATAAATTCTTTTCAAAAAGAAAAAGTCGAAACATACAATTATAAAAATTGAATAAAATTTAAGCTATATAATTTTTATGCTGTATAACACAATAAATTTTAAATATGCATTTAATAAAATTATCTAATAAGTAATAAAAATAATAAAAAGGGTTTAAGACAATATTTTTTGAATATCAAAATTAGAGTTAAGATTCCAGACCTGAAACATTCGTTGATTTCTATTATATACAATGTATTTCTTTAATTTTTCCTTGTAGATTGACAAATTGTCGATATGAAACCCTTGATGCTTAAAGCAAGATCTTGATTTCAAAATGCAAATAAAATGACATATATGTACATATGTAGGTACATATTATAAATTTAATTTCCCTGTACCTAGGATAAAAAATAAGTTGGAAAACACTTTTTTTTAAAACTTGCAAAATATATTCAATCAGAATTCAGGAATCTGTTATATTTTAGAGTTCGCTAAAATTCCATTCATTCTGAAAATAAATTAACTATGTGATAAGGATTTCTTCAAAAAACTAACTATGTGATAAGGATTTAACTATGTGATAAGGATTTCTTCATTCGTCGTTCAAAAAAAAGTTAATTATTTCTTTTAAGCAGAAACCAAATAAAAAACATTTTTTGAGTAGCAGGAAAACAACAAAAATTCTTATAGCACAAAATAATATTTTTCATTCAATAGCTAAAAAGCTATTTAAGTGTACATATATTTACACTTAAAAGCCTTATATGCTTATAGAATTTTCTTTTAAAATTCTATTGCATATAAAAAAAATAAAATTTTTAAAATTTTCAAATTCAAATTCTTTAAACTAAAATTTGAAAATTTGAAAATTTTTAATAAATCTGAGGAATAATATGAGTATTTACTACCTGCATAATTTTATGTAAATGAAAAAACTATTATTCTCGGATAAAACAAACTAAAATATTTTTTTATTATTAAAATGAAAACTTTTAAAATAAAAAAAATATTTTAAAAGCATAAAATTCAAAATTTTAAATAGTAAACTAATTAAACATAAATATTTTTGTATATTTATTATATTTACATACCTTGATCATTGGACATGTCTGTTACCAATGTCCCGTTAGCTCCAAAGTTTTCTAATAACTGTTTATGACTGAATTCATTCGTTTCATTAATTTTATCTTTATAATATTCTGCCGTTTTTCCAAACTGAATTTATATTCGTAATTGTAAAAATAAACACATGGAAAATATACATACATACTTTAGTAACCAAATTTTTATTAGTTTCTATAACAATTAAATGTTAGTTTCTATAACTTCTATTAAATGTATGGGAAACTTAATATGCACATAAATACATATATAACACATATATATAATAAAGTTATTTATGTAAGTCACGGCCAAAATAATTAATTAAAGTGTGTAATATTAAATCGATAATTAAAGAAGGATATACAATTTCTTGTGTAATAACTTCAGTTTAAAATTTTTATAATATTATTGGAGTTTTTCTAACAAATTTTGTTAAAAATTAAATAATAAAATCGAATTTGGAAACATTCTTATAATGAATGCTTTAGGCTGTTTTTGATGCTTTATTATGTAAAACTCAATGTCCAGAAAGGTTTCGCAATGACTTTTTCAATTTACTTACTGTGTTTTTGTCTCAACTAAAGGATATTTGGCACATATTTTCGATAATATTAACCAAATTTAATTTACAGATCCTTTTTACCAAAAAAATTAAAAATAAAAGAACATTTGATTCTTAAAAATATCACATTTTAACTTCGCAGACAAAAGGTTAAAATTTACAATTTATTCTTAAGATATTTATAGGTTATTCACATGTTAATTGAAAATTCATTTGAATAGAAACATGAGAGATATTACTTCAAAAAATTTGCAGAAAACCAGTTTCAGATGAAGATTGACCTTGATTGAAAGGGTCAATTCTGGAACCCGAAAGCAAATAACATTTCTTAGTTGTCGAGTAAATTTACAAAGGCCAATCTTATCTTCATTTTCAATGAGGTAAAAATTTTCCAAACAGCTAAATAGATGAGTAAATGGGAGAACGATAAACGCACAGATAGAGCTAATAACCAATAAATATATTTTCATATGCTAAAAACAAAAACACCAATTATATACATATAAAAACTATTATAGCATATTAATAGCTATTTTTAAAATTTAGTGATAAATAAATTACAAGTTTAGAATATGTCGAAAGTATATACCAGTTACGAGTACATATTGCTGTTATGTATAACATAGTACATACATTCAAAGTACGTAAGTAGTGAAATATTAATCGATAATCTAAATTTCATCTATTATGAAAAAATATTGCGCAACAATTTAAAAACGAATTTGTGGAAGTACTAATACCTTGACATAACAAAATAACCTGATGTGGTCAGCACATAACCGACCGCAATGGGTATTATCTAGTTAACTAAAAGTATTCCATAAGGTTATGAAAATGGCTTTTAAACACTTCTTTACAATATTAAGGACACCAATAAGCTTGTAGTTAACATTCAAAATGTGAATTTGGTTCTTAGGAGAGTTTCATTTAATGCCGTCCGAATTATACCAAAATTTCGTCAGTAACTTCTGGTAATAACCAGAATTCAAATATTAAATTGCAAGATATTCCCCAAGCAGCATTTTTGTAGACTGGAACGTAAACTGTCACTAAATTTGGAACGATAAAGTAATTGCGATATGTTATTGCTACTCAACGGGAACTCAGCAGCTACGTGCCTGGTACCAAAATGGGGAACAAATATTGAGTGCCTTTCTGCTACAAAATAACGTGCCCGTACTCATAACATAAACGTTCCTGTTTAGTCTTTGTGTGGTTGTCGGCACTTTACACAGACATGTAAATTTTTTCTGTATAACAATACTTATAATAGGAATGAAAGAGAAAGATATTTATTACACAAATTTATTTTAATTTTTTGAAAAGCTACTCTTTTCTCTTATGATGTATAATTAAAAATATAAAATGTCAGAAAAAGTTATGTCTACCTAATATTTTTTTTTGTAAAATAAATATCATAGGTTTTTAGAAATTAATTCTTCGGATATTTTTCAATATTTTTGTACTGCGAACAAAATTTTATTGATAAATATGATATTGATAATTATTGATTTAATATATATTGATAAATACGATTTCGTAAAATTTCTAATTCATATTAGCGTTTATAAGCTCGAGCTTAAAAAAGTCAGCTATTTAAGCCAACTTTAATTTCTTGGCGTTTATGCCAAAGCTATAGATGCCAAAAAATTTAACTCAAGCTCAAGTAGCTGCAGATAAAACGTAATAATGATGCTAAAAAATGCTTTGAAAAATTGATATTTTTGTTTAATCTAATTATAATTATAATGAACGATTCTAAGTTTTTTTTAATTGAAATATTTTTGATTACTGTTTAAACATTCAATTATAATAAGTTCATACAATATGCATATAAAATTTTGAAAAAAGTTTTTTATCATTATTTTATTTCTGTAGCATAAATCTATAAAGTAATTTCATATGACTTACTTATTAAAACGCTATTATGTTATTTATAAAATATTTCAGTTTTCTATAACAATTGCTAATAAAGTAAAATGGTAACCCTTGTGTTTATTGAATTTTGTATATATAAAAAGTAAAATGTCTAC
The DNA here is from genome assembly GCF_029603195.1 of Condylostylus longicornis. Classification (NCBI taxonomy): domain Eukaryota; kingdom Metazoa; phylum Arthropoda; class Insecta; order Diptera; family Dolichopodidae; genus Condylostylus; species Condylostylus longicornis. Next base: position 443,549 of record NW_026578037.1, read on the forward strand.
TTCAACCTTTTGCAACTTCATGGTAACCAAAACCAGCTTTTGGTACCACAATGTGACAAAGTGGATAAAGAAAGTCCCTGCAACGTAACTTTGAGTCACAATGTGTGATATGTCACTAAAAAGTTTTTAGTACCACATAGACCCACTTCGCCACCTAAAGTTTAAAAAGGAAAGCATACTTGGAGTGAGCGGGAGAACACATATTGACATATTGATAATTTTGATTGACACTTAAAAATTATTGTTTATGTTTTCATTTTGTATAGCTTAAAAGCGCATTAGATTCAATCTTCTTTTATTTCTGTTGGTATAATGTCGGGAACATACAAAATAGTATCCACCAAGGAAAATGGTGATACTTATTTCACGGCAATTCCAAGTAAATGGGAAAGAAATGGAATTTTATATTGGCCAACGAATATTTCAGCACTTAAAAGAGAAAACCTGAGAAGTAAAGCTTTATCAGATTTTGATTCAAACTGGGATACTTATGAATGCGTAGTAAAATTTTGTAACATTTCCTCATTCTCAGAAGCACTTAAAATTGAAGCCAATCTTGCAAATTGTACGGATACGGAAAGTGAACAAGTGTAAGAACATATTGTTTTATTTTTTTTTTGAAATTTCACTAAAGCTAAATTTCATTTTTAGATTATCCTCAAATTTCAAGCAAAAAAGGCATATAAAAAAAGCTTCTTTAAAAAATTGCTCTCTGACTGCACCAGATCGAAACAAAATGATCGAAGAAGTTTTGGAAAATGATTTTTCAACAATAAACTCTTTGATTGAATGCAATATTGCAGAAGAAACTGCTCAAGAAATTTCAAATTCGGACCAAGTTAACTTTGCTCAAAGCAATGAATGCTTCCTAACTTTTGAAATGCAAGAAAAAATTCTGGATTTGGAAAAATGTATTCAAAGTATAAAAATTGAGGTGCAGATAATAAAAGAAGAATTCATAAAAACCAATGTAAATTTAGATAAAATATATAAAATTTTAACGGAAAAGAATGATTTTATTATCTCAAGAGCCGATAAAGAGCAGCAAAAATCTACAGTGGAGCAAATTTTTCCATTAAAATCTTGTGAAGAAATTGAAAAAACTAATTTAAAAATTGAAAGTGATGTTGAGTTTAAAAATTTTCTGGTAAAAGAAAACATATTTTATTTCCTTGCAAACTTTGTAGTTAAAAATATTTTGCTTCATTTAGATAAAGGATCTCCTGCAATTTGGTGGAACTGGAGGTAAACAAAATGGTCTAAAAATAGGTTATAAAGTAGTAGATAGGGTATTCACAAAAGAAGTTTTGACCCATTATAGTTGGACAGGAATATCTAAATCTAATTTTCCTAAAAACTCGTTTTGTTCATTAAATGGATTTATTAAACTTTTTAATGAAGTTATTTTATTAGCCGATGATCATTGGACAATGAAGGATACTGAAAATTTATTTAAAGATGGTGTACTAAAACACGCAAAGAAAAGAAATACTCGTGACGTGTAAGCTCATGAACATAATGAGTAGATTTTATTTTAAAAATTTCATATTTTCAAAACATTTAGGTCCAAAACAATAAAAGTAACTACTAATAATATTATAGTTACAAGTCAAAATAATACGGATGCACTTGAAGAAAATATACCGACTTTACAGGATTTAAGTGACATCATTTTGCAAAATTAAAAAGACAATTCACCTCTAAGCTTGTTCAGAACAGAAATTTTACTTTGTAATCCATAAATTCACAAAGAAATGTTAAGTTAACTTTTCAAAATTCTACACATGATGTGTATAGGATCTTGGTATTTAAATATTCAGATAACAAATACAATATAGCAATAATCAATAAGTAATATATAATAATAAGTAGAAAGTATTTAGAAAAATGCAAATTTTGTTATACGAAGAGCTGAGAGCAAAAATGCCCTAAATAACAAATTGAAAAACAGTTTATATATCGCTAAATACATTGTTATGAATAAAATTAAGACTTAGGATTATTATTCTGATACATTTTCGGAGGTGTTTATTAAAAAACTCTCAAAAAGGAAATGTGGAATAAAGTTTATTCTGAACCATAGTTTAACTCACAACAATATTTTTTGTGAATATTAATAATTTTTTTCTGTTCAGCACAAATGGCAATATTTATAATTGTGTTGCTAATAGTTATTTTTTTATTTCAATATACCACATTAAACAGTATTGTACATTTCGGTAGAATGTGGATAATAGAGTTGGTTTTTGCCTTGAATAATTATAGTATCTAATTGAAGTTACTTAAAATAAATTGCAATAATTATATTACATCAAAAAACACAATGTATTGTAGACACTAAATAGATAGTTTTAGTAGATATACTAAAATATAATTGAGCAATAAGTTAATGAAAATTTTTGTTTTTCGTATTAATATTTAAGTTACTTGTACTTAATTTTGTTTACTATTTGAAGATTTGGATTTATATTTATTTATTTTATATCTGGAAATAAAAATTAAACTTTAAAATTTTGATTAGAATTTGAAATATTTTTTCTTTATTTATAACTGTGCAATAATGGTAAATAAATAAATTGATTTTGATATTCTAAACAAAACAATTTTGATTTCACGTCGTTTTCTGCGTTAAAAAGTTGTGGTGCTTCTTGCTGGCCCATAGATATGAAGATATCTAAATATGAAGATTTGATTGGTAATAGAAAAAAATCATGCAAATTTTTTATAGGACAACCGTAAATGTGTATTTCATTATTAACGAAGGTCGCATTTATCATACAAATAATTTTATTAGATTTGGTAAGAAACCATTTGTCTTTAAATTCGTTTGATAAAATAAACTTATTTTTGTAGTTTATTCTGTTAAAGACTTTACAACATTGCAGTAACGGATGCTGCGTATTCTTTATTTCTTTTTCTGGAACTATTTCGTAATTATCTTGATGAATTTTTTCTTTTCCATTAATTCTTGATATTTCTATTAATCGTTTAGCGATCTGTTCTAGCGGTTTATTTCCTGATCTCAAAAGATTTTTAATTCTTCCTAAAAAATTTTCAAAATCATACGAACTTAAAGAAGGTATTGTACCAAATTTGTTAACATCAGCGACAACATGGCACAAATTGTGAACATTCATACTAATACTATCTTCTCCATATATGTGAATAAACGTTTCAATGTAATCTGCAAAAAGTTTTTGTGCTACTTTCTTAAATTTAATATGTTCTTTAGATGAAACTATCCTCACTGCACACACAAAAATTAAAAAATGCTGATACACTTCAGGCGAAAGAAATTGTTTTAAAATTACTGGCCCAATGTAGAGCAGAAATGTTCGAAATTCAGTGCCTTTCCACATTTTCAAACAATTTAGTCTGCGAATTGCTCGACAGATTTCTTTTGGCTTATAAAAATTAAATTTTTCAAGCAAATTTGATATTTCTTCAATATCTTTTCCAGAAAATTTAGTTCGAAAATTGTAATTACCATTAACCCAGCCATACAAACATTTCCTCATTATACCTAAAATCATGAGTAAAAGACAAAAATAATTCAATAATAAGTACATATACACATATATGACATAAAATTAATAAGATTGAAAATTAAATAATAAAATTATAAAATAGAACATCATTTATTATAAGAAAAGGAGTAAAAAAACCAAAAATTAACTGGATTTAAAACAATAACACTATGAAATACCAATAATAATTTTTGTATTTAATTTAATTTATGTAATTCTACAATATACTTAAAGAGAAAAATTTGAAATTATGTTATACAAAATAAGATTAAACAAAATATTGTACAAATTTTAATATTATAAAACAAGAAATAGCAACATTTACCTAAGTCAAAAAGATGTAAAGAATCAGCTACAATTATATCTTCCACCATATCAATGGGTAGGTTTGTTAAAGGTGAAATTTCTTTGTGATGATCTATGTCAGTCATTAAACGAAAATTTGAATCAGTTCTAAGAGCACAATTTATTCTAGGGAAGCTCATGTGTCTTCCATTCCTGTCATATTTTCCAACAGTTGAGCACTTGATGCATCCAAAAGCTGAATTAAAATTCACCGTACCTTAAATCAAGAATTTCCTTTTGATAAAAAAATATAAGCTGAAGCTACTTACCTTTAATAATGAAATGAAGCTACTTACCTTTAATAAAACTTCGTGCTGGTGTATCACATACAAAAAATTTTATTTTTATTTGTGTCGTAGTATTATTGTTTTTAAATCCATCTTTTAAAAGGATTTTAAGTTCATCAATTAGGCATTTAAAATATGGTTCAAGAGGAGGTTTTTTTTTTCCACAATACACTGCTGCAACCATGGGATCAATATCTTCTATTTCGCTTATTTTAAATAGTATGGGCCAAAATTCAATGTTGGAGCTCCTGAATGGTGGTAAGCCATCTACGTTGAATATCAAACTTATGAAATCAGGAATCCTTTTATTTTTACATAAATTTTTTAAGTTGTTAATAATGCCATAGTACCAGTAACATCCTTCTCCCATAGGCACAACATTAATAATGTTAGGAGTACAAAGTAATGTTCTGCTATCAAATGGTAAACGTTCTTTGTGTCGATTTAAGATGACCAATAGTTTGTTGATTGAACTGTGTGCAATATTATTTTCAATAGCCCACTTTCGTAAATCTTCACTTAAACACAAATTAGAATCATCAAACGAATTTTGTATTTCTTTATCACTTTCCTCTGAAGAATAATTGTTAATTAAAAAAACATTGTCATCTGCAGAGTTTTTATACAAAATATTCTTGTTAATTTCACTATTAACACATGTATTTGAATTTATATCGTTTTCCAAGGAACTAGATGTAGGATTTTCCTTTTCAAAAATTGTGTTTCTATTTTTTAAATATTCAATATTATTAGTTGCAGAATCATAAATTTCAATTTTTTTTTTAACTTTTCGATAATAATTGGTTGTTAGTCTGTAATAAATTTTTCGACTGCGTTTCATTTTTAAGTACCTACAAAACAAAATGTTAACACGAACTGATGTTTTGATGTTTCGTGTAAACAAATACAGACGAATTTTTGTGAAAAAAAAACTTCGTCGTAGCCAAAACTGCTTTGGAACTTCAAAGTAGCTTATGCTTAAGTAATGGGTACTTTGTAGTTGATTCAAAAGGTTTTTGGAACGATAAAGTTTTTTTTTATTAAAAGTTGGGTGGCAGTGTTTCCAAAATTAAGTAAGAATTTGGTTTTTGGAACTTAAACAGCGACGTACCGAATGACAAAGTTATTATGTTCATTGCGACGTTCCGTGATGTCATGAAAATTACTATGTCGACAAAGTAGCTATTAAAGGTAGCAAAGACGTTATTATTTCTTTAATATTCACTACATAGAGGCCATTTTTTATATTTTTTTTTCTTACTACATGGTCGCAAATTTTAGTATTCGCTACGTTTTTGCTACTTTTTTTGTGTCAAAAAAGTTTTTGTGACTTTGTTTTAGATATTAAAGTAACAAACACCGGATTTGCGACTAATTTTTGACCCAGTCGAAAATAGATGGCACATTGTCACTACCATTGCTGCTTGGGTCTACTAGTTCGTTTCGTAGATATGGTAAAAAATGTAAAATCGGCCCCCAGACCAGTTCCTTAGTAAAATAGCAAATATTGTGGAAAAGGCGTTAGAAGAAAAGCAAATATGATCAAAAATATTTCCAGATTCGACAAGGCTTGGCACGACTGTTTATTTTTTACACTAACGAAATTGATATCTTTGCTATTCGTAGGACTACTTGAATCACATTTACCTGACAGCTTTCGAGAATGAAACTGCCTTTTGAGCTGTTGTGCCCCAAGGTTGTATTATGGGCCTTATAAAATACATGACTACATTTTGCGACGATACAGAATTTTTGGCAGCGGGATCTAATGTTGAAAAATCGATAAAAAAATTTCCCAAAGCAAATAAAAATATAAGTGAATGGGCAAATAAATGGAAAATGAAGCTAAATAAAAGTAAATCTGTCCACATAAATTTCACAAACAAAAGACAAATATCCCCATCACGATTGAATTTCAATAGTGCTAGAGGCGGTATAAACCGACTGAATAATACCCTGCACTTTGACAATTTCAGTTTAAAAATTTGTTTTTAAAATATTTAGCAATAAGTTTGATTGCTAGATGGTAATTACTTGGATCTATCAAACCTATCGATATAAACTTCATGATTATTATGTCTGACCTATAAGTGGACATACATACTTAAAATTAACTTTCGGAGTTGTATGGCAGTTACCCGAATCTGTCAAGCAATTCCACCAAAACTTCAATAAATCTATCTTTATTATTTTTCCAAACATTTAAATTTAACTTTCGGAGTTGTACGGAAGCTAAGCGAACCAGTGCAGCCATTCCATTAAAATTTTCAGAACATATGTAATGTGTAATTGAGCACATCTTTGCCAAGTTTGATATTAATGTCTCTATTACTTTTTGAAACATTTAAAAGAACCTCTTTGAGTTGTATGGCAGCTACCCGAACCCATTGCTCAACTAGTCCGAACAGGGTTCGTCCTTAGCACAAAAGAAAAACTTGTGAAAATTTGGTGTCGATTGCATTATTTGCTTCTAAGTTATCGTGCAATCGAACAGACGGACATATCTATATCAACGCAGATTTTACGCTGAGCAAGATATGATATATATGTATATGTCCATACCGCAGATGACTCCTTCAAGTAGTTACAAACTACTATAAAAATAAATTCAAAAAGCTTTCAGCGAGGTAAAAAAAATACAACACTTTACTAATTCAAATTATCATATTATGCTAATGTTGTTGCATTATGTTGATTTCTAGGTGTAAATTCTAATAACATAAGCAGCAATATGTATTAACACTAATGTACGCTTTGTTGGAGTAATTTCTGATATATTTTTGAATTTAATATAGGAGATATATCAGTGGCCTCAAACACAAACCACCTAACTCGATTTAAGAGAAAAATGAGATACCAGTGAATTCTCCGTTTTGAGTGTCATGTGCTCACAAAACTTGATGGTTTTACTACTGCTGTAGCCAGACTTACTGTCAAATTCACACATTACCTAATTCGAAATGATAATAATTATGTGCACTTGATTGCCTAAATCGAGTTAAAAACAGAAAACATCTTTTTTATATTTTTGGCAAACCACTTATTTCGGGATAGGCTATTGTTGCAAACCAAAATTAGTGACATTTTTTTTTATGTGTATTAGTTAAGCTTTTGCAGCAAAATTAATTCGAGTTTATTCAAATACTAACTCGAGATAAACGATTTGTGTCAAATAATAATTGTTGGTTGTTAAAACTCATCTCGATTAGGCGATTATTGCAAATACGATTATTATATTCCATAAGGTTTCTTATATTGAGTCAAGTTTTTATAACGCGTGCAAGTAAGAGCAAAACATCAAAATTAAGAGTTTAGTGTTCGAAATAACGCATAATCAGTATAGAATATTTTTTTTGTTTTTATAATAAAAAATATTTTATAATGCTTAACATATTTTATGTTATGTGGTCTGTCGGTCTGTCGGTCTGCGTGTGCACGCGTGTGCCTCAAGTTGGGCTGAACCGATTTTGATGAAATTTTATATGTAAGTTTATTTCGACTGTGCCACGGATTGATAAGCTTTTCGGATATATTACTGCACTTTCAGCGGGTTTGTTTTACATTTTTGATCATTATAAAGGGTACATTTATACGATTTACTTGAAATTTCATATATAAGTTTCGCTCGACCGTCCGCGGCACCTCCTAACTTTTGACTAAAAACATTTTTGCGTGTATAAAGAGAAATAATCAACCTATTTCTTTGAAATTTAATAATTAAATTCTTCGTATTAAATCAATGAAGATATAAATTTTTTGGAAAGATCAGGGCTCGTCAACTGATCTGAAAGCCGATTTTACATTTCGTAGTCTGCGGAACGAATTAATGGAATTTCTTGAAATTTGATATTTGAGTTCAAGTTGTTGCCGTAATTAACAGGCGAGCATTTAAGGGAATTCGGGTAGCACAAAACGAAACTGTACTAAGAGCCAAATTTTATTAAGAGGAGTGTTAACTAGAATTAACTTACTAATGCCCTAAAAATAGGAAAGAAGTATAAAAAAGGTATTTTTATAATATTCTGTAAGGTTTTCACCTAACTAGAAACATTGCGGTCCGTTATGTGCTGACCGCATCAGTTTTTTTTAATGTATTAATGTTGGAAGTTTTAAGTAACGTAAAAATTATCCAACAAAAAATTTATCCACTTTAAATAAATGTATGTTAAAAATTTTGGAACTTGCTAGGAGAAATGAAATGATTGGAGCGGATGTTAAAGGTATTGCAATATGGCAAAGTGTTTTGAAACATAGAAATTAGCGAAACTAATCCTATAGTAAATAAACAAGCATCAAGACATCTTACTTTCAAAACCGAAGTAAATATTGTTTTGAAAAAACCAATTGACTTTTGTTGTGACTGTATTAATGATCCTGATTTTAAAATTTCTAAAGGAAAATTCTTCAGGATCCGACATAAATGACGGGTTCATTGAAAAAAATAAAATAGAAAAAGATGTTCAAAAAAATATAGACAACTCGTTTTCAAAGCAAAACAAATTAAAGAAATATTCAAAAAAAAGGGCTTTCATGATAGGAATTTGGGAAATGAATTTCAATGAAACTGAAAAGGCTATCAAGTTTCTTTTGTCGTAAAACTACAGCTGTATGATCTCCAATAACATGCAAGAGCAAATTTTTGAGTCCTATTGGGCAAGAGAACATATCTGTAGAAAATAGTTTATGTTTTCTCATTAATAGGTATATCTGAAACAAAAACAACATGCAAGATTATAACATATCAGCCATTTGAGAGAACGTAAATATCATTTACAATATAATTTACAATACGAAACGTGTAAGGTTGAAATTTGTAAAGCATGCTTTACACTGTGCCTTGATGAAATTTGTTTTCAAAAAAGTGTTTTAAACAAAAACGAATGGATACCACATATAAATAACTTCATGCTATAACTTTATTGGCACATTTTTATCAGATCCGTTGCACAATGAAGCCTTTTTGTAATTGAAATACTTTTTGAAACTCTCTTAAATGTAAAGAGCCACCAAACAGATTTCAAAAAATTTAATTCCTAAAATATTTTACCGTTTTTTATACTTTAAGACTTTAAGACTTTAAAAAACGAGTAAGACTAGAGATTTAGCAGATTAGACAGAGGGAGAATATACTATTACCATTCTTAAATTTAATGAAACAATTATTTTTAAATTTTTAATTTTTACTTGAAGTTTATTTATATGTTTAATGTTTATGTTTTTTATGACAATCTGTTTTTAATATTTTTGGTGACAATGATTTAAAAAGAGAGTAAAAAATCAAATAATGTAGTAATAATATATATTTTTTCCTTTTTAATATAATTTAAGTCACCTAAAACCATATTTTCAGTTTCGCAACAACGTCTTAAATTTAACGAAAATGAAAAAGTAATTTTTCTTTCACTTCGTCCATAATTATGAGACTACTATTAGTTGTTTTACATCAGATATAAGTTAGTCGCTTTTATTATACCCGTACGAACGCATGTTCAAAGGGTATACTAAATTTGCGTTACCGTTTGTAACGCTAAGAAATAATGCTCTGAGATATAGATTTAGGTGTATGTTTTTGATCAGCATCGAATTCTGAGTTGATTGAGCTTTGCTTGTCCGCCCGTCAGTCTCTGCGATAATTCAAAAACTAATTTAGATAAGTTCACCTAATTTCCCCAAATGATTTATTGTAGTAAGTGCCAGAACCCTTTTTAAATTGGACATGATCGGGGTACTGGTCTCAGAAACTATAAAAGCTGTAGTATTAAAATTTTACACAAACGAATATATTAGTAGGGCCAATGTGTATGATTAAAATCGTTGAAATTACTTAGCTCCTTCTGGAAGCTGGTATACAACTTCAAAAGTTATTTGGCTATATCTTTGAAACTATAAAAGCTGTGGTATTGAAATTTCACACAAGCGAATATATTAGTAGGGCCAATGTTTTTGATAAAAGTAGTTAAAATTGCTTGACTCCTTCTAATAGCTGCCATGCAACTTCAAAAGTAGCTTGACATACACAGTATTTTGAAAAACACAGTATTGAAATTTTGTATAAATTAACATGGAAATGCGGCAATTTAAAGTCATAGTCTGTCCCATTGTCAGTTATGGCAAATTTATTCGCACGTAGGATAACAAATTCGTACGGATATCGCAGAGCTGACACGGTCAACTCTATTTTTTCTCGTTTTTAATTATCTTTCATTCAAAAGAAAATTGGTTCACTTCATAACTTTTTTCAAAAATTTATTTTAAATTTTTAATTCATTTATTTCGAAATCACTAAAACAGACTTAAGTAGTTTGTGCTTGAAATCACTGATATATCTGGAGCTGTTATAACTGATACAGCTGTATTTATAAAATGATATAGGTTTTGTACAAATTATTAGTAATTATTTCGATTCTTTTGAATGCTTAGAATTTCGAATGATAAAGATGTTCATTAAAAATAATATTTTTATACATAAACAACTAGTCGTGTGTGCTTGCATTGCAAGCCTTCCAAGTATTATGCCTGTAGTTTTGAAATTGTGTTCCATTCTGTGGCTGAGATAGTTTAAGTTTCCTTTATTTCTTCAAAAACTCTCCCACAATATACATATAGCTTTGTTTTTTTCCTAATAAATAATAAGATAAAACTAAAATAAGAAAAGTTCTGAAAAACAATTACCCAAAAGTACATAATTAAAAAAATAATTAGTTCCTTTGAAATCTAATACCTTTTGAGTAATTTATTTTAGAACCTCGCTTTGAGTTATGTCGCATACAATCGTAAAATACCTTTTGCAATAAACACTTTAAGCGGTAACTTACTGTATACGCATGAAATAATTCGCTACTAAAATTCATGCACGTATGTATTTGGAGTTTATAATACATGCAAATAAAACGCGTGACTGTAACGTGACATATAGCAGACGATTTCTATGCAAAAAGTCTCAGTTTCGAACCCTGAAAAATGCGATCTACCAGGTGAACTTTTTTTTATTGATAATTTTAATTTTTTTTAATTGAAATTAAGAAAGCTTCAGCCTGACAAATCAATATCAGCGAGATCCCGTTCTGAATGTTTTTTTCAAAATACCCTACTTGTAAAAAGTTTAATGCAATAACATTTTATTATAAAATTTTGCCCTAAAAATATCGTCAAGAAGTTTAACGTAAACTTATGTTTTGCTTTCTAATACATTTTGCAACAAATTGCGAAAAGAATACATAACTAAATGCGTACGTACATATTTATTACAAAACAATGTAGATTTTATTAAAACATTACAATTTTTTTAAGAAAGTGATCACTTTTTGTTATAACTCACACTTCCAAATATGAATTTACATACAATATTTATACCACCAAAAGTAAATAAAAAATTACCCCTACAGGATGTAGTACCATTTTGTAAAAAATAGATACTAAGCATCTTTGGAGGAGGTGGAGGGGAGGGCGGGGGGAATTCTTGCTTTTTCTGGGACTTTTTTTTTTTTATTTTGTTTAAATTTTTTGTTGTATTTTTTTATAATATATATCAGATAAATATTATTATAAAAGTTTAAAGAAAACTTTCCAAAAAAATATTGTTATAATAGTTTGGAAAAATTCGCAAAAATTTTAAGTACATATATCGTCGACTGAGAATTAATTTTGACGCCAATTTTGACATTTTTAAACTGAGTATAGGGTAATGGGTTTTCAAGCACGCTCTTTTCAAATCTGCAAGCGGTTTTTTCCTATCTCTTGCCGTTTTCGAGATACAGAGTTTCATTTTATTCCATATCGACCCATATTTCCGTTTTGTCAGCATAATTTTATGCCAAACGCCATTTTTGAATTTTTTTATTCCATATCCATAGATAAATGAGTTTTTTCTTTTTGTAATTATAATAATCCATATCCACCGCCATACACGTGTCCGCGTTCATTGTTAGCAAAAAAATAGCCCAACACATTACATCATACGAAACTATCGATGACAGAATTATTAAGATCTCTGTAAATGCTAAACCTACGTGTCTCCATATAATACAAGTGTATATGCCGACATCTGAAGCAGAAGATGAAGAAATTGAGGCAACATATGGGAAAATAGAAGAAGCGTGTAAAAAAGTACCAAACAAGAAACCGTTGCTTATTATAGGAGATTTCAATGCTAAGGTCGGCAAAACATATGACGAACAACTGAAAGATGTTGTTGGAGCTTATGGCATTGGAGATAGGAATGAACGAGGAGAACGCCTGTTACAATTCTCTATAGACAACAATTTCTCTGTAATGAATACCATGTTCAAGCATCATCCGCGTAGGTTATCTACTTGGACACATCCGAACCAAATATATAAAAATCAAATAGATTACATATTGATCCGTAAAAGATGGAGAACCTCTGTACGAAACGTGAAAACTAGACCTGGTGCAGATTGTGATACCGACCACAAGTTACTGGTATGCAACTTTATGCTTAAACTTCATTGCATAAATAGACCGCAGCAGGGGCAAAAACTCACGATTACTGATAGGGATGGGTTTATGCAAAAGTTAATATCAACGTCACCTGATAACATACAAGAAACTGAAGGATCAAATGAATATTGGAACAAGTTCAAAAAATGGATAGTGTCAGCCGCAATAGAAAGCAGAACGATACAGAGGCAACAAAAACAACACTGGATTTCAAATACCACGCTGCAGCTTGTTGATAAGAGAAGAGAATTACGTCACCACGGTAGAACTACGAGTCGAGAAGAAATCAAAAAGCTGAACAAACAAATTAAAAAAGCTTGCTCCATGGACAAAAACAACCACATTGCGAAAGTTTGTGCCGATTTAGAGAGATACTCCACACAGAATGATACAAAAGAACTATTTAAAACGGTAAAGTATCTGGTGAAAGAATTCAATCCTCAAAAACAAATCATAAAAGATGAAAATGGAAAAACGTTCACAGATGAGAAAGAAGTTGCAGAAGTATGGAAACAATACTGTACAAAACTATTCAGTACCAGTGTTAATGATGTGTCAAATCTGCAGTTTGAGCAAGAACTGGAACCACAAATAATAAAATCTGAGGTAAGAAGCGCAATAAATAAACTAAAAAGCGGAAAATCGGCTGGAATAGATGGAATAACTGCAGAAATCTTGAAAGTAATGGAAGATCATGCCATAGATCACTTATTGGCCCTGTGTAATATTATATGGCAAACAGGTGTATGGCCAGATGACTAAGTGCATTCTATATTCATACCAATTTATAAAAAAGGCTCTCCTCAGATATGCTCAAACTATCGCACAGTTGCACTTATACCACACGCCAGCAAGGTATTTCTACATATTATACATGAAAGATTAAAAACCTTCCTCATGCCAGAAATATCAGAAGAACAAAGCGGCTTTGTCCCCGGGAAAGGAACTAGAGAACAAATATTAAATGTACGGCAGATCATCGAAAAAGTTAGGGAGTACAATCTGACCGCTTTTTTATGCTTTGTTGACTACAAGAAAGCCTTCGACTGCATCAAATGGGGATCGCTTTGGATGATTCTGGCTCGGATGGGAGTTCCTGGTCATTTGGTAAAAATAATTCACAGCCTGTATAACAACAACACCGCAACGGTTAGAGTCAACCAAATAACGTCAAACACATTTTCAACAAAGGGGGGCACAAGACAGGGCTGCATACTTTCACCATTGCTGTTTAACATCTATACCGAATATATAATGAGGGAAGTATTAGATGAGTGGGAAGGCGGAATATCTGTGGGTGGAAGAAAAATAAGCAATTTACGCTACGCGGATGATACACTCATTCTAGCCGAAAATGAATCCGAACTAGTTATGCAAATCGTTATGCAAAAGCTAACAACAATAAGTAGCAGATATGGTTTAGAAATTAACGTAGGAAAAACAAAAGTAATGATTATAGATAGAGCGCTAAATAATCAACCAAATATGACTGTGGCCGCTGGGTATGAAGTCGTAAGTAAGTTTAACTACTTGGGCTCCGTAATTTCAAACAATGGGAGCTGCTCAGACGAAATAAAGCGGAGGCTTACAATAGCAAGAACACAAACAGTCAAGTTAACCAAGATTTGGAAAGACAGAAACATAAGTAAAAATACAAAGTGTCGACTAGTAAATGCTCTGATATTCCCCATAGCAACTTATGCCGCAGAAACATGGACTATAAAGAAAAGCGACAGGAAAAAAATCGAGAGCTTTGAGCTGTGGATATACCGAAGAGTGCTTAGAATACCATATACAGAACACCGCACTAACAATTCGGTATTGCAAGAGCTAAATATTAACCATAGACTGATGAAGAAGATTAGCGAGTCATATTTGAGATATTTTGGCCATATTGCTAGGCGTAATGGAAAAATGGAAAAATTGATTGTTGAGGGAAAAGTTGATGGAAAAAGAGCTAGGGGTCGATCACCTAATAGATGGATAGATCAAGTACGAAAACTAACACACAAAACTGCTGCAGAATCAACTCACCTTGCGCAAGATCGGAATGCTTGGAAGGAGTATCTAAAACATAACATCGAAGATTAAACACATAGTGCCACCACGCCCTGAACAGGGTAAAAGGAAGCAGAGAGAGAGACACGTGTCCGGATTCAAAGTTTCGAAGTAAGTTGAGAATTATTTTATTCCACGTTCCTGGCTTAATTGAGTTTATATTGACATGGAATAATATAAAACTAAATTTATAAAATTGTTGTTATATTCCACATCCATATAAAATGCATTCCAAGCTTACAAGTTTGTTAACAAAATTTCAGTATTATTTTCATAAATATTCAATACCAGGCCATTCCCTTATTCAAGAAGTGGATTGCGTACATTCTTGTGTAGATCGATTTTTGCATGACTTGGAAATATATAGTCCATTTCATTTAATTAAATTACTGCAAGCTATGAATTTTGATAAAGTAAAACTGAAAATTATACAGATGTGCGCAAACGATTTTAAGTCATTTTCTAAAATTTCTCAACAGATGGGTTATCAGCAAGTGCCTTTTAATAAAATAAAAATAATGTTGTATGAAAAGGAGTATCCACTTATTTTAAAATACAAAACGTGTTATGAACAAGTGGAATACCAAACAATAAATTTAATTAAAAAAGGCAATAAGAAAACATTGCCGACATCAAAAAATATATTACAAAGTAAAGTACAAATTCTATCTACCAAAACAGAAGTGACAAAGCAAAAAATAAGTGATATAAAAGACTTATTAAAGTACCTGCCAGAGACTGATAGAACTTATTTTCAAGCTCTACTCAAAATTAAATAAAACCAAAAACCAGAAACTAATTTTTTATAAAAAAATATTTTAAGTTCTTAACTGTTAAGATAAAATGTTATTATTATATTTAAGGCAGGACATTGGTGCAGTGGTTATGGCACCGGCCCTTTAACCGAAGGGTCTCGGGTTCAAACCCCGGTCAGGTCACTATAAAAAATTCAATATTATATAACTTAATATGCAATACTAATAAATATTATACAAGTAATTTTCAAATATTCATAATATCCGATACTAAAGACTAAGAAAAATAAACAGTAAATATTAATAAACTGAAATATTTAATATAAATAAAAAAAAAAATAAGGTAGACTAGTCACCTACCTAGATAACTCTCTATGACTGTAGAAACTAGGGCATGATTAGATATGCATGCACTAGCCCTGTACTCCTCCTAGGAGTGAAGAAGGACAAAAAAAAATAAAAATATTTAAGGCTGAAGTTGTTATACTTTTCATTTTTTTAAATTAAATTGTTATCATTAATTAATATTTTTAGTTTACGAAAACAAATGCTGTGAAAAAAAGCTTTATGTTTAATATGTTTTTTAAATTATTTCAACTAAAAAATAAAAACAAAAAGTGAGAACAATTCGTTTTTATTTCACATTCTTAGTTTTTAAAATAATTTAGGCCACACGGCAAGACTTTTAAAAGAACTTTTAAATTTTTAGTTTATTTTATAGTATTCCATATCCAACTCATTTTAGGCCACCTCATACAATGTAAAAAAAAAAATCAACAAATGTATGAGTTGGACTAAATTAATTCTGCGACCTTCCTTTCCAAAAGTGCTTATAACTTTAAACTAGCTTCTAGAGTGTCCTTGGTCAATCTTGAAATTTAAAGAAAAATGTTCCAATATTATTATTAAATAACAAAAAAGGGTCATTTTTCGACTAGTTTTTTCATTAAATTTAATCAAACTTTCAAATTCGATTTTCTCGAAACTAACTAAATGGCGCGTGGAATAAAATAATTCTCAGCCGACGATATGTGTGAATGTATATTTTTTTTAAGCTTCCTGAGTAATTTTTTGTTTTTTTTTTTTTTTCTAATATATAACAGATAAATATTATTATAAAAGTTTAAAGAAAATTTCCAAAAAAAATATTGTTATAATAGTTAAGTACATAAAAATGTATGTATATTTTTTTTTAAAGCTTCCTAACCAATTTCTTTAAACTTTCTATAAAAATTGAATAATATTCAAAACTGTGGTTTGGCATATAAATACACATAATTATTACATTATGGGGGTAATATATAGAAATAAATTTTTCAAATAAAGAAAAGGTTTAGGCAAAAATAAAATAATAATTATATTCAAATATATGTATGTACTGCTGTAAATGTTTAACTGTAAAATGTTTTTCTTTTGGAACAATAATAATAAAATTCTAACTACATACGTACATATATTCTATATGTATATTTTTTTAAAGCTTGCTGACGAAACATAATATTCAAAATAATAACAAATGAAGCATTAATATTCAGATGCCACAAAACATCTGATGTCTGATAAAAGATAACATTTATTTAAGTTTATTTCGATTTTTCGAACTTAAAATATGTGAGATCATTTTCGAATATTATTTATTTCTCGTTCTCGGCTTTTGAAAAAGAAAAATGTGCTCTTGTTTTACAAAATTTTTTTCAGAAAATCTTAAAATAGGGCTATTTCGGGGCTAAAAATTTTCAATGTCAGATTTTTCTGGGACCCTAGAGGCAAAAGCCTATCTAATGTCTTTTGTCCCATGTCTCTAGCCCTTCTAGAAGTTCCCGTACTTTTTGGTACCTATTAGAAACTGTTTGGCATATAGAAACACATAATTATTAAATCATAGGGGTAACATACAGAAATAAATTTTTCAAATAAAGAAAAGGTTTAGGCATAAATAAAATAATATTTTTATTCAAATATAATGTATGTAAACGAATGTATTAGAATAGAACATTTTTAAATTTTTTGTTCATAAAATTTGAAACAAAATTTTAAGCACAAACATACATAATTATGAATGTATATAGAATTAAATTTTTCAAATAAAGAAAAGGTTTAGGCAAAAACAAAATAATAATTTTGATATAGATATGTTTTTTTAATAAATAATAAGATAAAACTTAAAATAAGAAAAATTCTTAAAATAATTACCGAAAAATACTTACTTAAACAAATAATAAGTTCTTTTGAGATCTCATACCTTTTGAGTAATTTATTTTAGAACCTAACTTTGAGTTATGTCGCATAAAGTCGTAAAATACCTTTTACACTTTTTATGCACTATTAATTCGTTACTAAAATGCATGCACGTATGAATTTGAAGTTTATAGTACATGCGAATAAACGCGAGACTGTAGAATGAGTATATTTTTTTTAAATTAAAATTAAAATATTTTTTTGAAAATACCCTATTTGTAAAAAGTTTAATGCAATAGAATAACATTTTCTTATAAAATTTTGCCCTATAAATATATTGTCAAGAAGTTTAATGTACACTTGCATATGTTTTGCTTACTAATACATTTTGCAGCAGATCACGAAAAGAATACATAAATGCGTACGTACATACTTATTATAAAACAGTGTAGATTTTATTAAAACTTTACAATTTTCTTAAGAAAGTGATCACTTTTTGTTATAACTCACACTTCCAAATATGAATTTACATACAATATTTATACAACCAAAAGTAAATAAAAAATTACCCATACCATATGTAGTACCATTTTGTAGAAAACGCTTACAAAGCATCTTGAGAGGGGATGAAGGGAGAGGGCGGATGGAATTCTTGCTTTTTCTGGGGCCTTAGAGGCAAAACTCTATCTAATGCCTTTTGTCCCATGTCTCTAGCCCTTCTAGAAGTACCCGTACTTTTTACCACCTGAGAAGTAGCTATATATATATAATGTACAATATGATGGTTTTCGATGAGTTATACAAAATATGAATAAAATATAGAATTACAAAGGAAAATTCAAGGTATTGCGTAGCCTAGTGGTTAGTGTCATATTTTTCTTTTTTTGGATTATTTTAAAAATTTTTTTTTATTTTGTTTAAATATTTTGTTTTATTTTTTTTTTTAATGTATAACAGATGAATATTATTATGAAAATTTAAAGAAAGTTTCCAAAAAAAAAATTGTTACAATAGTTAAGTACATAAATATGTATGTAAATATTTTTTTAAAGCTTCCTCAATAATTTTTTTAAGCTTTCTATATGAATTGAATAATATTCAAATTTGTGGTTTGGCATATAGAAACACATAATTATTAAATCACGGGGGAAACATAAGAAATAAATTTTTCAAATAAAGAAAAGGTTTAGGCATAAATAAAATAATATTTTTATTCAAATATATGTATGAACATTAATGTATTAGAATTGAAAAAAATTGTTACAATAGTTAAGTACATAAATATGTATGTATATATTTTTTTAAAGCTTCCTAACTAATTTTTTTAAGCTTTCTATATGAATTGAATAATATTCAAGTTTGTGGTTTGGCATATAGAAAGACATATTTATTAAATCATGGGTGAAACATAAGAAATAAATTTTTCAAATAAAGAAAAGGTTTAGGCATAAACAAAATAATATTTTTATTCAAATATATGTATGAACATTGATGTATTAGAATTGAACATTTTAAAATTTTTTGTTCAAAAAATTTGAAATAAAACTTTAAGCAAAAACGTACATAATAATGAATGTATACCTATTTTTTTAAAACTGCGGGTGAACATATAGAAATAAGTTTCTCAAATAAAGAAAAGGTTTAGATTAAAATAAAATAATAATTGTATTCAAATATATGTATGTACATATAAATGTAGTTTTTCAAATAAAGAAAAGGTTTAGGCAAAAACAAAATAATAATTTTATTCAAATATATGTATGTACATATGAATGTATTAAAATTTAGCATTTTACAGTTTTTCGTTTGGAACAATAATAGTAAATTTCTAACTACATACGTACATATATTCTGTATGTATATTTTTTTAAAGCTTGCTGACGAAACGTAATGTTCAAAACAACAACGAATGAAATATTGATATTCAGATGCCACAAAACATCTGATGTGCGATAAAAGCTGACATTTATTTACGTTAAGATTAATTCGATTATGCGAACCAAAAATATGTGAGATCATTATATTTTCAAATATTATTTATTTCCCGGTTTGTGTTTCTAATATGTTAATAACGTAAAACGTATCATTTATTTCTTGGTTTGTGTTTCTAATT
This sequence comes from Condylostylus longicornis, assembly GCF_029603195.1. Taxonomy (NCBI): domain Eukaryota; kingdom Metazoa; phylum Arthropoda; class Insecta; order Diptera; family Dolichopodidae; genus Condylostylus; species Condylostylus longicornis. The sequence goes on from NW_026578037.1 coordinate 463,272, forward strand.
ATAAAAAGTACAAAAGAAAAACGTGCTTTTGTTATACAAAAATTTTTTCAGAAAATCTTAAAATAGAGCTATTTCGGGGCTAAAAAGTTCCAATATCAGATTTTTCTGGGACCCTAGAGGCAAAACTCTACCTAAACCCTTTTGTCCCATATCTCTAGCCCTTCTAGAAGTACCCGTACTCTTTTCCATCTGAGAAGTAGCTATATATATATAATGTAACATAGGATGGTTTTTGAAGAGTTATACGAAATATGAATAAAATATAGAATTATAAAGGGAAATTCAAGGTACTGCGTAGCCTAGTGGGTAGCGTGGTAGTCTGATAGCCAGGAGGTTATTGGATCAATGCTTGCCTGGATGGTGTCATATTTTTCTTTTTTTGGATTATTTTAAAAATTTTTTTTTATTTTGTTGAAATTTTTTGTTTTATTTTTTTTTTTAATGTATAACAGATAAATATTATTATAAAAATTTAAAGAAAATTTCCAAAAAAAAAATTGTTTCAATAGTTAAGTACATAAATATGTATGTAAATATTTTTTTAAAGGTTCCTAACTAATTTTTTTAAGCTTTCTATATGAATTGAATAATATTCAAATTTGTGGTTTGGCATATAGAAACACATAATTATTAAATCACGGGGGAAACATAAGAAATAAATTTTTCAAATAAAGAAAAGGTTTAGGCATAAATAAAATAATATTTTTATTCAAATATATGTATGAACATTAATGTATTAGAATTGAAAAAAATTGTTACAATAGTTAAGTACATAAATATGTATGTATATATTTTTTTAAAGCTTCCTAACTAATTTTTTTAAGCTTTCTATATGAATTGAATAATATTCAAATTTGTGGTTTGGCATATAGAAAGACATAATTATTAAATCACGGGGGAAACATAAGAAATAAATTTTTCAAATAAAGAAAAGGTTTAGGCATAAATAAAATAATATTTTTATTCAAATATTTGTATGAACATTGATGTATTAGAATTGAACATTTTAAAATTTTTTGTTCAAAAAATTTGAAATAAAATTTTAAGCAAAAACGTACATAATTATGAATGTATACCTATTTTTTTAAAACTGCGGGTGAACATATAGAAATAAGTTTCTCAAATAAAGAAAAGGTTTAGATTAAAATAAAATATTAATTGTATTCAAATATATGTATGTACATATGAATGTAGTTTTTCAAATAAAGAAAAGGTTTAGGCAAAAACAAAATAATAATTTTATTCAAATATATGTATGTACATATGAATGTATTAAAATTTAGCATTTTACAGTTTTTCGTTTGGAACAATAATAGTAAATTTCTAACTACATACGTACATATATTCTGTATGTATATTTTTTTAAAGCTTGCTGACGAAACGTAATGTTCAAAACAACAACGAATGAAATATTGATATTCAGATGCCACAAAACATCTGATGTGTGATAAAAGCTGACATTTATTTACGTTAAGATTAATTCGATTATGCGAACCAAAAATATGTGAGATCATTATATTTTCAAATATTATTTATTTCCCGGTTTGTGTTTCTAATATGTTAATAACGTAAAACGTAAAACGTATAATTTATTTCTTGGTTTGTGTTTCTAATTATAATAAAGTTGGGTCAAACCAATGGTTTGTATTGTAGCACTTTTCCCTTCAACAAGAGAAAATACTGCTTTTAAAAACAGTCTATGTATATCTACCACACTATTAAAATTATTTTCATTTATAAACGAAACTATTTCTAGGATAGCATATAGTTAGGATGAACCATTTATGCAGTCTTTGAAATAAAGCAAAATTTAATATAAACAGGGGTTAACATAATGCTCGATTTTAAGGGTTAATTGTGTCAGTTAAGAAAAATAATTATATTTTTTAATGTCATGGAATTTACCGTTAACTTTTTGCGTTTATAGAAATTTGAAAAAACTTGTGGTTTCAGAAATATAAGGTGTCAAAAATGCAAATTTTACAAAATTCAAGAGGCCATAACTTGAGAGGGGGAGGAGATGGAAAAAAATTTTTTTCTAACAAAATGAACTAATTGCTAATGTCTAAAAGCCCCTAAAATTTCAAGCTTCTGCAGGCTGGGGTCTAGAAGAAAAACGACATTAAATATTTGGAAAAAAAGGACTTTAGATAACGGTAAATTTTAACGGCCATTTTGTTTTTCTAAAGCTTAACTATAGTATACCGCAGTAGGGGAAGCAAGCCACTGCCTTTCTGCGTTTGCAAAATTTCAAAAATGCTTATGGTTTCATTGCAACAAATAGTTAAAATATGCCATTTTTAGTTCTTTGGGGGGTATAAATTCTAGAGGGGGGGAGATAGGTAAAAATTTTGTTCTACGGAAATAAGTTTCTAGTGAAGATCTATGTACGTATTAAATTTCAGCTTTCTATCTTTAAGAATGTAGAAGTTTTGTAAACAGACACACGGACAGACGGACGGACGGACGGACGGACGGACGGACGGACAGACGGACAGAGTGAAACTAATAAGCACTTTTTTTCAAAAAATTTTTGGAAAAGTGCTAAAAAGTATAAAAGAAAAACGTGCTTTTGTTATACAAAAATTTTTTCAGAAAATCTTAAAATAGAGCTATTTCGGGGCTAAAAAGTTCCAATATCAGATTTTTCTGGGACCCTAGAGGCAAAACTCTACCTAATGCCTTTTGTCCCATATCTCTAGCCCCTCTAGAAGTACCCGTACTCTTTTCCATCTGAGAAGTAGCTATATATATATAATGTAACATAGGATGGTTTTTAAAGAGTTATACGAAATATGAATAAAATATAGAATTATAAAGGGAAATTCAAGGTAATGTGTAGCCTAGTGGGTAGCGTGGTAGTCTGATAGCCAGAAGGTTATTGGATCAATGCTTGCCTGGATGGTGTCATATTTTTCTTTTTTTGGATTATTTTAAAATTTTTTTTTTATTTTGTTTAAATTTTTTGTTTTATTTTTTTTTTAATGTATAACAGATAAATATTATTATAAAAATTTAAAGAAAATTTCCAAAAAAAAAAATTGTTACAATAGTTAAGTACATAAATATGTATGTATATATTTTTTTAAAGCTTCCTAACTAATTTTTTTAAGCTTTCTATATGAATTGAATAATATTCAAATTTGTGGTTTGGCATATAGAAAGACATAATTATTAAATCATGGGTGAAACATAAGAAATAAATTTTTCAAATAAAGAAAAAGTTTAGGCATAAATAAAATAATATTTTTATTCAAATATATGTATGAACATTGATGTATTAGAATTGAACATTTTAAAATTTTTTGTTCAAAAAATTTGAAATAAAATTTTAACCAAAAACGTACATAATTATGAATGTATACCTATTTTTTTAAAACTGCGGGTGAACATATAGAAATAAGTTTCTCAAATAAAGGTTTAGGTTAAAATAAAATAATAATTGTATTCAAATATATATATGTACATATGAATGTAATTTTTTTAAATAAAGAAAAGGTTTAGGCAAAAACAAAATAATGATTTTATTCAAATATATGTATGTATATATAAATGTATTAAAATTTAGCATTTTACAGTTTTCCGTTTGGAACAATAAAAATAAAATTCTAACTACATACGTACATACATATATTCTGTATGTACATATATTTTTTTAAAGCTTGCTGACGAAACGTAATGTTCAAAACAATAACAAATGAAATATTAATATTCAGATGTCACAAAACATCTGATGTCTGATAAAAGCTGACATTTATTTACGTTGAGATTAATTCGTTTATCAGAAACAAAAATATGTGAGATCATTATATTTTCAAATATTATTTATTTCTCGGTTTGTGTTTCTAATAATAAAAATAACGTAAAACGTATCATTTATTTCTTGGTTTGTGTTTCTAATTATAAAAAGTATAAAAGAAAAACGTGCTTTTGTTATACAAACATTTTTTCAGAAAATCTTAAAATAGAGCTATTTCGGGGCTAAAAAGTTCCAATGTCAGATTTTTCTGGAACCCTAGAGGCAAAACTCTATTTAATGCCCTTTGTCCCATGTCTCTAACCCTTCCAGAAGTACCCGTACTTTTTACCACCTGAGAAGTAGCTATATAATGTAAAATAGGATGGTTTTTGAAGATTTATACGAAATATGAATATAATATAGAATTAATAAGAGAAATTCAATGTACTGCGTAGCCTAGTGGTTAGCGTGGTAGTCTCATAGCCAGAAGGTTATTGGATCAATGCTTGCCTGGATGTTGTTTTTTTCTTTTTTTGGATTATTTTAAAAATTTTTTTTTTTATTTTGTTTAAATTTTGTATTTTATTTTTTTTTAATATATAACAGATAAATGTTACATAAAAGTTTAAAGAAAATTTCCAAAAAAATATTCTTATAATAGTTTGGAAAAATTCGCAAAAATTTTAAGTACATAAATATGTATGTATGTATATTTTTTTAAAGCTTCCTGAGTAATTTTTTTTAAGCTTTCTATATGAATTTAATAATATTCAAAACTGTAGAATATATAGAAATAAATTTTAAACGCATAATTATTAAATCATGGGAGTAAACATACAAAAATTAATTTTTCAAATAAAGAAAAGGTTTAGTCAAAAACAAAATAATAATTTTATTCATATATATGTATGTATGAATATATGTGTGTATGTATATATGAATGGATTAGAATTGAAGATTTTGAAATTTTTCGTTCCAACATATGAACGTATGTACATATGAATGTATTAGAATCGAAAATTAAAAAAGAAACAAAAACAAAATAATAATTTATGTATGTAAAAATATATGTATGTATGTATATATGAATACATGTGTGTATGTATGTATATATGAATGGATTAGAATTGAAGATTTTAAAATTTTTCGTTCCAACATATGAACGTATGTAGATATGAATGTATTAGAATCGAAAATTTTGAAATTTTGCTGTTGGAAAAATTAGAAATAAAATTATTAACACAAACACACGTTATTATGAATGTATACCTACCTAGTTTTTTTAAAACTGCGAGTTAACATATAGAAATAAATTTCTCAAATAAAGAAAAGGTTTAGGTTAAAATAAAATAATAATTGTATTCAAATATATGTATGTACATATGAATGTAATTTTTTTAAATAAAGAAAAGGTTTAGGCAAAAACAAAATAATAATTTTATTCAAATATATGTATGTATATATAAATGTATTAAAATTTAGCATTTTACAGTTTTCCGTTTGGAACAATAAAAATAAAATTCTTACTACATACGTACATACATATATTCTGTATGTACATATATTTTTTTAAAGCTTGCTGACGAAACGTAATGTTCAAAACAATAACAAATGAAATATTAATATTCAGATGTCACAAAACATCTGATGTCTGATAAAAGCTGACATTTATTTACGTTAAGATTAATTCTTTTATCCGCAACAAAAATATGTGAGATCATTATATTTTCAAATATTATTTATTTCTCGGTTTGTGTTTCTAATAATAAAAATAACGTAAAACGTATCATTTATTTCTTGGTTTGTGTTTCTAATTATAAAAAGTATAAAAGAAAAACGTGCTTTTGTTATACAAAAATTTTTTCAGAAAATCTTAAAATAGAGCTATTTCGGGGCTAAAAAGTTCCAATGTCAGATTTTTCTGGTACCCTAGAGGCAAAACTCTACCTAATGCCTTTTGTCCCATGTCTCTAGCCCTTCTAGAAGTACCCGTACTTTTTACCACCTCAGAAGTAGCTATATATATATAATGTAAAATAGGATGGTTTTTGAAGAGTTATACGAAATATGAATAAAATATAGAATTAATAAGAGAAATTCAATGTACTGCGTAGCCTAGTGGTTAGCGTGGTAGTCTCATAGCCAGAAGGTTATTGGATCAATGCTTGCCTGGATGTTGTATTTTTCTTTTTTTGGATTATTTTAAAAAATTTTTTTTTTATTTTGTTTAAATTTTGTATTTTAATTTTTTTTAATATATGACAGATAAATGTTATATAAAAGTTTAAAGAAAATTTCCAAAAAAATATTCTTATAATAGTTTGGAAAAATTCGCAAAAATTTTAAGTACATAAATATGTATGTATGTATATTTCTTTTTAAAGCTTCCTGAGTAATTTTTTTTAAGCTTTCTATATGAATTTAATAATATTCAAAACTGTAGAATATATAGAAATAAATTTTAAACGCATAATTATTAAATCATGGGAGTAAACATACAAAAATTAATTTTTCAAATAAAGAAAAGGTTTAGTCAAAAACAAAATAATAATTTATGTATGTAAAAATATATGTATGTATCAATATATGAATATATGTGTGTATGTATATATGAATGGATTAGAATTGAAGATTTTTAAATTTTTCGTTCCAACATATGAACGTATGTACATATGAATGTATTAGAATCGAAAATTTTGAAATTTTGCTGTTGGAAAAATTAGAAATAAAATTATAAATGCAAACATACATAATTACGAATGGATACCTATTTTTTTTAAACTGTGAGTGAACATATAGGATTGAATTTTCCACATAAAGAACAGGTTTCGTCAAAAACAAATTAATAATTTATGTATGTAAAAATATATGTATGTTTGTATATATGAATATATGTGTGTATTTATATATGAATGGATTAGAATTGAAGATTTTAAAATTTTTCGTTCCAACATATGAACGTATGTACATATATGAATGTATTAGAATCGAAAATTTTGAAATTTTGCTGTTGGAAAAATTAGAAATAAAATTATAAATGCAAACATACATAATTACGAATGGATACCTGTTTTTTTTAAACTGTGAGTGAACATATAGGATTGAATTTTCCACATAAAGAGCAAGTTTCGTCAAAAACAAATTAATAATTTATGTATGTAAAAATATATGTATGTTTGTATATATGAATATATGTGTGTATTTATATATGAATGGATTAGAATTGAAGATTTTAAAATTTTTCGTTCCAACATATGAACGTATGTACATATATGAATGTATTAGAATCGAAAATTTTGAAATTTTGCTGTTGGAAAAATTAGAAATAAAATTATAAATGCAAACATACATAATTATGAATGGATACCTGGTTTTTTAAACTGTGGGTGAACATATAGGATTGAATTTTCCAAATAAAGAAAAGGTTTCGTCAAAAACAAAATAATAATTTATGTATGTAAAAATATATGTATGTTTGTATATATGAATATATGTGTGTATGTATATATGAGTGGATTAGAATTGAAGATTTTAAAATTTTTCGTTCCAACATATGAACGTATGTACATATATGAATGTATTAGAATCGAAAATTTTGAAATTTTGCTGTTGGAAAAATTAGAAATAAAATTATAAATGCAAACATACATAATTACGAATGGATACCTGTTTTTTTTAAACTGTGAGTGAACATATAGGATTAAATTTTCCACATAAAGAACAGGTTTCGTCAAAAACAAATTAATAATTTATGTATGTAAAAATATATGTATGTTTGTATATATGAATATATGTGTGTATTTATATATGAATGGATTAGAATTGAAGATTTTAAAATTTTTCGTTCCAACATATGAACGTATGTACATATATGAATGTATTAGAATCGAAAATTTTGAAATTTTGCTGTTGGAAAAATTAGAAATAAAATTATAAATGCAAACATACATAATTATGAATGGATACCTGGTTTTTTAAACTGTGGGTGAACATATAGGATTGAATTTTCCAAATAAAGAAAAGGTTTCGTCAAAAACAAAATAATAATTTATGTATGTAAAAATATATGTATGTTTGTATATATGAATATATGTGTGTATGTATATATGAGTGGATTAGAATTGAAGATTTTAAAATTTTTCGTTCCAACATATGAACGTATGTACATATATGAATGTATTAGAATCGAAAATTTTGAAATTTTGCTGTTGGAAAAATTAGAAATAAAATTATAAATGCAAACATACATAATTATGAATGGATACCTGGTTTTTTAAACTGTGGGTGAACATATAGGATTGAATTTTCCAAATAAAGAAAAGGTTTCGTCAAAAACAAAATAATAATTTATGTATGTAAAAATATATGTATGTTTGTATATATGAATATATGTGTGTATGTATATATGAGTGGATTAGAATTGAAGATTTTAAAATTTTTCGTTCCAACATATGAACGTATGTACATATATGAATGTATTAGAATCGAAAATTTTGAAATTTTGCTGTTGGAAAAATTAGAAATAAAATTATAAATGCAAACATACATAATTATGAATGGATACCTGGTTTTTTAAACTGTGGGTGAACATATAGGATTGAATTTTCCAAATAAAGAAAAGGTTTCGTCAAAAACAAAATAATAATTTATGTATGTAAAAATATATGTATGTTTGTATATATGAATATATGTGTGTATGTATATATGAGTGGATCAGAATTGAAGATTTTAAAATTTTTCGTCCCAACATATGAACGTATGTACATATGAATATATTAGAATCGAAAATTTTGAAATTTTGCTGTTGGAAAAATTAGAAATAAAATTATAAATGCAAACATACATAATTATGAATGGATACCTGGTTTTTTAAACTGTGGGTGAACATATAGGATTGAATTTTCCAAATAAAGAAAAGGTTTCGTCAAAAACAAAATAATAATTTATGTATGTAAAAATATATGTATGTTTGTATATATGAATATATGTGTGTATGTATATATGAGTGGATTAGAATTGAAGATTTTAAAATTTTTCGTTCCAACATATGAACGTATGTACATATATGAATGTATTAGAATCGAAAATTTTGAAATTTTGCTGTTGGAAAAATTAGAAATAAAATTATAAATGCAAACATACATAATTATGAATGGATACCTGGTTTTTTAAACTGTGGGTGAACATATAGGATTGAATTTTCCAAATAAAGAAAAGGTTTCGTCAAAAACAAAATAATAATTTATGTATGTAAAAATATATGTATGTTTGTATATATGAATATATGTGTGTATGTATATATGAGTGGATTAGAATTGAAGATTTTAAAATTTTTCGTTCCAACATATGAACGTATGTACATATATGAATGTATTAGAATCGAAAATTTTGAAATTTTGCTGTTGGAAAAATTAGAAATAAAATTATAAATGCAAACATACATAATTACGAATGGATACCTGTTTTTTTAAAACTGCGAGTTAACATATAGAAATAAATTTCTCAAATAAAGAAAAGGTTTAGGTTAAAATAAAATAATAATTGTATTCAAATATATGTATGTACATATGAATGTAATTTTTTTAAATAAAGAAAAGGTTTAGGCAAAAACAAAATAATAATTTTATTCAAATATATGTATGTATATATAAATGTATTAAAATTTAGCATTTTACAGTTTTCCGTTTGGAACAATAAAAATAAAATTCTTACTACATACGTACATACATATATTCTGTATGTACATATATTTTTTTAAAGCTTGCTGACGAAACGTAATGTTCAAAACAATAACAAATGAAATATTAATATTCAGATGTCACAAAACATCTGATGTCTGATAAAAGCTGACATTTATTTACGTTAAGATTAATTCTTTTATCCGCAACAAAAATATGTGAGATCATTATATTTTCAAATATTATTTATTTCTCGGTTTGTGTTTCTAATAATAAAAATAACGTAAAACGTATCATTTATTTCTTGGTTTGTGTTTCTAATTATAAAAAGTATAAAAGAAAAACGTGCTTTTGTTATACAAAAATTTTTTCAGAAAATCTTAAAATAGAGCTATTTCGGGGCTAAAAAGTTCCAATGTCAGATTTTTCTGGTACCCTAGAGGCAAAACTCTACCTAATGCCTTTTGTCCCATGTCTCTAGCCCTTCTAGAAGTACCCGTACTTTTTACCACCTCAGAAGTAGCTATATATATATAATGTAAAATAGGATGGTTTTTGAAGAGTTATACGAAATATGAATAAAATATAGAATTAATAAGAGAAATTCAATGTACTGCGTAGCCTAGTGGTTAGCGTGGTAGTCTCATAGCCAGAAGGTTATTGGATCAATGCTTGCCTGGATGTTGTATTTTTCTTTTTTTGGATTATTTTAAAAAATTTTTTTTTTATTTTGTTTAAATTTTGTATTTTAATTTTTTTTAATATATGACAGATAAATGTTATATAAAAGTTTAAAGAAAATTTCCAAAAAAATATTCTTATAATAGTTTGGAAAAATTCGCAAAAATTTTAAGTACATAAATATGTATGTATGTATATTTCTTTTTAAAGCTTCCTGAGTAATTTTTTTTAAGCTTTCTATATGAATTTAATAATATTCAAAACTGTAGAATATATAGAAATAAATTTTAAACGCATAATTATTAAATCATGGGAGTAAACATACAAAAATTAATTTTTCAAATAAAGAAAAGGTTTAGTCAAAAACAAAATAATAATTTATGTATGTAAAAATATATGTATGTATCAATATATGAATATATGTGTGTATGTATATATGAATGGATTAGAATTGAAGATTTTTAAATTTTTCGTTCCAACATATGAACGTATGTACATATGAATGTATTAGAATCGAAAATTTTGAAATTTTGCTGTTGGAAAAATTAGAAATAAAATTATAAATGCAAACATACATAATTACGAATGGATACCTATTTTTTTTAAACTGTGAGTGAACATATAGGATTGAATTTTCCATATAAAGAACAGGTTTCGTCAAAAACAAATTAATAATTTATGTATGTAAAAATATATGTATGTTTGTATATATGAATATATGTGTGTATTTATATATGAATGGATTAGAATTGAAGATTTTAAAATTTTTCGTTCCAACATATGAACGTATGTACATATATGAATGTATTAGAATCGAAAATTTTGAAATTTTGCTGTTGGAAAAATTAGAAATAAAATTATAAATGCAAACATACATAATTACGAATGGATACCTGTTTTTTTTAAACTGTGAGTGAACATATAGGATTGAATTTTCCACATAAAGAACAAGTTTCGTCAAAAACAAATTAATAATTTATGTATGTAAAAATATATGTATGTTTGTATATATGAATATATGTGTGTATTTATATATGAATGGATTAGAATTGAAGATTTTAAAATTTTTCGTTCCAACATATGAACGTATGTACATATATGAATGTATTAGAATCGAAAATTTTGAAATTTTGCTGTTGGAAAAATTAGAAATAAAATTATAAATGCAAACATACATAATTATGAATGGATACCTGGTTTTTTAAACTGTGGGTGAACATATAGGATTGAATTTTCCAAATAAAGAAAAGGTTTCGTCAAAAACAAAATAATAATTTATGTATGTAAAAATATATGTATGTTTGTATATATGAATATATGTGTGTATGTATATATGAGTGGATTAGAATTGAAGATTTTAAAATTTTTCGTTCCAACATATGAACGTATGTACATATATGAATGTATTAGAATCGAAAATTTTGAAATTTTGCTGTTGGAAAAATTAGAAATAAAATTATAAATGCAAACATACATAATTACGAATGGATACCTGTTTTTTTTAAACTGTGAGTGAACATATAGGATTAAATTTTCCACATAAAGAACAGGTTTCGTCAAAAACAAATTAATAATTTATGTATGTAAAAATATATGTATGTTTGTATATATGAATATATGTGTGTATTTATATATGAATGGATTAGAATTGAAGATTTTAAAATTTTTCGTTCCAACATATGAACGTATGTACATATATGAATGTATTAGAATCGAAAATTTTGAAATTTTGCTGTTGGAAAAATTAGAAATAAAATTATAAATGCAAACATACATAATTATGAATGGATACCTGGTTTTTTAAACTGTGGGTGAACATATAGGATTGAATTTTCCAAATAAAGAAAAGGTTTCGTCAAAAACAAAATAATAATTTATGTATGTAAAAATATATGTATGTTTGTATATATGAATATATGTGTGTATGTATATATGAGTGGATTAGAATTGAAGATTTTAAAATTTTTCGTTCCAACATATGAACGTATGTACATATATGAATGTATTAGAATCGAAAATTTTGAAATTTTGCTGTTGGAAAAATTAGAAATAAAATTATAAATGCAAACATACATAATTATGAATGGATACCTGGTTTTTTAAACTGTGGGTGAACATATAGGATTGAATTTTCCAAATAAAGAAAAGGTTTCGTCAAAAACAAAATAATAATTTATGTATGTAAAAATATATGTATGTTTGTATATATGAATATATGTGTGTATGTATATATGAGTGGATTAGAATTGAAGATTTTAAAATTTTTCGTTCCAACATATGAACGTATGTACATATATGAATGTATTAGAATCGAAAATTTTGAAATTTTGCTGTTGGAAAAATTAGAAATAAAATTATAAATGCAAACATACATAATTATGAATGGATACCTGGTTTTTTAAACTGTGGGTGAACATATAGGATTGAATTTTCCAAATAAAGAAAAGGTTTCGTCAAAAACAAAATAATAATTTATGTATGTAAAAATATATGTATGTTTGTATATATGAATATATGTGTGTATGTATATATGAGTGGATCAGAATTGAAGATTTTAAAATTTTTCGTCCCAACATATGAACGTATGTACATATGAATATATTAGAATCGAAAATTTTGAAATTTTGCTGTTGGAAAAATTAGAAATAAAATTATAAATGCAAACATACATAATTATGAATGGATACCTGGTTTTTTAAACTGTGGGTGAACATATAGGATTGAATTTTCCAAATAAAGAAAAGGTTTCGTCAAAAACAAAATAATAATTTATGTATGTAAAAATATATGTATGTTTGTATATATGAATATATGTGTGTATGTATATATGAGTGGATTAGAATTGAAGATTTTAAAATTTTTCGTTCCAACATATGAACGTATGTACATATATGAATGTATTAGAATCGAAAATTTTGAAATTTTGCTGTTGGAAAAATTAGAAATAAAATTATAAATGCAAACATACATAATTATGAATGGATACCTGGTTTTTTAAACTGTGGGTGAACATATAGGATTGAATTTTCCAAATAAAGAAAAGGTTTCGTCAAAAACAAAATAATAATTTATGTATGTAAAAATATATGTATGTTTGTATATATGAATATATGTGTGTATGTATATATGAGTGGATTAGAATTGAAGATTTTAAAATTTTTCGTTCCAACATATGAACGTATGTACATATATGAATGTATTAGAATCGAAAATTTTGAAATTTTGCTGTTGGAAAAATTAGAAATAAAATTATAAATGCAAACATACATAATTACGAATGGATACCTGTTTTTTTTAAACTGTGAGTGAACATATAGGATTAAATTTTCCACATAAAGAACAGGTTTCGTCAAAAACAAATTAATAATTTATGTATGTAAAAATATATGTATGTTTGTATATATGAATATATGTGTGTATTTATATATGAATGGATTAGAATTGAAGATTTTAAAATTTTTCGTTCCAACATATGAACGTATGTACATATATGAATGTATTAGAATCGAAAATTTTGAAATTTTGCTGTTGGAAAAATTAGAAATAAAATTATAAATGCAAACATACATAATTATGAATGGATACCTGGTTTTTTAAACTGTGGGTGAACATATAGGATTGAATTTTCCAAATAAAGAAAAGGTTTCGTCAAAAACAAAATAATAATTTATGTATGTAAAAATATATGTATGTTTGTATATATGAATATATGTGTGTATGTATATATGAGTGGATTAGAATTGAAGATTTTAAAATTTTTCGTTCCAACATATGAACGTATGTACATATATGAATGTATTAGAATCGAAAATTTTGAAATTTTGCTGTTGGAAAAATTAGAAATAAAATTATAAATGCAAACATACATAATTATGAATGGATACCTGGTTTTTTAAACTGTGGGTGAACATATAGGATTGAATTTTCCAAATAAAGAAAAGGTTTCGTCAAAAACAAAATAATAATTTATGTATGTAAAAATATATGTATGTTTGTATATATGAATATATGTGTGTATGTATATATGAGTGGATTAGAATTGAAGATTTTAAAATTTTTCGTTCCAACATATGAACGTATGTACATATATGAATGTATTAGAATCGAAAATTTTGAAATTTTGCTGTTGGAAAAATTAGAAATAAAATTATAAATGCAAACATACATAATTATGAATGGATACCTGGTTTTTTAAACTGTGGGTGAACATATAGGATTGAATTTTCCAAATAAAGAAAAGGTTTCGTCAAAAACAAAATAATAATTTATGTATGTAAAAATATATGTATGTTTGTATATATGAATATATGTGTGTATGTATATATGAGTGGATTAGAATTGAAGATTTTAAAATTTTTCGTTCCAACATATGAACGTATGTACATATATGAATGTATTAGAATCGAAAATTTTGAAATTTTGCTGTTGGAAAAATTAGAAATAAAATTATAAATGCAAACATACATAATTATGAATGGATACCTGGTTTTTTAAACTGTGGGTGAACATATAGGATTGAATTTTCCAAATAAAGAAAAGGTTTCGTCAAAAACAAAATAATAATTTATGTATGTAAAAATATATGTATGTTTGTATATATGAATATATGTGTGTATGTATATATGAGTGGATCAGAATTGAAGATTTTAAAATTTTTCGTCCCAACATATGAACGTATGTACATATGAATATATTAGAATCGAAAATTTTGAAATTTTGCTGTTGGAAAAATTAGAAATAAAATTATAAATGCAAACATACATAATTATGAATGGATACCTGTCTTTTTTAAACTGTGGGTGAACATATAGAAATAAATTTCTCAAATAAAGAAAAGGTTTAGGTTAAAATAAAATAATAATTGTATTCAAATATATATATGTACATATGAATGTAATTTTTTTAAATAAAGAAAAGGTTTAGGTAAAAACAAAATAATAATTTTATTCAAATATATGTATGTATATATAAATGTATTAAAATTTAGCATTTTACAGTTTTCCGTTTGGAACAATAAAAATAAAATTCTAACTACATATTACGTACTTACATATATTCTGTATGTACATATATTTTTTTAAAGCTTGCTGACGAAACGTAATGTTCAAAACAATAACAAATGAAATATTAATATTCAGATGTCACAAAACATCTGATGTCTGATAAAAGCTGACATTTATTTACGTTGAGATTAATTCGTTTATCAGAAACAAAAATATGTGAGATCATTATATTTTCAAATATTATTTATTTCTCGGTTTGTGTTTCTAATAATAAAAATAACGTAAAACGTATCATTTATTTCTTGGTTTGTGTTTCTAATTATAAAAAGTATAAAAGAAAAACGTGCTTTTGTTATACAAAAATTTTTTCAGAAAATCTTAAAATAGAGCTATTTCGGGGCTAAAAAGTTCCAATGTCAGATTTTTCTGGGACCCTAGAGGCAAAACTCTACCTAATGCCTTTTGTCCCATGTCTCTAGCCCTTCTAGAAGTACCCGTACTTTTTACCACCTCAGAAGTAGCTATATATATATAATGTAAAATAGGATGGTTTTTGAAGAGTTATACGAAATATGAACGAAATATAGAATTAATAAGAGAAATTCAATGTACTGCGTAGACTAGTGGTTAGCGTGGTAGTCTCATAGCCAGAAGGTTATTGGATCAATGCTTGCCTGGATGTTGTATTTTTCTTTTTTTGGATTATTTTAAAAATTTTTTTTTTTATTTTGTTTAAATTTTGTATTTTATTTTTTTTTAATATATAACAGATAAATGTTATATAAAAGTTTAAAGAAAATTTCCAAAAAAATATTCTTATAATAGTTTGGAAAAATTCGCAAAAATTTTAAGTACATAAATATGTATGTATGTATATTTTTTTTTAAAGCTTCCTGAGTAATTTTTTTTAAGCTTTCTATATGAATTTAATAATATTCAAAACTGTAGAATATATAGAAATAAATTTTAAACGCATAATTATTAAATCATGGGAGTAAACATACAAAAATTAATTTTTCAAATAAAAAAAAGGTTTAGTCAAAAACAAAATAATAATTTACGTATGTAAAAATATATGTATGTTTGTATATATGAATATATGTGTGTATTTATATATGAATGGATTAGAATTGAAGATTTTAAAATTTTTCGTTCCAACATATGAACGTATGTACATATATGAATGTATTAGAATCGAAAATTTTGAAATTTTGCTGTTGGAAAAATTAGAAATAAAATTATAAATGCAAACATACATAATTATGAATGGATACCTGTTTTTTTTAAACTGTGAGTGAACATATAGGATTGAATTTTCCACATAAAGAACAGGTTTCGTCAAAAACAAAATAATAATTTATGTATGTAAAAATATATGTATGTTTGTATATATGAATATATGTGTGTATTTATATATGAATGGATTAGAATTGAAGATTTTAAAATTTTTCGTTCCAACATATGAACGTATGTACATATATGAATGTATTAGAATCGAAAATTTTGAAATTTTGCTGTTGGAAAAATTAGAAATAAAATTATAAATGCAAACATAAATAATTATGAATGGATACCTGTTTTTTTTAAACTGTGGGTGAACATATAGGATTGAATTTTCCAAATAAAGAAAAGGTTTCGTCAAAACCAAAATAATAATTTACGTACATATGTAAAAATATATGTATGTATGAATATATGAATATATGTGTGTATGTATATATGAATGGATCAGAATTGAAGATTTTAAAATTTTTCGTTCCAACATATGAACGTATGTACATATGAATGTATTAGAATCGAAAATTTTGAAATTTTGCTGTTGGAAAAATTAGAAATAAAATTATAAATGCAAACATACATAATTATGAATGGATACCTGTCTTTTTTAAACTGTGTGTGAACATATAGGATTGAATTTCTCAAATAAAGAAAAGGTTTAGGTTAAAATAAAATAATAACTGTATTCAAATATATATATGTACATATGAATGTAATTTTTTTAAATAAAGAAAAGGTTTAGGCAAAAACAAAATAATGATTTTATTCAAATATATGTATGTATATATAAATGTATTAAAATTTAGCATTTTACAGTTTTCCGTTTGGAACAATAAAAATAAAATTCTAACTACATACGTACATACATATATTCTGTATGTACATATATTTTTTTAAAGCTTGCTGACGAAACGTAATGTTCAAAACAATAACAAATGAAATATTAATATTCAGATGTCACAAAACATCTGATGTCTGATAAAAGCTGACATTTATTTACGTTAAGATTAATTCGTTTATCCGAAACAAAAATATGTGAGATCATTATACTTATTTTCAAATATTATTTATTTCTCGGTTTGTGTTTCTAATAATAAAAATAACGTAAAACGTATCATTTATTTCTTGGTTTGTGTTTCTAATTATAAAAAGTATAAAAGAAAAACGTGCTTTTGTTATACAAAAATTTTTTCAGAAAATCTTAAAATAGAGCTATTTCGGGGCTAAAAAGTTCCAATTTCAGATTTTTCTGGTACCCTAGAGGCAAAACTCTACCTAATGCCTTTTGTCCCATGTCTCTAGCCCTTCTAGAAGTACCCGTACTTTTTACCACCTGAGAAGTAGCTATATATATAATGTAAAATAGGATGGTTTTTGAAGAGTTATACGAAATATGAATAAAATATAGAATTAATAAGAGAAATTCAATGTACTGCGTAGCCTAGTGGCTAGCGTGGTAGTCTCATAGCCAGAAGGTTATTGGATCAATGCTTGCCTGGATGTTGTATTTTTCTTTTTAGAACTTTTCCAAAAATTTTTTGAAAAAAAGTGCTTATTAGTTTCACTCTGTCCGTCCGTCCGTCCGTCCGTCCGTCCGTCTGTCCGTGTGTCTGTTTACAAAACTTCTACATTCTTAAAGATAGAAAGCTGAAATTTAATACGTACATAGATCTTTACTAGAAACTTATTTTCGTAGAACAAAATTTTTATTTATCTCCCCCCCTCTAGAAGTTATACCCCCCAAAGCACTAAAAATGGCCTATTTTAACTATTTGTTGCAATGAAACCACAAGCATTTTTGAAATTTTGCAAACGCAGAAAGGCAGTGGCTTGCTTCCCCTATCGCGGTATATTATAGTTAAACTTTAGAAAAACAAAATGGCCGTTCAAATTTACCGTTATCTAAAGTCCTTTTTTTCCAAATTTTTGATGTCGTTTTTCTTCTAGACCCCAGCCTGTAGAAGCCTGAAATTTTAGGAGCTTTTAGACATTAACAAGTAGTTCATTTCGTTAGAAGAAAATTTTTTTCCATCTCCACCCCCTCTCAAGTTATGGCCTCTTGAAATTTGTAAAATTTGCATTTTTGACGCCTTATATTTCTGAAACCGCAAGTTTTTTCAAATTTCTATAAACGCAAAAAGTTAACGGTAAATTCTATGACATTAAAAAATATAATTATTTTTCTTAACTCAAACAATTAACCCTTAAAATCGAGGATTATGTTAACCCCTGTTTATATTAAATTTTGCTTTATTTCAAAGACTGCATAAATGGTTCATCCTAAATATATGCAATCCTAGAAATAGTTTCGTTTATAAATGAAAATAATTTTAATAGTGTGGTGGATATACATAGACTGTTTTTAAAAGCAGTATTTTCACCTGTTAAAGGGAAAAGTGCTACAATACAAACCATTGGTTTGACCCAACTTTATTTTAGATAATTTTAAAAATTTTTTTTTATTTTGTTTAAATTTTGTATTTTATTTTTTTTTAATATATAACAGATAAATGTTATATAAAAGTTTAAAGAAAATTTCCAAAAAAATATTCTTATTATAGTTTGGAAAAATTCGCAAAAATTTTAAGTACATAAATATGTATGTATGTATATTTTTTTTAAAGCTTCCTGAGTAATTTTTTTTAAGCTTTCTATATGAATTTAATAATATTCAAAACTGTAGAATATATAGAAATAAATTTTAAACGCATAATTATTAAATCATGGGAGTAAACATACAAAAATTAATTTTTCAAATAAAGAAAAGGTTTAGTCAAAAACAAAATAATAATTTATGTATGTAAAAATATATGTATGTATCAATATATGAATATATGTGTGTATGTATATATGAATGGATTAGAATTGAAGATTTTAAAATTTTTCGTTCCAACATATGAACGTATGTACATATATGAATGTATTAGAATCGAAAATTTTGAAATTTTGCTGTTGGAAAAATTAGAAATAAAATTATAAATGCAAACATACATAATTATGAATGGATACCTGGTTTTTTAAACTGTGGGTAAACATATAGGATTGAATTTTCCAAATAAAGAAAAGGTTTCGTCAAAACCAAAATAATAATTTACGTACATATGTAAAAATATATGTATGTATGAATATATGAATATATGTGTGTATGTATATATGAATGGATTAGAATTGAAGATTTTAAAATTTTTCGTTCCAACATATGAACGTATGCACATATATGAATGTATTAGAATCGAAAATTTTGAAATTTTGCTGTTGGAAAAATTAGAAATAAAATTATAAATGCAAACATAAATAATTATGAATGGATACCTGTTTTTTTTAAACTGTGGGTGAACATATAGGATTGAATTTTCCAAATAAAGAAAAGGTTTCGTCAAAACCAAAATAATAATTTACGTACATATGTAAAAATATATGTATGTATGAATATATGAATATATGTGTGTATGTATATATGAATGGATCAGAATTGAAGATTTTAAAATTTTTCGTTCCAACATATGAACGTATGTACATATGAATGTATTAGAATCGAAAATTTTGAAATTTTGCTGTTGGAAAAATTAGAAATAAAATTATAAATGCAAACATACATAATTATGAATGGATACCTGTCTTTTTTAAACTGTGTGTGAACATATAGGATTGAATTTCTCAAATAAAGAAAAGGTGTAGGTTAAAATAAAATAATAACTGTATTCAAATATATATATGTACATATGAATGTAATTTTTTTAAATAAAGAAAAGGTTTAGGCAAAAACAAAATAAGGATTTTATTCAAATATATGTATGTATATATAAATGTATTAAAATTTAGCATTTTACAGTTTTCCGTTTGGAACAATAAAAATAAAATTCTAACTACATACGTACATACATATATTCTGTATGTACATATATTTTTTTAAAGCTTGCTGACGAAACGTAATGTTCAAAACAATAACAAATGAAATATTAATATTCAGATGTCACAAAACATCTGATGTCTGATAAAAGCTGACATTTATTTACGTTAAGATTAATTCGTTTATCCGCAACAAAAATATGTGAGATCATTATATTTTCAAATATTATTTATTTCTCGGTTTGTGTTTCTAATAATAAAAATAACGTAAAACGTATCATTTATTTCTTGGTTTGAGTTTCTAATTATAAAAAGTATAAAAGAAAAACGTGCTTTTGTTATACAAAAACTTTTTCAGAAAATCTTAAAATAGAGCTATTTCGGGGCTAAAAAGTTCCAATGTCAGATTTTTCTGGTACCCTAGAGGCAAAACTCTACCTAATGCCTTTTGTCCCATGTCTCTAGCCCTTCTAGAAGTACCCGTACTTTTTACCACCTCAGAAGTAGCTATATATATATAATGTAAAATAGGATGGTTTTTGAAGAGTTATACGAAATATGAATAAAATATAGAATTAATAAGAGAAATTCAATGTACTGCGTAGACTAGTGGTTAGCGTGGTAGTCTCATAGCCAGAAGGTTATTGGATCAATGCTTGCCTGGATGTTGTATTTTTCTTTTTTTGGATTATTTTAAAAATTTTTTTTTTTATTTTGTTTAAATTTTGTATTTTATTTTTTTTTAATATATAACAGATAAATGTTATATAAAAGTTTAAAGAAAATTTCCAAAAAAATATTCTTATAATAGTTTGGAAAAATTCGCAAAAATTTTAAGTACATAAATATGTATGTATGTATATTTTTTTTTAAAGCTTCCTGAGTAATTTTTTTTAAGCTTTCTATATGAATTTAATAATATTCAAAACTGTAGAATATATAGAAATAAATTTTAAACGCATAATTATTAAATCATGGGAGTAAACATACAAAAATTAATTTTTCAAATAAAAAAAAGGTTTAGTCAAAAACAAAATAATAATTTACGTATGTAAAAATATATGTATGTTTGTATATATGAATATATGTGTGTATTTATATATGAATGGATTAGAATTGAAGATTTTAAAATTTTTCGTTCCAACATATGAACGTATGTACATATATGAATGTATTAGAATCGAAAATTTTGAAATTTTGCTGTTGGAAAAATTAGAAATAAAATTATAAATGCAAACATACATAATTATGAATGGATACCTGTTTTTTTTAAACTGTGAGTGAACATATAGGATTGAATTTTCCACATAAAGAACAGGTTTCGTCAAAAACAAAATAATAATTTATGTATGTAAAAATATATGTATGTTTGTATATATGAATATATGTGTGTATTTATATATGAATGGATTAGAATTGAAGATTTTAAAATTTTTCGTTCCAACATATGAACGTATGTACATATATGAATGTATTAGAATCGAAAATTTTGAAATTTTGCTGTTGGAAAAATTAGAAATAAAATTATAAATGCAAACATAAATAATTATGAATGGATACCTGTTTTTTTTAAACTGTGGGTGAACATATAGGATTGAATTTTCCAAATAAAGAAAAGGTTTCGTCAAAACCAAAATAATAATTTACGTACATATGTAAAAATATATGTATGTATGAATATATGAATATATGTGTGTATGTATATATGAATGGATTAGAATTGAAGATTTTAAAATTTTTCGTTCCAACATATGAACGTATGTACATATATGAATGTATTAGAATCGAAAATTTTGAAATTTTGCTGTTGGAAAAATTAGAAATAAAATTATAAATGCAAACATACATAATTATGAATGGATACCTGGTTTTTTAAACTGTGGGTAAACATATAGGATTGAATTTTCCAAATAAAGAAAAGGTTTCGTCAAAACCAAAATAATAATTTACGTACATATGTAAAAATATATGTATGTATGAATATACGAATATATGTGTGTATGTATATATGAATGGATTAGAATTGAAGATTTTAAAATTTTTCGTTCCAACATATGAACGTATGCACATATATGAATGTATTAGAATCGAAAATTTTGAAATTTTGCTGTTGGAAAAATTAGAAATAAAATTATAAATGCAAACATAAATAATTATGAATGGATACCTGTTTTTTTTAAACTGTGGGTGAACATATAGGATTGAATTTTCCAAATAAGGAAAAGGTTTCGTCAAAACCAAAATAATAATTTACGTACATATGTAAAAATATATGTATGTATGAATATATGAATATATGTGTGTATGTATATATGAATGGATCAGAATTGAAGATTTTAAAATTTTTCGTTCCAACATATGAACCTATGTACATATGAATGTATTAGAATCGAAAATTTTGAAATTTTGCTGTTGGAAAAATTAGAAATAAAATTATAAATGCAAACATACATAATTATGAATGGATACCTGTCTTTTTTAAACTGTGTGTGAACATATAGGATTGAATTTCTCAAATAAAGAAAAGGTTTAGGTTAAAATAAAATAATAACTGTATTCAAATATATATATGTACATATGAATGTAATTTTTTTAAATAAAGAAAAGGTTTAGGCAAAAACAAAATAATGATTTTATTCAAATATATGTATGTATATATAAATGTATTAAAATTTAGCATTTTACAGTTTTCCGTTTGGAACAATAAAAATAAAATTCTAACTACATACGTACATACATATATTCTGTATGTACATATATTTTTTTAAAGCTTGCTGACGAAACGTAATGTTCAAAACAATAACAAATGAAATATTAATATTCAGATGTCACAAAACATCTGATGTCTGATAAAAGCTGACATTTATTTACGTTAAGATTAATTCGTTTATCCGAAACAAAAATATGTGAGATCATTATATTTTCAAATATTATTTATTTCTCGGTTTGTGTTTCTAATAATAAAAATAACGTAAAACGTATCATTTATTTCTTGGTTTGTGTTTCTAATTATAAAAAGTATAAAAGAAAAACGTGCTTTTGTTATACAAAAATTTTTTCAGAAAATCTTAAAATAGAGCTATTTCGGGGCTAACAAGTTCCAATTTCAGATTTTTCTGGTACCCTAGAGGCAAAACTCTACCTAATGCCTTTTGTCCCATGTCTCTAGCCCTTCTAGAAGTACCCGTACTTTTTACCACCTGAGAAGTAGCTATATATATATAATGTAAAATAGGATGGTTTTTGAAGAGTTATACGAAATATGAATAAAATATAGAATTAATAAGAGAAATTCAATGTACTGCGTAGCTTAGTGGTTAGCGTGGTAGTCTCATAGCCAGAAGGTTATTGGATCAATGCTTGCCTGGATGGTGTCATATTATTCTTTTTTTGGATTATTTTAAAAATTTTTTTTTTATTTTGTTTAAATTTTGTATTTTATTTTTTTTTTAATATATAACAGATAAATGTTATATAAAAGTTTAAAGAAAATTTCCAAAAAAACATTCTTATAATAGTTTGGAAAAATTCGCAAAAATTTTAAGTACATATATATGTATTTATGTATATTTTTTTTAAAGCTTCCTGAGTAATTTTTTTTAAGCTTTCTATATGAATTTAATAATATTCAAAACTGTAGAATATATAGAAATAAATTTTAAACGTATAATTATTAAATCATGGGAGTAAACATACAAAAATTAATTTTTCAAATAAAGAAAAGGTTTAGTCAAAAACAAAATAATAATTTTATTCATATATATGTATGTATGTATGTATGAATATATGTGTGTATGTATATATGAATGGATTAGAATTGAAGATTTTGAAATTTTTCGTTCCAACATATGAACGTATGTACATATGAATGTATTAGAATCGAAAATTAAAAAAGAAACAAAAACAAAATAATAATTTATGTATGTAAAAATATATATATGTATGTATATATGAATATATGTGTGTATGTTTGTATATATGAATGGATTAGAATTGAAGATTTTAAAATTTTTTGTTCCAACATATGAACGTATGTACATATGAATGTATTAGAATCGAAAATTTTGAAATTTTGCTGTTGGAAAAATTAGAAATAAAATTATTAACACAAACACACGTTATTATGAATGTATACCTAGTTTTTTTAAAACTGCGGGTGAACATATAGAAATAAATTTCTCAAATAAAGAAAAGGTTTAGGTTAAAATAAAATAATAATTGTATTCAAATATATATATGTACATATGAATGTAATTTTTTTAAATAAAGAAAAGGTTTAGGCAAAAACAAAATAATAATTTTATTCAAATATATGTATGTATATATAAATGTATTAAAATTTAGCATTTTACAGTTTTCCGTTTGGAACAATAAAAATAAAATTCTAACTACATATTACGTACTTACATATATTCTGTATGTACATATATTTTTTTAAAGCTTGCTGACGAAACGTAATGTTCAAAACAATAACAAATGAAATATTAATATTCAGATGTCACAAAACATCTGATGTCTGATAAAAGCTGACATTTATTTACGTTAAGATTAATTCTTTTATCCGCAACAAAAATATGTGAGATCATTATATTTTCAAATATTATTTATTTCTCGGTTTGTGTTTCTAATAATAAAAATAACGTAAAACGTAAAACGTATCATTTATTTCTTGGTTTGTGTTTCTAATTATAAAAAGTATAAAAGAAAAACGTGCTTTTGTTATACAAAAATTTTTTCAGAAAATCTTAAAATACAGATATTTCGGGGCTAAAAAGTTCCAATATCAGATTTTTCTGGGACCCTAGAGGCAAAACTCTACCTAATGTCCTTTGTCCCATATCTCTAGCCCTTCTAGAAGTACCCGTACTCTTTTCCATCTGAGAAGTAGCTATATATATATAATGTAACATAGGATGGTTTTTGAAGAGTTATACGAAATATGAATAAAATATAGAATTATAAAGGGAAATTCAAGGTACTGCGTAGCCTAGTGGGTAGCGTGGTAGTCTGATAGCCAGAAGGTTATTGGATCAATGCTTGCCTGGATGGTGTCATATTTTTCTTTTTTTGGATTATTTTAAAAATTTTTTTTTATTTTGTTTAAATTTTTTGTTTTATTTTTTTTTTAATGTATAACAGTTAAATATTATTATAAAAATTTAAAGAAAATTTCCAAAAAAAAAATTTTTACAATAGTTAAATACATAAATATGTATGTAAATATTTTTTTAAAGCTTCCTAACTAATTTTTTTAAGCTTTCTATATGAATTGAATAATATTCAAATTTGAGGTTTGGCATATAGAAACACATAATTATTAAATCACGGGGGAAACATAAGAAATAAATTTTTCAAATAAAGAAAAGGTTTAGGCAAAAACAAAATAATAATTTTATTCAAATATATGTATGAACATTAATGTATTGGAATTGAAAAAAATTCTTACAATAGTTAAGTACATAAATATGTATGTATATATTTTTTTAAAGCTTCCTAACTAATTTTTTTAAGCTTTCTATATGAATTGAATAATATTCAAATTTGTGGTTTGGCATATAGAAAGACATAATTATTAAATCATGGGTGAAACATAAGAAATAAATTTTTCAAATAAAGAAAAGGTTTAGGTTAAAATAAAATAATAATTGTATTCAAATATATATATGTACATATGAATGTAATTTTTTTAAATAAAGAAAAGGTTTAGGCAAAAACAAAATAATAATTTTATTCAAATATATGTATGTATATATAAATGTATTAAAATTTAGCATTTTACAGTTTTCCGTTTGGAACAATAAAAATAAAATTCTAACTACATATTACGTACTTACATATATTCTGTATGTACATATATTTTTTTAAAGCTTGCTGACGAAACGTAATGTTCAAAACAATAACAAATGAAATATTAATATTCAGATGTCACAAAACATCTTATGTCTGATAAAAGCTGACATTTATTTACGTTAAGATTAATTCTTTTATCCGCAACAAAAATATGTGAGATCATTATATTTTCAAATATTATTTATTTCTCGGTTTGTGTTTCTAATAATAAAAATAACGTAAAACGTAAAACGTATCATTTATTTCTTGGTTTGTGTTTCTAATTATAAAAAGTATAAAAGAAAAACGTGCTTTTGTTATACAAAAATTTTTTCAGAAAATCTTAAAATACAGATATTTCGGGGCTAAAAAGTTCCAATATCAGATTTTTCTGGGACCCTAGAGGCAAAACTCTACCTAATGTCCTTTGTCCCATATCTCTAGCCCTTCTAGAAGTACCCGTACTCTTTTCCATCTGAGAAGTAGCTATATATATATAATGTAACATAGGATGGTTTTTGAAGAGTTATACGAAATATGAATAAAATATAGAATTATAAAGGGAAATTCAAGGTACTGCGTAGCCTAGTGGGTAGCGTGGTAGTCTGATAGCCAGAAGGTTATTGGATCAATGCTTGCCTGGATGGTGTCATATTTTTCTTTTTTTGGATTATTTTAAAAATTTTTTTTTATTTTGTTTAAATTTTTTGTTTTATTTTTTTTTTAATGTATAACAGTTAAATATTATTATAAAAATTTAAAGAAAATTTCCAAAAAAAAAATTTTTACAATAGTTAAATACATAAATATGTATGTAAATATTTTTTTAAAGCTTCCTAACTAATTTTTTTAAGCTTTCTATATGAATTGAATAATATTCAAATTTGTGGTTTGGCATATAGAAACACATAATTATTAAATCACGGGGGAAACATAAGAAATAAATTTTTCAAATAAAGAAAAGGTTTATGCAAAAACAAAATAATAATTTTATTCAAATATATGTATGAACATTAATGTATTGGAATTGAAAAAAATTCTTACAATAGTTAAGTACATAAATATGTATGTATATATTTTTTTAAAGCTTCCTAACTAATTTTTTTAAGCTTTCTATATGAATTGAATAATATTCAAATTTGTGGTTTGGCATATAGAAACACATAATTATTAAATCACGGGGGAAACATAAGAAATAAATTTTTCAAATAAAGAAAAGGTTTAGGCAAAAACAAAATAATAATTTTATTCAAATATATGTATGAACATTAATGTATTGGAATTGAAAAAAATTCTTACAATAGTTAAGTACATAAATATGTATGTATATATTTTTTTAAAGCTTCCTAACTAATTTTTTTAAGCTTTCTATATGAATTGAATAATATTCAATTTTGTGGTTTGGCATATAGAAAGACATAATTATTAAATCATGGGTGAAACATAAGAAATAAATTTTTCAAATAAAGAAAAGGTTTAGGCATAAATAAAATAATATTTTTATTCAAATATATGTATGAACATTGATGTATTAGAATTGAACATTTTAAAATTTTTTGTTCAAAAAATTTGAAATAAAATTTTAAGCAAAAACGTACATAATTATGAATGTATACCTATTTTTTTAAAACTGCGGGTGAACATATAGAAATAAGTTTCTCAAATAAAGAAAAGGTTTAGATTAAAATAAAATAATAATTGTATTCAAATATATGTATGTACATATGAATGTACTTTTTAAATAAAGAAAAGGTTTAGGCAAAAACAAAATAATAATTTTATTCAAATATATGTATGAACATTAATGTATTGGAATTGAAAAAAATTCTTACAATAGTTAAGTACATAAATATGTATGTATATATTTTTTTAAAGCTTCCTAACTAATTTTTTTAAGCTTTCTATATGAATTGAATAATATTCAAATTTGTGGTTTGGCATATAGAAACACATAATTATTAAATCACGGGGGAAACATAAGAAATAAATTTTTCAAATAAAGAAAAGGTTTAGGCAAAAACAAAATAATAATTTTATTCAAATATATGTATGAACATTAATGTATTGGAATTGAAAAAAATTCTTACAATAGTTAAGTACATAAATATGTATGTATATATTTTTTTAAAGCTTCCTAACTAATTTTTTTAAGCTTTCTATATGAATTGAATAATATTCAATTTTGTGGTTTGGCATATAGAAAGACATAATTATTAAATCATGGGTGAAACATAAGAAATAAATTTTTCAAATAAAGAAAAGGTTTAGGCATAAATAAAATAATATTTTTATTCAAATATATGTATGAACATTGATGTATTAGAATTGAACATTTTAAAATTTTTTGTTCAAAAAATTTGAAATAAAATTTTAAGCAAAAACGTACATAATTATGAATGTATACCTATTTTTTTAAAACTGCGGGTGAACATATAGAAATAAGTTTCTCAAATAAAAAAAAGGTTTAGATTAAAATAAAATAATAATTGTATTCAAATATATGTATGTACATATGAATGTAGTTTTTCAAATAAAGAAAAGGTTTAGGCAAAAACAAAATAATAATTTTATTCAAATATATGTATGTACATATGAATGTGTTAAAATTTAGCATTTTACAGTTTTTCGTTTGGAACAATAATAGTAAATTTCTAACTACATACGTACATATATTCTGTATGTATATTTTTTTAAAGCTTGCTGACGAAACGTAATGTTCAAAACAACAACAAATGAAATATTGATATTCAGATGCCACAAAACATCTGATGTCTGATAAAAGCTGATATTTATTTACGTTAAGATTAATTCGATTATGCGAACCAAAAATATGTGAGATCATTATATTTTCAAATATTATTTATTTCCCGGTTTGTGTTTCTAATATGTTAATAACGTAAAATGTAAAACGTACCCTTAATTTCTGGTTTGTGTTTCTAATTATAAAAAGTATAAAAGAAAAACGTGCTTTTGTTATACAAAAATTTTTTCAGAAAATCTTAAAATAGAGCTATATCGGGGCTAAAAAGTTCCAATATCAGATTTTTCTGGGACCCTAGAGGCAAAACTCTACCTAATGCCTTTTGTCACATATCTCTAGCCCCGTACTTTTTACCACCTGAGAAGTAGCTATATATATATAAAATGTAAAATATGATGGTTTTTGATGAGTTATACGAAATATGAATAAAATATAGAATTATTAAGGGAAATTCAAGGTACTGCGTAGCCTAGTGATTAGCGTGGTAGTCTCATAGCCAGAAGGTTATTGAATCAATGCTTGCCTGGATGTCGTCGTATTTTTATTTTTTTGCATTATTTTAAAATTTTTTTTTATTTTGTTTATATTTTTTGTTTTATTTTTTTTTAATATATAACAGATAAATGTTATATAAAAGTTTAAAGAAAATTTCCAAAAAAATATTCTTATAATAGTTTGGAAAAATTAGCAAAAATTTTAAGTACATAAATATGTATGTACATTTTTTTTAAAGCTTTCTGAGTAATTTTTTTAAGCTTTCTATATGAATTTAATAATATTCAAAAAATATTAATTTTTTGAATATTATTAAAAATATTATATTATTAGAAAAGAATTTTTCAAATAAAGAAAAGGTTTAGTCAAAAACAAAATAACAATTTATGTATGTAAAAATATATGTATGTATGCATATATGAATATATGTGTGTATGTATATATGAATGGATTAGAATTGAAGATTTTAAAATTTTTCGTTCCAACATATCAACGTATGTACATATGAATGCATTAGAATCGAAAATTTTGAAATTTTGCTGTTGGAAAAATTATAAATAAAATTATAAATGCAAACATACATAATTATGAATGGATACCTGTTTTTTTTAAACTGTGGGTAAACATATAGGATTGAATTTTTCAAATAAAGAAAAGGTTTAGTCAAAAACAAAATAACAATTTATGTATGTAAAAATATATGTATGTATGCATATATGAATATATGTGTGTATGTATATATGAATGGATTAGAATTGAAGATTTTAAAATTTTGCGTTCCAACATATGAACGTATGTACATATGAATGTATTAGAATCGAAAATTTTGATATTTTGCTGTTGGAAAAATTATAAATAAAATTATAAATGCAAACATACAAAATTATAAATGGATACCTGTTTTTTTTAAACTGTGGGTAAATATATAGGATTGAATTTTTCAAATAAAGAAAAGGTTTAGTCAAAAACAAAATAACAATTTATGTATGTAAAAATATATGTATGTATGCATATATGAATGTATGTTTGTATGTATATATGAATGGATTAGAATTGAAGATTTTAAAATTTTTCGTTCCAACATATGAACGTATGTACATATGAATGTAGATATTAGAATCAAAAATTTTGAAATTTTGTTGTTGGAAAAATTATAAATAAAATTATAAATGCAAACATACATAATTATGAATGGATACCTGTTTTTTTTAAACTGTGGGTAAACATATAGGATTGAATTTTTCAAATAAAGAAAAGGTTTAGTCAAAAACAAAATAACAATTTATGTATGTAAAAATATATGTATGTATGCATATATGAATATATGTGTGTATGTATATATGAATGGATTAGAATTGAAGATTTTAAAATTTTTCGTTCCAACATCTGAACGTATGTACATATGAATGTATTAGAATCGAAAATTTTGAAATTTTGCTGTTGGAAAAATTATAAATAAAATTATAAATACAAACATACATAATTATGAATGGATACCTGTTTTTTTTAAACTGTGGGTAAACATATAGGATTGAATTTTAAACATAAAGAAGAGGTTTAGTCAAAAACAAAATAATAATTTATGTATGTAAAAATATATGTATGTATGCATATATGAATATATGTATGTATGTATATATGAATGGATTGAAATTTAGCATTTTACAGGTTTTCGCTCGAACAATAAAAATAAAATTTTAGGTAGATACATACGTACATAAATTGTGTATGTATATTTTTTTAAAGCTTGCTGACGAAACATATTCAGTTGCCACAAAACATCTGATGTCTTTTATAAAATCTGACATTTATTTAAGTTTATTTCGATTTTTCGAAATTAAAATATATGTGAGATCATTGTACATATTTTCGAATATTATTTATTTCTCGTTCTCGGTTTGTGTTTCTAATAATAAAAAGTATTATTTCATTTGCTGGTTTGCGTTTCTAGTAATATAAAGTATAAAAGAAAAACGCGCTTTTGTTATACAAAATTTTTTTTCAGAAAATGTTAAAATAGAGCTATTTCGGGGCTTAAAAGTTTCAATGTCAGATTTTTCTGGGACTAGGGGGAAAGCTCTATCTAATGCCCATTGTCCCATGTCTCTAGCCCTTCTAGAAGTACCTGTACTTTTTACCACCTGAGAAGTAGCTATATATATATAATGTAAAATAGGATGGTTTTTGAAGAGTTATACGAAATATGAATAAAATATAGAATTATTAAGGCAAATTCAAGGTACTGCGTAGCCTAGTGCTTAGCGTGGTAGTCTCATAGCCAGAAGGTTATTGGATCAATGCTTGCCTAGATGTCGTCGTATTTTTATTTTTTTGCATTATTTTAAAATTTTTTTTTTATTTTATTTAAATTTTGTGTTTTATTTTTTTTTTATATATAACAGATAAATGTTATATAAAAGTTTAAAGAAAATTTCCAAAAAAATATTCTTATAATAGTTTGGAAAAATTCGCAAAAATTTTAAGTACATAAATATGTATGTACCTATGTATATTTTTTTTAAAGCTTCCTGAGTAATTTTTTTTAGCTTTCCATATGAATTTAATATTATTCAAAACTGTAGAATATATAGAAATAAATTTTAAAGGCATAATTATTAAATCATGGGAGTAAACTTACAAAAATTAATTTTTCAATAAAGAAAAGGTTTAGTCAAAAACAAAATAATAATTTATGTATGTAAAAATATATGTATGTATGCATATATGAATATATGTGTGTATGTATATATGAATGGATTAGAATTGAAGATTTTAAAATTTTTCGTTCCAACATATGAACGTATGTATATATGAATGTACTAGAATCGAAAATTTTGAAATTTTGCTGTTGGAAAAATTATAAATAAAATTATAAATGCAAACATACATAATTATGAATGGATACCTGTTCTTTTTAAACTGTGGGTAAACATATAGGATTGAATTTTTCAAATAAAGAAAAGGTTTAGTCAAAAACAAAATAACAATTTATGTATGTAAAAATATATGTATGTATGCATATATGAATATATGTGTGTATGTATATATGAATGGATTAGAATTGAAGATTTTAAAATTTTTCGTTCCAACATATGAACGTATGTACATATGAATGCATTAGAATCGAAAATTTTGAAATTTTGCTGTTGGAAAAATTATAAATAAAATTATAAATGCAAACATACATAATTATGAATGGATACCTGTTTTTTTTAAACTGTGGGTAAACATATAGGATTGAATTTTTCAAATAAAGAAAAGGTTTAGTCAAAAACAAAATAACAATTTATGTATGTAAAAATATATGTATGTATGCATATATGAATATATGTGTGTATGTATATATGAATGGATTAGAATTGAAGATTTTAAAATTTTGCGTTCCAACATATGAACGTATGTACATATGAATGTATTAGAATCGAAAATTTTGATATTTTGCTGTTGGAAAAATTATAAATAAAATTATAAATGCAAACATACAAAATTATAAATGGATACCTGTTTTCTTTAAACTGTGGGTAAATATATAGGATTGAATTTTTCAAATAAAGAAAAGGTTTAGTCAAAAACAAAATAACAATTTATGTATGTAAAAATATATGTATGTATGCATATATGAATGTATGTTTGTATGTATATATGAATGGATTAGAATTGAAGATTTTAAAATTTTTCGTTCCAACATATGAACGTATGTACATATGAATGTAGATATTAGAATCAAAAATTTTGAAATTTTGTTGTTGGAAAAATTATAAATAAAATTATAAATGCAAACATACATAATTATGAATGGATACCTGTTTTTTTTAAACTGTGGGTAAACATATAGGATTGAATTTTTCAAATAAAGAAAAGGTTTAGTCAAAAACAAAATAACAATTTATGTATGTAAAAATATATGTATGTATGCATATATGAATATATGTGTGTATGTATATATGAATGGATTAGAATTGAAGATTTTAAAATTTTTCGTTCCAACATCTGAACGTATGTACATATGAATGTGTTAGAATAGAAAATTTTGAAATTTTGTTGTTGGGAAAATTATAAATAAAATTATAAATGCATACATACATAATTATGAATGGATACCTGTTTTTTTTAAACTGTGGGTAAACATATAGGATTGAATTTTTCAAATAAAGAAAAGGTTTAGTCAAAAACAAAATAACAATTTATGTATGTAAAAATATATGTATGTATGCATATATGAATATATGTGTGTATGTATATATGAATGGATTAGAATTGAAGATTTTAAAATTTTTCGTTCCAACATATGAACGTATGTAGATATGAATGTATTAGAATCGAAAATTTTGAAATTTTGCTGTTGGAAAAATTATAAATAAAATTATAAATACAAACATACATAATTATGAATGGATACCTGTTTTTTTTAAACTGTGGGTAAACATATAGGATTGAATTTTAAACATAAAGAAGAGGTTTAGTCAAAAACAAAATAATAATTTATGTATGTAAAAATATATGTATGTATGCATATATGAATATATGTATGTATGTATATATGAATGGATTAGAATTGAAGATTTTAAAATTTTTCGTTCCAACATCTGAACGTATGTACATATGAATGTGTTAGAATAGAAAATTTTGAAATTTTGTTGTTGGGAAAATTATAAATAAAATTATAAATGCATACATACATAATTATGAATGGATACCTGTTTTTTTTAAACTGTGGGTAAACATATAGGATTGAATTTTTCAAATAAAGAAAAGGTTTAGTCAAAAACAAAATAACAATTTATGTATGTAAAAATATATGTATGTATGCATATATGAATATATGTGTGTATGTATATATGAATGGATTAGAATTGAAGATTTTAAAATTTTTCGTTCCAACATATGAACGTATGTACATATGAATGTATTAGAATCGAAAATTTTGAAATTTTGCTGTTGGAAAAATTATAAATAAAATTATAAATACAAACATACATAATTATGAATGGATACCTGTTTTTTTTAAACTGTGGGTAAACATATAGGATTGAATTTTAAACATAAAGAAGAGGTTTAGTCAAAAACAAAATAATAATTTATGTATGTAAAAATATATGTATGTATGCATATATGAATATATGTATGTATGTATATATGAATGGATTGAAATTTAGCATTTTACAGGTTTTCGCTCGAACAATAAAAATAAAATTTTAGGTAGATACATACGTACATAAATTGTGTATGTATATTTTTTTAAAGCTTGCTGACGAAACATAATATTCAAAACAATAACAAATGAAGCATTAATATTCAGTTGCCACAAAACATCTGATGTCTTTTATAAAATCTGACATTTATTTAAGTTTATTTCGATTTTTCGAAATTAAAATATATGTGAGATCATTGTACATATTTTCGAATATTATTTATTTCTCGTTCTCGGTTTGTGTTTCTAATAATAAAAAGTATTATTTCATTTGCTGGTTTGCGTTTCTAGTAATATAAAGTATAAAAGAAAAACGCGCTTTTGTTATACAAAATTTTTTTTCAGAAAATGTTAAAATAGAGCTATATCGGGGCTTAAAAGTTTCAATGTCAGATTTTTCTGGGACTAGGGGGAAAGCTCTATCTAATGCCCATTGTCCCATGTCTCTAGCCCTTCTAGAAGTACCTGTACTTTTTACCACCTGAGAAGTAGCTATATATATATAATGTAAAATAGGATGGTTTTTGAAGAGTTATACGAAATATGAATAAAATATAGAATTATTAAGGCAAATTCAAGGTACTGCGTAGCCTAGTGCTTAGCGTGGTAGTCTCATAGCCAGAAGGTTATTGGATCAATGCTTGCCTAGATGTCGTCGTATTTTTATTTTTTTGCATTATTTTAAAATTTTTTTTTTATTTTATTTAAATTTTGTGTTTTATTTTTTTTTTATATATAACAGATAAATGTTATATAAAAGTTTAAAGAAAATTTCCAAAAAAATATTCTTATAATAGTTTGGAAAAATTCGCAAAAATTTTAAGTACATAAATATGTATGTACCTATGTATATTTTTTTTAAAGCTTCCTGAGTAATTTTTTTTAGCTTTCCATATGAATTTAATATTATTCAAAACTGTAGAATATATAGAAATAAATTTTAAAGGCATAATTATTAAATCATGGGAGTAAACTTACAAAAATTAATTTTTCAATAAAGAAAAGGTTTAGTCAAAAACAAAATAATAATTTATGTATGTAAAAATATATGTATGTATGAATATATGAATATATGTGTGTATGTATATATGAATGGATTAGAATTGAAGATTTTAAAATTTTTCGTTCCAACATATGAACGTATGTACATCTATATTATATTTTACAAGATTTTTCCAGTTCATGAACAGGTATACATATAATCTAATAAATAACAAAAACAAAAAAATGAAAATAGCAAAAGAGAATACTGGGTAGAAGCATTACTCAATTGATTATACATACTGTAAAACAAAAACAAAAAATGAAAAGCGAAAAGCGAAAGAGAATAAAAAAAGGGTAGTAATATTTTTTTTGTTTTTTTGCTTTACTACCATAAACAAAAATAAAAAGCAAAAGGAAGCGATATATTTTAAATGAGTTAAGTAAGAGTAAAATAATTTTTTGTTGTTGTATTTAACATGGAATGGAATTAAAAAAAATAAAACTAAAAATTGTGAGAGATATAAGAACACGAATAACGTTACGTTACGTACTAAGGCAATTATTCTTCGTGTGCTTGCGAAATTTCAATTGAGTAAGTAGCCAAGTCAGGTCTGTATAAAGAAAAGAGGCATTGATTTTTTATTAATTCACATTTACTTTGGTTTTAAAGTTTAGCGTAAAGGTACTTTTCCTTTTAATTTTGTTCGGCATCAGTTCCCCATCCGTCTTGCATATGCCATGACTATAAATAAGTCCCAAGGGCAAACTTTTGAAAAGGTTGGCCTCTATCTCCCCCAGCCGTGCTTTTCGCATGGGCAATTATACACAGTATGTTCAAGAGCCATAGACTCCAATTCTTTAAAAATTCAAGTCAAAGATACGGTTCGTCAGGGAAAAATCGATGATGGAAATATTTTAACAGATAACGTTGTTTATAAGGAAATTTTTCGTTCTTAATTGTTAACTAATTCTTAAATTGAATTTTAATCATATCTATGTAATTAACAGTGACACATATTACATCTTAAAATTTATTAAATTAAAAATATTTTCATTACTTTTATTTATCATTAGTATTCAAACCAATATGATATTTATGCATATACAAGTATATACCTGCATATGTATGCCATAATATGTACAAATTTTTCTAAACTTATTTTAAAATTGATTGCCACAATCCTGTTTTTGCAACAGATAATGCTGCTTATAAGCAAACCACAGGGGCCCCTAGTATGAATGTATTAGAATCGAAAATTAAAAAAGAAACAAAAACAAAATAATAATTTATGTATGTAAAAATATATGTATGTATGTATATATGAATACGTGTGTGTATGTATATATGAATGGATTAGAATTGAAGATTTTAAAATTTTTTCGTTCCAACATATGAACGTATGTACATATGAATGTATTAGAATCGAAAATTTTGAAATTTTGCTGTTGGAAAAATTAGAAATAAAATTATTAACACAAACACACGTTATTATGATTGTATACCTAGTTTTTTAAAACTGCGGGTGAACATATTGAAATAAATTTCTCAAATAAAGAAAAGGTTTAGGTTAAAATAAAATAATAATTGTATTCAAATATATATATGTACATATGAATGTAATTTTTTTAAATAAAGAAAAGGTTTAGGCAAGAACAAAATAATAATTTTATTCAAATATATGTATGTATATATAAATGTATTAAAATTTAGCATTTTATAGTTTTCCGTTTGGAACAATAAAAATAAAATTCTAACTACA
Organism: Condylostylus longicornis; assembly: GCF_029603195.1. Lineage (NCBI taxonomy): Eukaryota > Metazoa > Arthropoda > Insecta > Diptera > Dolichopodidae > Condylostylus > Condylostylus longicornis. Next base: position 500,520 of record NW_026578037.1, read on the forward strand.
TACGTACATACATATATTCTGTATGTACATATATTTTTTTAAAGCTTCCTGACGAAACGTAATGTTCAAAACAATAACAAATGAAATATTAATATTCAGATGTCACAAAACATCTGATGTCTGATAAAAGCTGACATTTATTTACGTTAAGATTAATTCGTTTATCCGCAACAAAAATATGTGAGATCATTATATTTTCAAATATTATTTATTTCTCGGTTTGTGTTTCTAATAATAAAAATAACGTAAAACGTATCATTTATTTCTTGGTTTGTGTTTCTAATTATAAAAAGTATAAAAGAAAAACGTGCTTTTGTTATACAAAAATTTTTTCAGAAAATCTTAAAATAGAGCTATTTCGGGGCTAAAAAGTTCCAATGTCAGATTTTTCTGGGACCCTAGAGGCAAAACTCTACCTAATGCCTTTTGTCCCATGTCTCTAGTCACTCTAGAAGTACCCGTACTTTTTACCACCTGAGAAGTAGCTATATATATATAATATAATGTAAAATATGATGGTTTTTGATGAGTTATACGAAATATGAATAAAATATAGAATTATTAAGCGAAATTCAAGGTACTGCGTAGCCTAGTGGTTAGCGTGGTAGTCTCATAGCCAGAAGGTTATTGGATCAATGCTTGCCTGGATGTCGTCGTATTTTTATTTTTTTACATTATTTTAAAATTTTTTTTTTATTTTGTTTAAATTTTGTGTTTTATTTTTTTTTAATATATAACAGATAAATGTTATATAAAAGTTTAAAGAAAATTTCCAAAAAAATATTCTTATAATAGTTTGGAAAAATTCGCAAAAATTTTAAGTACATAAATATGTATGTATGTATATTTTTTTAAAGCTTCCTGAGTAATTTTTTCAACCTTGCTATATGAATTTAATAATATTCAAAACTGTAGAATATATAGAAATAAATTTTAAACGCATAATTATTAAATCATGGGAGTAAACTTACAAAAATTAATTTTTCAAATAAAGAAAAGGTTTAGTCAAAAACAAAATAATAATTTATGTATGTAAAAATATATGTATGTATGAATATATGAATATATGTGTGTATATATATATGAATGGATTAGAATTGAAGATTTTTAAAATTTTTGGTTCCAACATATGAACGTATGTACATATGAATGTATTAGAATCGAAAATTTTGAAATTTTGCTGTTGGAAAAATTAGAAATAAAATTATTAACACAAACACACGTTATTATGATTGTATACCTAGTTTTTAGCACTTTTCCAAAAAATTTTTTGAAAAAAGTGCTTATTAGTTTCACTCTGTCCGTCCGTCCGTCCGTCGACACTTTTTTTGTTTACAAAACTTCTACACCCTTGAAGATAGAAAGCTGAAATTTCATACGTACATAGATCTTCACTAGAAACTTATTTCCGTAGAACAAAATTTTTACCTATCTCCCCCCCTCTAGAAGTTATACCCCCCCAAAACCCTAAAAATGGCCTTTTTTAAATATTTGTTGCAATGAAACCATAAGCATTTTTGAAATTTTTCAAACGCAGAAAGGCAGCGACTTGCTTCCCCTAGCGCGGTATACTATAGTTAAATTTTAGAAAAACAAAATGGCCATTCAAATTTACCGTTATTTAAAGTCCTTTTTTTCCATATTTTTGATGTCGTTTTTCTTCTAGACCCCAGATTGTAGAAGCTTGAAATTTTAGTAGCTTTTAGACATTAACAAGTAGTTTATTTCGTTAGAAGAAATTTTTTTTCCATCTCCTCCCCCTCTCTAGTTATCGCCTCTTGAAATTTGTAAAATTTGAATTTTTGACGCCTTATATTTCCGAAACCGTAAGTTTTTTCAAATTTTTATAAACGCAAAAAGCTAACGGTAAATTCCATGAAATTAAAAAATATAATTATTTTTCTTAACTCACACAATTAACCCTTAAAATCGAGCATTATGTTAACCCCTTTTTATATTAATTTTTGCTTTATTTCAAAGACTGCATATATGCGTCATCCTAAATATAGGCAATCCTAGAAATAATTTTATTTTATTTTATTTTATTTTTTTTATTTATTTACACCAAACAAGGTGTTAACATAATTTATATTAATTTACAAAAAAGAAACTTATTACATACAAAATACAAAAAAAATTGCTTATGCTTAATACACGAAACAAGAAAAAAAAATATTACTAATATTTAACCTACAAACAATAAATACATAACTGCTGATGCAGCAAAATTAGAAATTTTAAGTATAACAAACAAAAGTGAATCAAAAGAAAAAACACAAATTATAACAAAGTATAATATAGTGTAATATGATATTATAAAAAATTTACTAAAAAAAGTCAAAAATGTTTCTACTTATGACAATAAAAAAAACTATAATTAGGTCAATGAATTACTTAAAAATTGTGGTAGGTTATGGTTAGTATAAAGTGTCAAGAATTTTTTTTTTGAAAATGTTCTTGGAATATGTAGGTGAAAAAAGATAGCTAAAACGATTGAATACAGTACAACACCTATTAATGGGCTCATTTTTACCATATTCAGTTCTATGTGTCTGTTCTTTTAGAAATTTAGTGTGTCTAGTAGGCCTGACGTCATTATTGATAATCATTTTTCTTTTAATGAATTCGACGTTTATAACGCCAGTTATAACGTCAAACGTGAAACACGAAGAAAGCATAGAACGGCGAGACTCAAGGCTAATCATATTTAGGGACTGCAGCCTAATTTTGTAGGAAGGGATACTGTGAAAGTCATGTGGATCGTAAAGATTTCTTAAAGCAAAAAGGAGAAATTGTTTTTGGACGGATTCAATTCTATTACTATGTGTTACAAAAGCGGGGTCCCAAATAATACTGCCGTATTCTAAAATAGAGCGAACCAGAGAACAATAAAGTGATTTTGTAACACAGATATTGTCAAATTCTCTGGCTCTACGCTTTATGAATCCCAGCATCTTGTTTGCTTTGGAAATCATGTAATCATAATGTGCATTAAAATTTAATTTGCTATCTAGAATGATACCTAAGTCAGTTATGTGGTCGACGCGTTCTAAGGTGGAGTTATGAAGAGAATAATTTTGGCAAACGATTGAACGCTTTCGTGAAAAGCTGATAATATAACATTTTTTAACATTAAGGTCTAATTTATTAGCACTGCACCAGTTATCAAGAAGTACTAATTTCGTTTGTAGGTAGTTAGTATCAGATATATCATTTATAACGTGGTACATTTTTAAATCATCAGCGTAGGTTAGATGAGAAATACCCGATAGACAATGAGAGAGGTCAGAAATAAAGACATTGAAAAGAATAGGGCCTAGATGACTTCCTTGAGGAACACCGGAATGAACGCGAATAGGTTTAGATTTAATCCCCTGGAATTTAACGAATTGGGTTCTCCCCGAGAAGTACGATTTGAGCCAACCTAGTAGAGGGAACTTAAAACCAAAATTAACTAGTTTACGCTCCAAGGTATTGTGATCGATGCGGTCAAAAGCTTTACTGAAATCCGTATATATTGTATCAACTTGAAAACCTTTTTCCATTAATGAAAGAGCGTCAGATGTGAAAACTGTAAGATTTGAGGTTGTCGAGCGACCAGTTCTAAAACCATGTTGCTCGTTATTTAATAATGGATTGATGACCGGTGCAAGTATATTAGTAACTAATTTTTCAAATAATTTTGGAATAGCAGACTGAATAGCAATACCTCTGTATAGTTTTCTATCGCTGTTTTGTCACCTTTTTTGTGAATTGGTATCAGATACGAATTTTTCCAAGCTGATGGAAAAACTCCGGTGGATATAGATCTGTTAAATATTGAAGTAAGAGGGTATATATGAATGAAAATAATTTTAATAGTGTGGTAGGTACAAATAGACTGTAGTTAATTTTTTTAAATAAAGAAAAGGTTTAGGCAAAAACAAAATAATAATTTTATTCAAATATATGTATGTATATATAAATGTATTAAAATTTAGCATTTTACAGTTTTCCGTTTGGAACAATAAAAATAAAATTCTAACTACATACGTACATACATATATTCTGTATGTACATATATTTTTTTAAAGCTTGCTGACGAAACGTAATGTTCAAAACAATAACAAATGAAATATTAATATTCAGATGTCACAAAACATCTGATGTCTGATAAAAGCTGACATTTATTTACGTTAAGATTAATTCGTTTATCCGAAACAAAAATATGTTAGATCATTATATTTTCAAATATTATTTATTTCTCGGTTTGTGTTTCTAATAATAAAAATAACATAAAACGTATCATTTATTTCTTGGTTTGTGTTTCTAATTATAAAAAGTATAAAAGAAAAACGTGCTTTTGTTATACAAAAATTTTTTCAGAAAATCTTAAAATAGAGCTATTTCGGGGCTAAAAAGTTCCAATGTCAGATTTTTCTGGGACCCTAGAGGCAAAACTCTATCTTATGCCTTTTGTTCCATGTCTCTAGCCCTTCTAGAAGTACCCGTACTTTTTACAACCTGAGAATTAGCTATATATATAAAATGTGAAATATGATGGTTTTTGATGAGTTATACGAAATATGAATAAAATATAAAATTATTAAGTGAAATTCTAGGTACTGCGTAGCCTAGTGGTCAGCGTGGTAGTCTCATATCCAGAAGGTTATTGGATCAATGCTTGCCTGCATGTCGTCGTATTTTTATTTTTTTGCATTATTTTAAAATTTTTTTTTTATTTTGTTTAAATTTTGTGTTTTATTTTTTTTTAATATATAACAGAAAAATGTTATATAAAAGTTTAAAGAAAATTTCCAAAAAAATATTCTTATAATAGTTTGGAAAAATTCGCAAAAATTTTAAGTACATAAATATGTATGTATGTATATTTTTTTAAAGCTTCCTGAGTAATTTTTTCAAGCTTTCTATATGAATTTAATAATATTCAAAACTGTAGAATATATAGAAATAAATTTTAAATGCATAATTATTAAATCATGGGAGTAAACTTACAAAAATTAATTTTTCAAATAAAGAAAAGGTTTAGTCAAAAACAAAATAATAATTTATGTATGTAAAAATATATGTATGTATGAATATATGAATATATGTGTGTATATATATATGAATGGATTAGAATTGAAGATTTTAAAATTTTTCGTTCCAACATATGAACGTATGTACATATGAATGTATTAGAATCGAAAATTAAAAATGAAACAAAAACAAAATAATAATTTATGTATGTAAAAATATATGTATGTATGAATATATGAATATATGTGTGTATGTATATATGAATAGATTAGAATTGAAGATTTTAAAATTTTTCGTTCCAACATATGAACGTATGTACATATGAATGTATTAGAATCGAAAATTTTGAAATTTTGCTGTTGGAAAAATTAGAAATAAAATTATAAATGCAAACATACATAATTACGAATGGATACCTGTTTTTTTAAAACTGCGGGTGAACATATAGAAATAAATTTCTCAAATAAAGAAAAGGTTTAGGTTAAAATAAAATAATAATTGTATTCAAATATATATATGTACATATGAATGTAATTTTTCAAATAAAGAAAAGGTTTAGGCAAAAACAAAATAATAATTTTATTCAAATATATGTATGTACATATAAATGTATTAAAATTTAGCATTTTACAGTTTTCCGTTTGGAAAAATAAAAATAAAATTCTAACTACATACGTACATACATATATTCTGTATGTACATATATTTTTTTAAAGCTTGCTGACGAAACGTAATGTTAAAAACAATAACAAATGAAATATTAATATTCAGATGTCACAAAACATCTGATGTCTGATAAAAGCTGACATTTATTTACGTTAAGATTAATTCGTTTATCCGAAACAAAAATATGTGAGATCATTATATTTTCAAATATTATTTATTTCTCGGTTTGTGTTTCTAATAATAAAAATAACGTAAAACGTATCATTTATTTCTTGGTTTGTGTTTCTAATTATAAAAAGTATAAAAAAAAACGTGATTTTGTTATACAGAAATTTTTTCAGAAAATCTTAAAATAGAGCTATTTCTGGGATAAAAAGTTCCAATGTCAGATTTTTCTGGGACCCTAGAGGCAAAACTCTACCTAATGCCTTTTGTCCCATGTCTCTAGCCCTTCTAGAAGTACCCGTACTTTTTACCGCCTGAGAAGTAGCTATATATATATAACTAGTCGTGTGTGCTTGCGTTGCAAGCCTTGCAAGTATGATGCGTGTAGTTTTGAAATTGTGTTCCATTCTGTGGCTAAGATATTTTAAGTTTACTTTATTTCTTCAAAAACACACCCATAATATACATATAGATATGTTTTTTCCTGATAAATAATAAGATAAAACTTAAAACTTAAAATAAAAAAGTTCTGAGAAATAATTACCCAAAAATACATAATTAAACAAATAATTAGTTCCTTTGAAATCTAATACCTTTTGAGTAATTTATTTTAAAACTTCACTTTGAGTTATGTCGCATAAAATCGTAAAATACCTTTCACAATAAACACTTTAAGCCATAAATTATTGTTAATTATAAACTGCAATTCATGCACGTATGTATTTGAAGTTTATAAAACATGCGAATAAAACGCGTGACTGTAGAATGAGTTAACACCAATTCTAACGTATATAGGGTAATACGTATTGCATACGATTTCTATGCGTATTTTTGACATTTTTGGGCAACAAACTTTGTTAAAACATTTTCATACAGGTCTTTTACATGATTGCATATCAATGCTGTATCGATTACTTTCCGATTGTACCTTAGTATAATTAATTATTCCTTTGTAGCGAATCGCAAAAAGAATACATATGTATATAAGTAAATGTGTATGTAATCGTACATGCTATAAAACTATATGTAGATATTATTAATTTTTGGTTTTCTTGTTATAACTCACACTTATAGAATTTAACTTATTTCCAATATATATGAAATCAAAATTATATAAACATTACCCCAATAAGATGTAATACCATTTTGTAAAAAAATGGACCAAAACATCTTTGGAAGGGGTGAAGGGGGAAGGCGGGTGGAATACTTGGTTTTTCTGGGACCCTGGAGGCAAAACTCTATCTAATGCCTTTTGTCCCATGTCTCTAACCCTTCTAGAAGTACCCGTACTTTTTACCACCTGAGAAGTAGCTATATATAAGTTAACGGAGACAAAGCCGTGTTAAAATAAAAATATTTATTTGTCAAGAATCAGCTTAAGACTAAAGATTTTACATTAAAATGAACTTATTTATAACTTAATTTTGCTTACTTGCTAATAATTATTCAACATTATGGGAATATATTTTTGTTAATATGACAATTTTTATGTGAAAACAATTTTATAATAAAAAGGTATTAAATTTACAATTTTCGTGTGAAAGAAATTATTCCATAAAAAATGTATTGAAATACAATTTGCTTACTCAACAGTTATAAATTTAACATGTTCGAACTTAAATAATTTCGTTAGGCATGTGTTGTAACCTGAGATGTTTATACCGTGATTGGACTTGAATAATGGCATGTGTTGTAACCTGAGACGGTGATAACTCCTCCCCCTTTAAAAATCCGCGTCCCGTGGATCATAGTTTTAATTCAATGAATTGGAGTTGTGGTATTTCCTCGTTTTGTTGCTTTATTGTTAAATTTTGCGTTTTCTTCTTGAATTTGAGAATTACGACTGATGTGAGTATGGTGATAATAGCTATGGCTATTACAATGTTGGTGAGGGAAATTGCCTTAGTATTGGAGAATAGTTTTTTAAGTTTTTTGAAGTCATCGTGGTGTAAACTGTGCAGATACTTGAGATCAAGCTTTGTTCCTGTTTTAGTAATGTTTGCCTGAAGAACTGGTGGCAAAATGTACGAAGTTTTTATTTCTTTGTTTGTGAAAATCATCTCGTTTATTTTTAGCGTTTCGTTTTTTATCTGTACCAAAAATGTACCCTCTATATGTTTGCTAGAATTTTCGTTTGCAATTGTTCCGTTGAAGTTTGTCAAGAAGATAATGTTCTCGTTGATGGGTTCTATTGTTTGCTCCTCATCTACTTGGTATTCGCAGCTTGCGTTCGAACCTTTTATTAATTTCACTATACAGTGTGTGTTTTCTAGTTGTTTTACTTGATTTGCTTCACAAATGCTGATCTCTTTGAAAATGTTACATCTTTGTTTTATGCCAAAAGTTTTCTCTTGATTTGTTAGAAGTTCTTTGTATTCTAAGAAAACATGTTTATTGTTGCTAATCGTTGGTCTTATGACGATATGATTGAAATTGTCTTTGCTTGTTTTTGGGATGGAAACCACGTAGAGAAGCGTGTAGTTTTTAACCATTATAATTGGGGTTGCATATTCCAAAGCTTCTATGTTATTTGAATATGGTAAGGTTTCGATTTCTGTTATAAGTTGGTCGACTTCTTTTTGGTCCAGTAGATTTGTGTTGATTATTCCCTTTTTTGCAAGTTGTACGGCCCTGACAATTTCTTTGATTTCTTCCTTCAGTATTGTTAACTTGTTGAATAATATTTGTTCGTAATTGCTTGTTGAGTCATCATTCATATGGTTTGCAATTGTATTATAGTCCCTCATTATTTGTTCGGCTGTTTCTGTGAATACCCTGTTGATTTTGTACTGCTCATTATTGTTTTCAATTATATCGTTTTGGCTTTTGATGATATTATCCCAGTCGGTAGCGTCAGGTGAACCCGCTAGCCATTTCCATGCGGTTCCTAGCCAGTTAATTGAGTGTCGGCTTCTTCCTTCTCGCCCTCTGAGTTCTGATATCAGGTTCGATATTTGGTTAAGTTGATGAGCTATTTGGGATTTACGACCGCTTGTTTTATTTATTTTACTTAATGAAGGTAGCATTGCATCTGTTATATCCTTGTATTCCATGAGGTTGATGATGTGTACCAGTTTAAAGTTTCCACTTAAAATTTTTCCTCCTCTTTCTTTAATGGCTATTATCGGAGTGTCATATTTGTATAGGTTGAAAGGTTGACTTATTGCCCATAATCTGAAGCTGAAAGTTGTTAAAATAAAAAAAATTTCAATTAGTTAATGTTCTTGATTTGTGACTTATGCACTCTTCTTCCTGATGTAGTAGCTATTGTTACTTTGTTGTTTTTTGCTACGGTTTCTTTTGTAAATTTTGGTTTCGTTTTCTCTTGAATTTGCTTAATTGCTGTGAAAACGATTACACCTTCCTTAAAATTTTTTGGTTTATTTCTTTTTTGATTCTCGCGACTTATTTTGGTTTTTTGATTTCTTCTAATACGTTCTACGAGGTCCTCATTTATTTTTTCTTTGAAGTCTACTAGCCCTTGGTAGTTGATTCGTTCGGATCTACCGAAAAATATGTCAGTAGGTTTCCTTCGTGTGACAGAGTGAAATGTGTTATTATATCTGTCTACTGCTATGTTTACTAGTTCTTTAAGAGGTAGTTCCTTATATTCGTTGGTGAGACATCTTAAAATTTCAATTATTGTTGAATGCACACGTTCTACGGCTCCGTTCACCTCGCTTTTCTGGGGTGGTGTGAAGTATATTCCTATTCCGAGTGTTTTGAGGTAGTCTGTTACTATGGGACTTGTAAAGCTGGCTTCGTTATCCATTACGATCATCTTTGGTATAGTGTAGTAGTGTATAATTTTAATTAGCTTGTCCCTGATATTAAGTACGGATTTATCTTTGATGTGAAAAAATTTTGTAAATTTTGAAAATTTATCTATGCAACTGATGAATTTTTCATTTTTTATTTCGATAATGTCAATGTGAATTATTTCTGTCGGATATGCTGGTATGGGTGTTGGTTGTAATTCCGGTTTATTGGGATGTCTGTCGTATTTGTTGATGTTACATACTTCGCATGTTTTAGTGAAGTTTTTAATCCGTGATGTCATGTTTGGGAAGTAGTACTTCTCTAGGATTTGTTCTTTATTTTCTCTGTAGTTTCTATGAGCTCTCTTGTGCGTTTCTTGTATAATTGAATAAATATTTTCTTCTCTACCAATGTCTTGTACCATTCTCTGCGAGATTCTGATTTTATAGTTTGACAAGTGTTCTGTATAAAGTTCTTGTAAGCGTTGAATAAACTGTTCTGGGATTTTGATACCGTTTGTTATAGTTGGGTGTAATTTTTCTTTTAGTATTTTCATCAAGTTCTGTTTGTTTATATTTGGTATGCTGATATAATGTCGGTGATATGTTGCATGTGGCATTTCATAACATTCACATTCTTCGCCTTGTGCGATAATTATTTGATTCTTGAATACGTTTAATGGAGCTTCAACATGTGGAATTAAGTTGGTGCTGTCTTCGTCCGCACTGTGGATTGTCTCGCCTGTTGATGTTGATATTGCGTTTACTTCAGTGGGTAGCCTTGATAAGGCGTCTGCGACTTTGTTCGTGCATCCTGGTTTAAAAATAAGTTTATAATTATATTCTTCCAACCGTGCTTTCCATCTTTTTAGTTTGGAATTATTATTCTTATTTCCTAGCGCGAATGTTAGCGGCTGATGATCAGTTAGTATGTTGACCTGTTTTGCACCATAGAGATAATTCCTTAATTTTTCGAGTGCCCAAACGATGGCGAGCATCTCTTTCTCGTTTGTAGCATAGTTCTCTTCCGTCTTATTTAAGGATCTCGAAATATAAGCTATTGGCTTGTCTTTATTTACTTCACCTTGTGAGAGGACGGCTCCTATGGCATGATTTGATGCATCAGTTGTAAGCAGGAAAGGTTTACTGAAGTCGGGGAATATAAGCAATTCTGATGATGACAATACTTTTTTTAGAGTATTAAATGCTTCAAATTGCTCCTTGTTCAATTTTATTTGCACTTTTTGTGATTGCCTTGCACTAATTTGGGCATTTTCTCCTCTAGTAAGATTTGTGAGAGGCTTGGCTATCTTCGCAAAATCTCTTATGAAGCGTCTATAATAAGAGGTAAGACCAAGAAATCCTTTTAGTTCTTTTAAATTCGAAGGCGCTTTTATTTGTTTTATAGCTGCGACTTTAGTGGGGTTTGGCTTAATTCCTTTGTTTGTTATGATGTATCCCAGAAATTCCGTTTCTTCTTTTAGGAATTCACTCTTGTTTAGGTTAACACGTAAATTGGCTTTTTGCAGCTTTGAGAATATTTTCCTGACGTTGTCCAAGTGTTGGTCTTCTGTTTCGCCACCGAATATGATTATGTCATCTATGTAGACATAACATATTTTACCTATAAATTCTTTTAAGACGTCGTCGATCATTCTCTGGAAGATTGCCGGGGCATTCTTTAGGCCAAACGGTAATCTGGTGAACTCATACTTCCCATTTAAAGTTGAAAACGCTGTTTTTTTGATATCTTCCTTTTTCATTCGTATCTGGTGGAATCCTGATGTTAGATCGAGTGTTGTAAAATATTTGGAGTTGTTTAGATTTAAAATCGTATTAGAAATGTCTGGAATAGGATAGGTATCGGCTATAGTTATTGTATTTAGTTTTTTAAAATCCACGACCATTCTGTATTTTTTCTCTCCAGACGAATCTAATTTCTTTTCCACTATCCAAATGGGTGCGTTATACGGGCTTTTCGAAGGTCGTATTATGCCGTCTTCTAGGAGTTTCTTTATTTGTTTTTCTACTTCTGTTCGCATAGCCACTGGATAAGGGTATGATTTTACGTAGATTGCTTCGTCTGTTGTCGTTTTTATTTCTGCTTCGACGTTTGTTTCTATAATTTCCGCGTCATTGATAGGTCCGAATATTTCCTTGTATTGGTTCACTAACGCTAAAGTTTTGTTTTTTTCCTTTTCTGAAAGATGGTCTGCTCTGATTTCGATATTGTTTGCTTGAGCTGATATTTTCGCTTTTAGTGGAATTTTTATATTTGGACTGATTTGTAGAATGTTGTTCTTTCTATCTATTACCGCATTAAGTTTTTTCAACGTATCGTCGCCTATGATACCATCAAATGTTTTAAGCCCTGGGAGAACAAAAAATTCTGTAAAGATATTGTTTCCTACTGCTTGAAAAAATTTTCCTCCGATTTTCTTTGTAATACGAATATCACCTACAGCTGATCTGATGTTGAAAGGCTGGTTGGTTGGTTTAGCATTTGGTGCAATTTCGGGTTTAATGAAATTCTTGTTTGCACCCGTATCGATGAGGAATTTCAATGTTTTGTTGTCTTTGGTTCGATATTCTATATAGGGAACGCTGGAGAGGCGTCCGTCATAAAATTTACTTCCTGAATTTCTTCCTCTTCTAATTCCTCCTGGAAATCTGGATGTTCGAAGTCATATTCTTCGGTGATGCTTTCAGAATCTTCATTAATTGTTTCTACATTGAACAGCCTTTGAATTTTGTTACTTTGGTGGAAATTTGCACTTAGTGGTCTTTTCTGTGGCTCCATTTGATTGTTCGCTGGTCTATTCATGTAATTCACTTGTCGCGTTTGCACTGATCTATCTACGTCCATTTTCTCGAGGGGTTTTTGTGGTATTGGCGGAGGTAGCGCTGCTCTATGATGTTGCATATTATATGTTGTATTTTTTTGCTGTTTTGTTAGTGCTAGCTGGTGATAGGAAGTTGGTTGAGCTTGTGGTGGTGTTGGAATAACTTGATATGCTCTATTGTAGGACATCCTGTTTACTGGGACTGTTACTGGGTTGTAGCTATTCCTTTTGTGTATATTAAAGTTTCTGTAGCTATAGTTTTGCATTTCCAAGCATGTTGAGTAGGCTTCAGGGAGCGTTTGCGGTTTTTGTAGCATTAAGTATCTTGATAGTTCTCCATTAACACCTCTAATGAACACATCTAATGCTGTGTTTCTTTGTGCTTCAACAAGAGCATTGATTGTTTCTCTCGAATGGTTTTCCGTTTTTATTTTATTTATAATCAAAGAGAACTGGTGATTTACCTTTGCGTAGAATTCGTCGATGGTCGATCTTCCCTGCGCTAAAGTGCTCAGCTGGTGTTCTAAGGTGCATAGATCCCTTTTATCAGCGTAGTGTAGGGAAAGGCAATGTTTAATTTCCGACCAGTCTTCATCGAAAATGTTATAGGAAATTAAGGCTGCATCCGCACTGCCTCTAATTTTTCCTCTAATTGCTTGAAGGATAGCCCTGTATATAGGCTTGTTTTTCACCAGTTTGTAATCTTGTAATATATTTTCCACGCAGTGGACCCAAGACACATATTGGACCGCGTTGCCATCAAACACCTGTAGTTCCTTCACACTGTCTGGCAATCTGGATATGTCTTTTAGATCTTGTTCACTTTTGGGTGCTGCCAAGTCTTCCGGTATTGCTACTGATGTAGTGCTTTGTTGTGCTTCAAGTCTTGCTAATCTCTCTTCGAGTTTTTTTGATAGTTCTATTTGTGCTTTAATTGCACCTGTTAGTTGTACAATTTGTTCGGTAATTTTATCCATTTTGTAATTTAGTTTTTTTTCTTTTAAAGTTTTATTAATTTGATAAATTTTAATTTTTTTCTTTTAAAGTTTTTTAATTTAAAGTTTTTTAATTTTAATTTCTTAGTTATTCTTTGTTTAGTTTAGTTTTAATTATTTAATTATTTGATGATTTAATTTTTGGATTATTCTTTTTTGGTTTAATTTTTGATTATTTAACTATTTGATAATTTAGTTTTTTAGTTATTATTTGATTTGGCTTAGTTATTTTATTTGTTTTTAATTAATTCACTTGTAATTTCCTTATTATTATTATTTTTTATTGTTGATTTTAAGATTTTTAAACTTACAATATTAAGGCGACTATGGCGTGGGCTCGCATGCCTGATTTTTGCCCGATGAGTCTGCTGAATTTCTGACTTTGTTGCTGGACGACGTGTGTTGTTCCTTTTTGGATAAGGACGTTGAGTTTGTCTTTATCCTACTAATGGCACAAAATCGATCACAAACAATCACTATTTTTAATTTTTCAAGGTACTGTTTTAGAGATTAAGTTCAATTGTTCAAAATTCGTAACTTTTCTTTTACTCTAATTTTAGTACCGTTTTTTTTTTACTTTTTTTTTTTTTATGTTATCACATAAAAATTTTTTGCTTTCCCGGATAATTATAACCGTGTTTCTATTTAGCTCGGCCGCCAGTTAACGGAGACAAAGCCGTGTTAAAATAAAAAAATATTTATGTGTCAAGAATCAGCTTAAGACTAAAGATTTTACATTAAAATGAACTTATTTATAACTTAATTTTGCTTACTTGCTAATAATTATTCAACATTATGGGAATATATTTTTGTTAATATGACAATTTTTATGTGAAAACAATTTTATAATAAAAAGGTATTAAATTTACAATTTTCGTGTGAAAGAAATTATTCCATAAAAAATGTATTGAAATACAATTTGCTTACTCAACAGTTATAAATTTAACATGTTCGAACTTAAATAATTTCGTTAGGCATGTGTTGTAACCTGAGATGTTTATACCGTGATTGGACTTGAATAATGGCATGTGTTGTAACCTGAGACGGTGATAACTTATATATAATGTAAAATAGGATGGTTTTTGAAGAGTTATACGAAATATGAATAAAATATAAAATTATAAAGGAAAATTCAAGGTACTGCGTAGCCTAGTGGATAGCGTGGTAATCTCATAGCCAGAAGGTTATTGGATCAATGCTTGCCTGGATGTTGTATTTTTCTTTTTTTGGATTATTTTAAAAATTTTTTTTTTTATTTTGTTTAAATTTTGTATTTTATTTTTTTTTTTTAATATATAACAGAAAAATGTTATATAAAAGTTTAAAGAAAATTTCCAAAAAAATATTCTTATAATAGTTTGGAAAAATTCGCAAAAATTTTAAGTACATAAATATGTATGTATGTATATTTTTTTTAAAGCTTCCTGAGTAATTTTTTTTAAGCTTTCTATATGAATTTAATAATATTCAAAACTGTAGAATATATAGAAATAAATTTTAAACGCATAATTATTAAATCATGGGAGTAAACATACAAAAATTAATTTTTCAAATAAAGAAAAGGTTTAGTCAAAAACAAAATAATAATTTTATTCATATATATGTATTTATGTATGTATGAATATATGTGTGTATGTATATATGAATGGATTAGAATTGAAGATTTTAAAATTTTTCGTTCCAACATATGAACGTATGTACATATGAATGTATTAGAATCGAAAATTTTGAAATTTTCCTGTTGGAAAAATTAGAAATAAAATTATTAACACAAACACACGTTATTATGAATGTATACCTAGGTTTTTTAAAACTGCGGGTGAACATATAGAAATAAATTTCTCAAATAAAGAAAAGGTTTAGGTTAAAATAAAATAATAATTGTATTCAAATATATACATATATGTACATATGAATGTAATTTTTTTAAATAAAGAAAAGGTTTAGGCAAAAACAAAATAATAATTTTATTCAAATATATGTATGTATATATAAATGTTTTAAAATTTAGCATTTTACAGTTTTCCGTTTGGAACAATAAAAATAAAATTCTAACTACATACGTACATACATATATTCTGTATGTACATATATTTTTTTAAAGCTTGCTGACGAAACGTAATGTTGAAAACAATAACAAATGAAATATTAATATTCAGATGTCACAAAACATCTGATGTCTGATAAAAGCTGACATTTATTTACGTTAAGATTAATTCGTTTATCCGCAACAAAAATATGTGAGATCATTATATTTTCAAATATTATTTATTTCTCGGTTTGTGTTTCTAATAATAAAAATAACGTAAAACGTATCATTTATTTCTTGGTTTGTGTTTCTAATTATAAAAAGTATAAAAGAAAAACGTGCTTTTGTTCTACAAAAATTTTTTCAGAAAATCTTAAAATAGAGCTATTTCGGGGCTAAAAAGTTCCAATGTCAGATTTTTCTGGGACCCTAGAGGCAAAACTCTATCTAATGCCCTTTGTCCCATGTCTCTAGCCCTTCTAGAAGTACCCGTACTTTTTACCACCTGAGAAGTAGCTATATATATATAATGTAAAATAGGATGGTTTTTGAAGAGTTATACGAAATATGAATAAAATATAAAATTATTAAGAGAAATTCAAGGTACTGCGTAGCCTAGTGGTTAGCGTGGTAGTCTCATAGCCAGAAGGTTATTGCATCAATGCTTGCCTGGATGTTGTATTTTTCTTTTTTACCGACCGTATTGTGTAAACAATAGGTAGGTTATGTGATGGCAACAAATTTTGCATATCGAGTTTTCGGTGGAAACGTACTTCTCCATAGTAGGGAAGTGTAAATAAACTATTTTTAGCAACCTGTCGGTCTGTCGGTCTGTCGGTCTGTCGGTCTGTCGGTCTGTCGGTCTGTCGGTCTGTCCGTCTGTCGGTCTGTGTGTGCACGCGTGTATCTCAAGTTCGGCTGAACCGATTTTGATGAAATTTTATATGTAAGTTTATTTCCACCATGGCACGGATCGATCAACTTTTGGTATATATCAGGCCTCGGGAACTGCACTTTTTAGCGGGCCTGTTTTGCATTTTTGAGCATATTGAAGAACATATTCAACCGATTTACTTGAAATTTCATATATAAGTTTTGCTCTACCGGCGATGAAACTTCCTAACTTTTGGGAGAAATCAGGCGTCAGCAACTGGACGTTTACTACGGGCCAAATATACATTTTTGTGTATATAAAGAGAAATAATCAACCGATTTCATTGAAATTTAATACAGAAATTCCTCGTATGAAAACTATGAACATATAAATTTTTTGGAAAGATCAGGGCTCGAAAACTGATTTGCGGGCCGATTTTACATTTTTCACCATTTTGAAGAAAATATTCAAGCGATTTACTTGAAATTTCATATATGAGCTTTATTTGACCGTCCGTGAAAATTCCTAGCTTTTGGAACAAATCAGGTATCGGCAACTGGACGTTTACTACGGGCCAAACATAAACTTTTGTGTATATAAAGAGAAATAATTAACCGATTTCATTGAAATTTAATATTTGAATTGCTTGTATTAAAACAATGAACATGCAAATTTTTTTGGAAAGATCAGGGCTCGAAAACTGATCTGCGGGCCGATTTTACATTTTTCACCATATCTACGGAACGAATTGATGGAGTTTCTTGAAATTTGATATTTGTGTTCTGGTTGTTACCGAAACTAACTGGCGAGCATTTCAGGGAATTCGGGTAGCACAAAGCGAAACTCTACTAAGAGCCAAATTTACATTTTTCTAGGTATGTTAACTATAAGCTTACTAATGTCCTAAAAATTGGAAAGAAGTATTTAACAGATATTTTTATAATATTCTGCAACACTTTCACTTAACTAGACAATACACATTGCGGTCGGTTATGTGCTGACCACATCAGATTTTTTGGATTACTTTAAAAATTTTTTTTTTTTATTTTGTTTAAATTTTGTATTTTATTTTTTTTTTAATATATAACAGAAAAATGTTATATAAAAGTTTAAAGAAAATTTTCAAAAAAATATTCTTATAATAGTTTGGAAAAATTCGCAAAAATTTTAAGTACATAAATATGTATGTATGTATATTTTTTTTAAAGCTTCCTGAGTAATTTTTTTTAAGCCTTCTATATGAATTTAATAATATTCAAAACTGTAGAATATATAGAAATAAATTTTAAACGCATAATTATTAAATCATGGGAGTAAACATACAAAAATTAATTTTTCAAATAAAGAAAAGGTTTAGTCAAAAACAAAATAATAATTTTATTCATATATATGTATGTATGTATGTATGAATATATGTGTGTATGTATATATGAATGGATTAGAATTGAAGATTTTGAAATTTTTCGTTCCAACATATGAACGTATGTACATATGCATGTATTAGAATCGAAAATTAAAAAAGAAACAAAAACAAAATAATAATTTATGTATGTAAAAATATATGCATGTATGTATATATGAATACATATGTGTATGTATGTATATATGAATGGATTAGAATTGAAGATTTTAAAATTTTTCGTTCCAACATATGAACGTATGTACATATGAATGTATTAGAATCGAAAATTTTGAAATTTTGCTGTTGGAAAAATTAGAAATAAAATTATTAACACAAACACACGTTATTATGAATGTATACCTAGTTTTTTTAAAACTGCGGGTGAACATATAGAAATAAATTTCTCAAATAAAGAAAAGGTTTAGGTTAAAATAAAATAATAATTGTATTCCAATATATACATATATGTACATATGAATGTAATTTTTTTAAATAAAGAAAAGGTTTAGGCAAAAACAAAATAATAATTTTATTCAAATATATGTATGTATATATAAATGTTTTAAAATTTAGCATTTTACAGTTTTCCGTTTGGAACAATAAAAATAAAATTCTAACTACATACGTACATACATATATTCTGTATGTACATATATTTTTTTAAAGCTTGCTGACGAAACGTAATGTTCAAAACAATAACAAATGAAATATTAATATTCAGATGTCACAAAACATCTGATGTCTGATAAAAGCTGACATTTATTTACGTTAAGATTAATTCGTTTATCCGCAACAAAAATATGTGAGATCATTATATTTTCAAATATTATTTATTTCTCGGTTTGTGTTTCTAATAATAAAAATAACGTAAAACGTATCATTTATTTCTTGGTTTGTGTTTCTAACTATAAAAAGTATAAAAGAAAAACGTGCTTTTGTTATACAAAAATTTTTTCAGAAAATCTTAAAATAGAGCTATTTCGGGGCTAAAAAGTTCCAATGTCAGATTTTTCTGGGACCCTAGAGGCAAAACTCTATCTAATGCCCTTTGTCCCATGTCTCTAGCCCTTCTAGAAGTACCCGTACTTTTTACCACCTGAGAAGTAGCTATATATATATAATGTAAAATAGGATGGTTTTTGAAGAGTTATACGAAATATGAATAAAATATAGAATTATAAAGGAAAATTTAAGGTACTGCGTAGCCTAGTGGGTAGCTTGGTAGTCTGATAGCCAGAAGGTTATTGGATCAATGCTTGCGTGGATGGTGTCATATTTTTCTTTTTTTTAGATTATTTTAAAAATTTTTTTTTATTTTGTTTAAATTTTTTGTTTTATTTTTTTTTTTAATATATAACAGATTAGTATTATTATAAAAATTTAAAGAAAATTTTAAAAAAAAAAATTGTTACAATAGTTAAGTACATAAATATGTATGTATATATTTTTTTTGAAGTTTCCTAACTAATTTTTTTAAGCTTTCTATATGAATTGAATAATATTCAAATTTGTGGTTTGGCATATAGAAACACATAATTATTAAATCATGGGGGACATATAAGAAATAAATTTTTCAAATAAAGAAAAGGTTTAGGCATAAATAAAATAATATTTTTATTCAAATATATGTATGAACATTAATGTATTAGAATTGAACATTTTAAAATTTTTTGTTCAAAAAATTTGAAATAAAATTTTAAGCAAAAACGTACATAATTATGAATGTATACCTATTTTTTTAAAACTGCGGGTGAACATATAGAAATAAGTTTCTAAAATAAAGAAAAGGTTTAGATTAAAATAATAATTGTATTCAAATATATGTATGTTTTTCAAATAAAGAAAAGGTTTAGGCAAAAACAAAATAATAATTTTATTCATATATATGTATGTACATATGAATGTATTAAAATTTAGAATTTTACAGTTTTTCGTTTGGAACAATAATAATAAAATTCTAACTACACACGTACATATATTCTGTATGTATATTTTTTTAAAGCTTGCTGACGAAAAGTAATGTTCAAAACAACAACAAATAAAATATTGATATTCAGATGCCACAAAACATCTCATGTCTGATAAAAGCTGACATTTATTTACGATAAGATTAATTCGATTATGCGAACCAAAAATATGTGAGATCATTATATTTTCAAATATTATTTATTTCCCGGTTTGTGTTTCTAATTATAAAAAGTATAAAAGAAAAACGTGCTTTTGTTATACAAAAATTTTTTCAGAAAATCTTAAAATAGAGCTATTTCGGGGCTAAAAAGTTCCAATGTCAGATTTTTCTGGGACCCTGTAGGCAAAACTCTATCTAATGCCTTTTGTCCCATGTCTCTAGCCCTTCTAGAAGTACCCGTACTTTTTACCACCTGAGAAGTAGCTATATATATATAATGTAAAATAGGATGGTTTTTGAAGAGTTATACGAAATATGAATAAAATATAGAATTATTAAGGCAAATTCAAGGTACTGCGTAGCCTAGTGGTTAGCGTGGTAGTCTCATAGCCAGAAGGTTATTGGATCAATGCTTGCCTGGATGTCGTCGTATTTTTATTTTTTTGCATTATTTTAAAATTTTTTTTTTATTTTATTTAAATTTTGTGTTTTATTTTTTTTTAATATATAACAGATAAATGTTATATAAAAGTTTAAAGAAAATTTCCAAAAAAATATTCTTATAATAGTTTGGAAAAATTCGCAAAAATTTTAAGTACATAAATATGTATGTATGTATATTTTTTTTAAAGCTTCCTGAGTAATTTTTTTTTAAAGCTTTCCATCTATATTATATTTTACAAGATTTTTCCAGTTCATGAACAGGTATACATATAATCTAATAAATAACAAAAACAAAGAAATGAAAATAGCAAAAGAGAATACTGGGTACATACATTACTCAATTGATTATACATACTGTAAAACAAAAACAAAAAATGAAAAGCGAAAAGCGAAAGAGAATAAAAAAAGAGTAGTAATATTTTTTTTGTTTTTTTGCTTTACTACCATAAACAAAAATAAAAAGCAAAAGGAAGCGAAATATTTTAAATGAGTTAAGTAAGAGTAAAATAATTTTTTGTTGTTGTATTTAACATGGAATGGAATTAAAAAAAATAAAACTAAAAATTGTGAGAGATATAAGAACACGAATAATGTTACGTACTAAGGCAATTATTCTTCGTGTGCTTGCGAAATTTCAATTGAGTAAGTAGCCAAGCCAGGTCTGTATAAAGAAAAGAGGCATTGATTTTTTATTAATTCACATTCACTTTGGTTTTAAAGTTTAACGTGAAAGGTACTATTTCCTTTCCTTTTAATTTTGTTCGGCATCAGTTCCCCATCCGTCTTGCATATGCCATGACTATAAATAAGTCCCAAGGGCAAACTTTTGAAAAGGATGGCCTCTATCTCCCCAGCCGTGCTTTTCGCATGGGCAATTATACACAGCATGTTCAAGAGCCATAGACTCCAATTATTTAAAAATTCAAGTCAAAGATACGGTTCGACAGGGAAAAATCGATGATGGAAATATTTTAACAGATAAAGTTGTTTATAAGGAAATTTTTCGTTCTTAATTGTTAACTAATTCTTAAATTGAATTTTAATCATATTTATGTAAATAACAGTGACACATATTACATCTTAAAATTTATTAAAATAAAATATTTCTATTACTTTTATTTGTTAGTATTCAAACCAATATGATATTTATGCATATACAAGTATATACCTGCATATGTATGCCATAATATGTACAAATTTTTCTAAACTTATTTTAAAATTGATTGCCACAATCCTGTTTTTACAACAGACAATGCTGCTTATAAGCAAACCACAGGGGCCCCTAGCCTATATTATATTTTACAAGATTTTTCCAGTTCATGAACAGGTATACATATAATCTAATAAATAACAAAAACAAAAAAATGAAAATAGCAAAAGAGAATGCTGGGTAGAAACATTGCTCAATTGATTATACATACTGTAAAACAAAAACGAAAAATGAAAAGCGAAAAGCGAAAGAGAATAAAAAAAGAGTAGTAATATTTTTTTTGTTTTTTTGCTTTACTACCATAAACAAAAATAAAAAGCAAAAGGAAGCGAAATATTTTAAATGAGTTAAGTAAGAGTAAAATAATTTTTTGTTAATAACACGAATAACGTTACGTTACGTACTTATCTAGATAACGTTGTTTAGAAGGAAATTTTTCGTTCTTAATTGTTAACTAATTCTTAATTTGAATTTTAATCATATCTATGTAATTAACAGTGACACATATTACATCTTAAAATTTATTAAATTAAAAATATTTCCATTACTTTTATTTATCATTAGTATTCAAACCAATATGATATTTATGCATATACAAGTATATACCTGCATATGTATGCCATAATATGTACAAATTTTTCTAAACTTATTTTAAAATTGATTGCCACAATCCTGTTTTTACAACAGATAATACTGCTTATAAGCAAACCACAGGGGCCCCTAGTATGAATTTAATATTATTCAAAACTGTAGAATATATAGAAATAAATTTTAAACGCATAATTATTATATCATGGGAGTAAACTTACAAAAATTAATTTTTCAAATAAAGAAAAGGTTTAGTCAAAAACAAAATAATAATTTATGTATGTAAAGATATATATATGTATGAATATATGAATATATGTGTGTATGTATATATGAATGGATTAGAATTGAAGATTTTAAAAGTTTTCGTTCCAACATATGAACGTATGTACATATGAATGTATTAGAATCGAAACTTTTGAAATTTTGCTGTTGGAAAAATTATAAATAAAATTATAAATGCAAACATACATACATAATTATGAATGTATACCTAGTTTTTTTAAAACTGCGGGTGACATATAGAAATAAATATCTCGAATAAAGAAAAGGTTTAGGTTAAAATAAAATAATAATTGTATTCAAATATATATATGTACATATGAATGTAATTTTTCAAATAAAGAAAATGTTTAGGCAAAAACAAAATAATAATTTTATTCAAATATATGTATGTACATATAAATGTATTAAAATTTAGCATTTTACAGTTTTCCGTTTGGAACAATAAAAATAAAATTCTAACTACATACGTACATACATATATTCTGTATGTACATATATTTTTTTAAAGCTTGCTGACGAAACGTAATGTTCAAAACAATAACAAATGAAATATTAATATTCAGATGTCACAAAACATCTGATGTCTTTTATAAAATCTGACATTTATTTAAGTTTATTTCGATTTTTCGAAATTAAAATATATGTGAGATCATTGCATTTTCAAATATTATTTATTTCTCGGTTTGTGTTTCTAATAATAAAAATAACGTAAAACGTATCATTTATTTCTTGGTTTGTGTTTCTAATTATAAAAAGTATAAAAGAAAAACGTGCTTTTGTTATACAAAAATTTTTTCAGAAAATCTTAAAATAGAGCTATTTCGGGGCTAAAAAGTTCCAATGTCAGATTTTTCTGGGACCCTGGAGGCAAAACTCTATCTAATGCCTTTTGTTCCATGTCTCTAGCCCTTCTAGAAGTACCCGTACTTTTTACCACCTGAGAAGTAGCTATATATATATAATGTAAAATAGGATGGTTTTTGAAGAGTTATACGAAATATGAATAAAATATAGAATTATTAAGGCAAATTCAAGGTACTGCGTAGCCTAGTGGTTAGCGTGGTAGTCTCATAGCCAGAAGGTTATTGGATCAATGCTTGCCTGGATGTCGTCGTATTTTTATTTTTTTGCATTATTTTAAAATTTTTTTTTTATTTTATTTAAATTTTGTGTTTTATTTTTTTTAATATATAACAGATAAATGTTATATAAAAGTTTAAAGAAAATTTCCAAAAAAATATTCTTATAATAGTTTGGAAAAATTCGCAAAAATTTTAAGTACATAAATATGTATGTATGTATATTTTTTTTAAAGCTTCCTGAGTAATTTTTTTAAGCTTTCCATCTATATTATATTTTACAAGATTTTTCCAGTTCATGAACAGGTATACATATAATCTAATAAATAACAAAAACAAAGAAATGAAAATAGCAAAAGAGAATACTGGGTACATACATTACTCAATTGATTATACATACTGTAAAACAAAAACAAAAAATGAAAAGCGAAAAGCGAAAGAGAATAAAAAAAGAGTAGTAATATTTTTTTTGTTTTTTTGCTTTACTACCATAAACAAAAATAAAAAGCAAAAGGAAGCGAAATATTTTAAATGAGTTAAGTAAGAGTAAAATAATTTTTTGTTGTTGTATTTAACATGGAATGGAATTAAAAAAAATAAAACTAAAAATTGTGAGAGATATAAGAACACGAATAATGTTACGTACTAAGGCAATTATTCTTCGTGTGCTTGCGAAATTTCAATTGAGTAAGTAGCCAAGCCAGGTCTGTATAAAGAAAAGAGGCATTGATTTTTTATTAATTCACATTCACTTTGGTTTTAAAGTTTAACGTGAAAGGTACTATTTCCTTTCCTTTTAATTTTGTTCGGCATCAGTTCCCCATCCGTCTTGCATATGCCATGACTATAAATAAGTCCCAAGGGCAAACTTTTGAAAAGGAAGGCCTCTATCTCCCCAGCCGTGCTTTTCGCATGGGCAATTATACACAGCATGTTCAAGAGCCATAGACTCCAATTCTTTAAAAATTCAAGTCAAAGATACGGTTCGACAGGGAAAAATCGATGATGGAAATATTTTAACAGATAAAGTTGTTTATAAGGAAATTTTTCGTTCTTAATTGTTAACTAATTCTTAAATTGAATTTTAATCATATCTATGTAATTAACAGTGACACATATTACATCTTAAAATTTATTAAATTAAAAATATTTCCATTACTTTTATTTGTTAGTATTCAAACCAATATGATATTTATGCATATACAAGTATATACCTGCATATGTATGCCATAATATGTACAAATTTTTCTAAACTTATTTTAAAATTGATTGCCACAATCCTGTTTTTACAACAGACAATGCTGCTTATAAGCAAACCACAGGGGCCCCTAGCCTATATTATATTTTACAAGATTTTTCCAGTTCATGAACAGGTATACATATAATCTAATAAATAACAAAAACAAAAAAATGAAAATAGCAAAAGAGAATGCTGGGTAGAAACATTGCTCAATTGATTATACATACTGTAAAACAAAAACGAAAAATGAAAAGCGAAAAGCGAAAGAGAATAAAAAAAGAGTAGTAATATTTTTTTTGTTTTTTTGCTTTACTACCATAAACAAAAATAAAAAGCAAAAGGAAGCGAAATATTTTAAATGAGTTAAGTAAGAGTAAAATAATTTTTTGTTGTTGTATTTAACATGGAATGGAATTAAAAAAAATAAAACTAAAAATTGTGAGAGATATAAGAACACGAATAACGTTACGTTACGTACTTATCTAGATAACGTTGTTTAGAAGGAAATTTTTCGTTCTTAATTGTTAACTAATTCTTAATTTGAATTTTAATCATATCTATGTAATTAACAGTGACACATATTACATCTTAAAATTTATTAAATTAAAAATATTTCCATTACTTTAATTTATCATTAGTATTCAAACCAATATGATATTTATGCATATACAAGTATATACCTGCATATGTATGCCATAATATGTACAAATTTTTCTAAACTTATTTTAAAATTGATTGCCACAATCCTGTTTTTACAACAGATAATACTGCTTATAAGCAAACCACAGGGGCCCCTAGTATGAATTTAATATTATTCAAAACTGTAGAATATATAGAAATAAATTTTAAACGCATAATTATTATGTCATCGGAGTAAACTTACAAAAATTAATTTTTCAAATAAAGAAAAGGTTTAGTCAAAAACAAAATAATAATTTATGTATGTAAAGATATATATATGTATGAATATATGAATATATGTGTGTATATATATATAAATGGATTAGAATTGAAGATTTTAAAAGTTTTCGTTCCAACATATGAACGTATGTACATATGAATGTATTAGAATCGAAAATTTTGAAATTTTGCTGTTGGAAAAATTATAAATAAAATTATAAATGCAAACATACATACATAATTATGAATGTATACCTAGTTTTTTTAAAACTGCGGGTGACATATAGAAATAAATTTCTCGAATAAAGAAAAGGTTTAGGTTAAAATAAAATAATAATTGTATTCAAATATATATATGTACATATGAATGTAATTTTTCAAACAAAGAAAATGTTTAGGCAAAAACAAAATAATAATTTTATTCAAATATATGTATGTACATATAAATGTATTAAAATTTAGCATTTTACAGTTTTCCGTTTGGAACAATAAAAATAAAATTCTAACTACATACGTACATACATATATTCTGTATGTACATATATTTTTTTAAAGCTGGCTGACGAAACGTAATGTTAAAAACAATAACAAATGAAATATTTATATTCAGATGTCACAAAACATCTGATGTCTGATAAAAGCTGACATTTATTTACGTTAAGATTAATTCGTTTATCCGAAACAAAAATATGTGAGATCATTATATTTTCAAATATTATTTATTTCTCGGTTTGTGTTTCTAATAATAAAAATAACGTAAAACGTATCATTTATTTTTTGGTTTGTGTTTCTAATTATAAAAAGTATAAAAGAAAAACGTGCTTTTGTTATACAAAAATTTTTTCAAAAAATCTTAAAATAGAGCTATTTCGGGGCTAAAAAGTTCCAATGTCAGATTTTTCTGGGACCCTAGAGGCAAAACTCTACCTAATGCCTTTTGTTCCATGTCTCTAGCCCTTCTAGAAGCACCCGTACTTTTTACCACCTGAGAAGTAGCTATATATATATAATGTAAAATAGGATGGTTTTTGAAGAGTTATACGAAATATGAATAAAATATAGAATTATTAAGGCAAATTCAAGGTACTGCGTAGCCTAGTGATTAGCGTGGTAGTCTCATAGCCAGAAGGTTATTGGATCAATGCTTGCCTGGATGTCGTCGTATTTTTATTTTTTTGCATTATTTTAAAATTTTTTTTTATTTTATTTAAATTTTGTGTTTTATTTTTTTTTAATATATAACAGATAAATGTTATATAAAAGTTTAAAGAAAATTTCCAAAAAAATATTCTTATAATAGTTTGGAAAAATTCGCAAAAATTTTAAGTACATAAATATGTATGAATGTATATTTTTTTTAAAGCTTCCTGAGTAATTTTTTTAAGCTTTCCATATGAATTTAATATTATTCAAAACTGTAGAATATATAGAAATAAATTTTAAACGCATAATTATTATATCATGGGAGTAAACTTACAAAAATTAATTTTTCAAATAAAGAAAAGGTTTAGTCAAAAACAAAATAATAATTTATGTATGTAAAAATATATGTATGTATGAATATATGAATATATGTGTGTATGTATATATGAATGGATTAGAATTGAAGATTTTAAAATTTTTCGTTCCAACATATGAACGTATGTACATATGAATGTATTAGAATCGAAAATTTTGAAATTTTGCTGTTGGAAAAATTATAAATAAAATTATAAATGCAAACATACACAATTATGAATGTATACCTAGTTTTTTTAAAACTGCGGGTGAACATATAGAAATAAATTTCTCAAATAAAGAAAAGGTTTAGGTTAAAATAAAATAATAATTGTATTCAAATATATATATGTACATATGAATGTAATTTTTCAAATAAAGAAAAGGTTTAGGCAAAAACAAAATAATAATTTTATTCAAATATATGTATGTACATATAAATGTATTAAAATTTAGCATTTTACAGTTTTCCGTTTGGAAAAATAAAAATAAAATTCTAACTACATACGTACATACATATATTCTGTATGTACATATATTTTTTTAAAGCTTGCTGACGAAACGTAATGTTAAAAACAATAACAAATGAAATATTAATATTCAGATGTCACAAAACATCTGATGTCTGATAAAAGCTGACATTTATTTATGTTAAGATTAATTCGTTTATCCGAAACAAAAATATGTGAGATCATTATATTTTCAAATATTATTTATTTCTCGGTTTGTGTTTCTAATAATAATAAAAATAACGTAAAACGTATCATTTATTTCTTGGTTTGTGTTTCTAATTATAAAAAGTATAAAAAAAAACGTGATTTTGTTATACAGAAATTTTTTCAGAAAATCTTAAAACAGAGCTATTTCTGGGATAAAAAGTTCCAATGTCAGATTTTTCTGGTACCCTAGAGGCAAAACTCTACCTAATGCCTTTTGTCCCATGTCTCTAGCCCTTCTAGAAGTACCCGTACTTTTTACCGCCTGAGAAGTAGCTATATATATATAATGTAAAATAGGATGGTTTTTGAAGAGTTATACGAAATATGAATAAAATATAGAATTATAAAGGAAAATTTAAGGTACTGCGTAGCCTAGTGGGTAGCTTGGTAGTCTGATAGCCAGAAGGTTATTGGATCAATGCTTGCGTGGATGGTGTCATATTTTTCTTTTTTTGGATTATTTTAAAAATTTTTTTTTATTTTGTTTAAATTTTTTGTTTTATTTTTTTTTTTTAATATATAACAGATAAATATTATTATAAAAATTTAAAGAAAATTTCCAAAAAAAAAATTGTTACAATAGTTAAGTACATAAATATGTATGTATATATTTTTTTTGAAGTTTCCTAACTAATTTTTTTAAGTTTTCTATATGAATTGAATAATATTCAAATTTGTGGTTTGGCATATAGAAACACATAATTATAAAATCATGGGGGAAATATAAGAAATAAATTTTTCAAATAAAGAAAAGGTTTAAGCATGAACAAAATAATATTTTTATTCAAATATATGTATGAACATTAATGTATTAGAATTGAACATTTTAAAATTTTTTGTTCAAAAAATTTGAAATAAAATTTTAAGCAAAAACGTACATAATTATGAATGTATACCTATTTTTTTAAAACTGCGGGTGAACATATAGAAATAAGTTTCTCAAATAAAGAAAAGGTTTAGATTAAAATAAAATAATAATTGTATTCAAATATATGTATGTACATATGAATGTAGTTTTTCAAATAAAGAAAAGGTTTAGGCAAAAACAAAATAATAATTTTATTCAAATATATGTTTGTACATATGAATGTATTAAAATTTAGAATTTTACAGTTTTTCGTTTGGAACAATAATAATAAAATTCTAACTACATACGTACATATATTCTGTATGTATATTTTTTTAAAGCTTGCTGACGGAACGTAATGTTCAAAACAACAACAAATGAAATATTGATATTCAGATGCCACAAAACATCTGATGTGTGATAAAAGCTGACCTTTATTTACGTTAAGATTAATTCGATTATGCGAACCAAAAATATGTGAGATCATTATATTTTCAAATATTATTTATTTCCCGGTTTGTGTTTCTAATATGTTAATAACGTAAAACGTATCATTTATTTCTTGGTTTGTGTTTCTAATTATAAAAAGTATAAAAGAAAAACGTGCTTTTGTTATACAAAAATTTTTTCAGGAAATCTGAAAATAGAGCTATTTCGGGGCTAAAAAGCTCCAATGTCAAATTTTTCTGGGACCCTAGAGGCAAAACTCTACCTAATGCCTTTTGTCCCATGTCTCTAGCCCTTCTAGAAGTACCCGTACTTTTTACCGCCTGAGAAGTAGCTATATATATATAATGTAAAATAGGATGGTTTTTGAAGAGTTATACGAAATATGAATAAAATATAGAATTATAAAGGGAAATTGAAGGTACTGCGTAGCCTAGTGGGTAGCGTGGTAGTCTGATAGCCAGAAGGTTATTGGACAAATGCTTGCCTGAATGGTGTCATATTTTTCTTTTTTTGGATTATTTTAAAAATTTTTTTTTATTTTGTTTAAATTTTTTGTTTTATTTTTTTTAATATATAACAGATAAATGTTATATAAAAGTTTAAAGAAAATTTCCAAAAAAATATTCTTATAATAGTTTGGAAAAATTCGCAAAAATTTTAAGTACATAAATATGTATGTATGTATATTTTTTTAAAGCTTCCTGAGTAATTTTTTCAAGCTTTCTATATGAATTTAATAATATTCAAAACTGTAGAATATATAGAAATAAATTTTAAACGCATAATTATTAAATCATGGGAGTAAACTTACAAAAATTAATTTTTCAAATAAAGAAAAGGTTTAGTCAAAAACAAAATAATAATTTATGTATGTAAAAATATATGTATGTATGAATATATGAATATATGTGTGTATATATATATGAATGGATTAGAATTGAAGATTTTAAAATTTTTCGTTCCAATATATGAACGTATGTACATATGAATGTATTAGAATCGAAAATTAAAAAAAAAAACAAAAACAAAATAATCATTTATGTATGTAAAAATATATGTATGTATGTATATATGAATACTTGTGTGTATGTATATATAAATGGATTAGAATTGAAGATTTTAAAATTTTTCGTTCCAACATATGAACGTATGTACATATGAATGTATTAGAATCGAAAATTTTGAAATTTTGCTGTTGGAAAAATTAGAAATAAAATTATTAACACAAACACACGTTATTATGAATGTATACCTAGTTTTTTTAAAACTGCGGGTGAACATATTGAAATAAATTTCTCAAATAAAGAAAAGGTTTAGGTTAAAATAAAATAATAATTGTATTCAAATATATATATGTACATATGAATGTAATTTTTTTAAATAAAGAAAAGGTTTAGGCAAAAACAAAATAATAATTTTATTCAAATATATGTATGTATATATAAATGTATTAAAATTTAGCATTTTACAGTTTTCCGTTTGGAACAATAAAAATAAAATTCTAACTACATACGTACATACATATACGATTCAATAACAAATGAAATATTAATATTCAAATGTCACAAAACATCTGATGTCTGATAAAAGCTGACATTTATTTACGTTAAGATTAATTCTTTTATCCGAAACAAAAATATGTGAGATCATTATATTTTCAAATATTATTTATTTCTCGGTTTGTGTTTCTAATAATAAAAATAACGTAAAACGTATCATTTATTTCTTGGTTTGTGTTTCTAATTATAAAAAGTATAAAAGAAAAACGTGCTTTTGTTATACAAAAATAAATTTTTTCAGAAAATCTTAAAATAGAGCAATTTCGGGGCTAAAAAGTTCCAATGTCAGATTTTTCTGGGACCCTAGAGGCAAAACTCTATCTTATGCCTTTTGTTCCATGTCTCTAGCCCTTCTAGAAGTACCCGTACTTTTTACCACCTGAGAAGTAGCTATATATATATAACTAGTCGTGTGTGCCTGCATTGCAAGCCTTGCAAGTATGATGCCTGTAGTTTTGAAATTGTGTTCCATTCTGTGGCTGAGATATTTTAAGTTTACTTTATTTCTTCAAAAACACACCCATAATATACATATAGATATGTTTTTTCCTGATAAATAATAAAATAAAACTTAAAACTTAAAATAAAAAAGTTCTGAGAAATAATTACCTAAAAATACATAATTAAACAAATAATTAGTTCCTTTGAAATCTAATACCTTTTGAGTAATTTATTTTAAAACTTCACTTTGAGTTATGTCGCATAAAATCGTAAAATACCTTTCACAATAAACACTTTAAGCCATAAATTATTTTTAATTATAAACTACAATTCATGCACGTATTTATTTGAAGTTTATAAAACATGCGAATAAAACGCGTGACTGTAGAATGAGTTAACACCAATTCTAACGTATATAGGGTAATACGTATTGCATACGATTTCTATGCGTATTTTTGACATTTTTGGGCACCAAACTTTGTTAAAACATTTTCATACCGGTCTTTTACATGATTGCATATCAATGCTGTATCGATTACTTTCCGACTGTTCCTTAGTATAATTGATTATACCTTTGTAGCAAATCGCAAAAAGAATACATATGTATATAAGTAAATGTGTATGTAATCGTACATGCTATAAAACTATATGTAGATATTATTAATTTTTTGTTTTCTTGTTATAACTCACACTTATAGAATTTAACTTATTACGAATATATATGCCATCAAAATTATACAAACATTACCCCCATAAGGATGTAGTACCATTTTGTAAAAAAATGGACCAAAACATCTTTGGAGGGGGTGAAGGTGGAGGGCGGGCGGGTGGAATTCTTGCTTTTTCTGGGACCCTGGAGGCAAAACTCTATCTAATGCTGTCCCATGTCTCTAGTCCTTCTATAGAAGTACCCGTACTTTTTACCACCTGAGAAGTAGCTATATAT
Source organism: Condylostylus longicornis (assembly GCF_029603195.1). Taxonomy (NCBI): domain Eukaryota; kingdom Metazoa; phylum Arthropoda; class Insecta; order Diptera; family Dolichopodidae; genus Condylostylus; species Condylostylus longicornis. The sequence continues at coordinate 532,604 of NW_026578037.1, forward strand.
ATATAATGTAAAATAGGATGGTTTTTGAAGAGTTATACGAAATATGAATAAAATATAGAATTATTAAGGCAAATTCAAGCTATTGCGTAGCCTAGTGGTTAGCGTGGTAGTCTCATAGCCAGAAGGTTATTGGATCAATGCTTGCCTGGATGTCGTCGTATTTTTATTTTTTTGCATTATTTTAAATTTTTTTTTTTATTTTATTTAAATTTTGTGTTTTATTTTTTTTTAATATATAACAGATAAATGTTTTATAAAAGTTTAAAGAAAATTTCCAAAAAAATATTCTTATAATAGTTTGGAAAAATTCGCAAAAATTTTAAGTACATAAATATGTATGTATGTATGTATATTTTTTTAAAGCTTCCAGAGTAATGTTTTTAAGCTTTCTATATGAATTTAATAATATGCAAAACTGTAGAATATATAGAAATAAATTTTAAACGCATAATTATTATATCATGGGGGTAAACTTACAAAAATTAATTTTTCAAATAAAGAAAAGGTTTAGTCAAAAACAAAATAATAATTTTATTCATATATATGTATGTATGTATGAATATATGTATGTATGTATATATGAATGGATTAGAATTGAAGATTTTGAAATTTTTCGTTCCAACATATGAATGTATGTACATATGAATGTATTAGATCGAAAATTTTGAAATTTTGCTGTTGGAAAAATTAGAAATAAAATTATTAACACAAAGACACGTTATTATGAATGTATACCTAGTTTTTTTTAAAACTGCGGGTGAACATATAGAAATAAATTTCTCAAATAAAGAAAAGGTTTAGGTTAAAATAAAATAATAATTGTATTCAAATATATATATGTACATATGAATGTAATTTTTTTAAATAAAGAAAAGGTTTAGGCAAAAACAAAATAATAATTTTATTCAAATATATGTATGTATATATAAATGTATTAAAATTTAGCATTTTACAGTTTTCCGTTTGGAACAATAAAAATTAAATTCTAATTACATACGTACATACATATATTCTGTATGTACATATATTTTATTAAAGCTTGCTGACGAAACGTAATGTTCAAAACAATAACAAATGAAATATTAATATTCAGATGTCACAAAACATCTGATGTCTGATAAAAGCTGACATTTATTTACGTTAAGATTAATTCGTCTATCCGAAACAAAAATATGTGAGATCATTATATTTTCAAATATTATTTATTTCTCGGTTTGTGTTTCTAATAATAAAAATAACGTAAAACGTATCATTTATTTCTTGGTTTGTGTTTCTAGTTATAAAAACTATAAAAGAAAAGCGTGCTTTTGTTACACAAAAATTTTTTCAGAAAATCTTAAAATAGAGCTATTTCGGGGCTAAAAAGTTCCAATGTCAGATTTTTCTGGGACCCTAGAGGCAAAACTCTACCTAATGCCTTTTGTCCCATGTCTCTAGCCCTTCTAGAAGTACCCGTACTTTTTACCACCTGAGAAGTAGCTATATATATATAATGTAAAATATGATGGTTTTTGATGAGTTATACGAAATATGAATAAAATACAGAATTATTAAGGCAAATTCAAGGTACTGTGTAGCCTAGTGGTTAGCGTGGTAGTCTCATAGCCAGAAGGTTATTGGATCAATACTTGCCTGGATGTTGTCGTGTTTTTATTTTTTTTTATTATTTAAAATTTTTTTTTTTATTTTATTTAAATTTTGTGTTTTATTTTTTTTTAATATATAACAGATAAATGTTATTATAAAAGTTTAAAGAAAATTTCCAAAAAAATATTCTTATAATAGTTCGGAAAAATTCGCAAAAATTTTAAGTACATAAATATGTATGTATGTATATTTTTTTTAAAGCTTCCTGAGTAATTTTTTCAAGCTTTCTATATGAATTTAATAATATTCAAAACTGTAGAATATATAGAAATAAATTTTAAACACCTAATTATTAAATCATGGGAGTAAACTTACAAAAATTAATTTTTCAAATAAAGAAAAGGTTTAGTCAAAAACAAAATAATAATTTATGTATGTAAAAATATATGTACGTATGAATATATGAATATATGTGTGTATATATATATGAATGGATTAGAATTGAAGATTTTAAAATTTTTCGTTCCAACATATGAACGTATGTACATATGAATGTATTAGAATCGAAAATTAAAAAAGAAACAAAAACAAAATAATAATTTATGTATGTAAAAATATGTATATGAATGTATATATGAATACATGTGTGTATGTATATATGAATGGATTAGAATTGAAGATTTTAAAATTTTTCGTTCCAACATATGAACGTATGTACATATGAATGTATTAGAATCGAAAATTTTGAAATTTTGCTGTTGGAAAAATTATAAATAAAATTATTAACACAAACACACGTTATTATGAATGTATACCTAGTTTTTTTAAAACTGCGGATGAACATGTTGAAATAAATTTCTCAAATAAAGAAAAGGTTTAGGTTAAAATAAAATAATAATTGTATTCAAATATATATATGTACATATGAATGTAATTTTTTTAAATAAAGAAAAGGGTTAGGCAAAAACAAAATAATAATTTTATTCAAATATATGTATGTATATATAAATGTATTAAAATTTAGCATTTTACAGTTTTCCGTTTGGAACAATAAAAATAAAATTCTAACTACATACGTACATACATATATTCTGTATGTACATATATTTTTTTAAAGCTTGCTGACGAAACGTAATGTTCAAAACAATAACAAATGAAATATTAATATTCAGATGTCACAAAACATCTGATGTCTGATAAAAGCTGACATTTATTTACGTTAAGATTAATTCGTTTGTCCGCAACAAAAATATGTGAGATCATTATATTTTCAAATATTATTTATTTCTCGGTTTGTGTTTCTAATAATAAAAATAACGTAAAACGTATCATTCATTTCTTGGTTTGTGTTTCTAATTATAAAAAGTATAAAAGAAAAACGTGCTTTTGTTATACAAAAATTTTTTCAGAAAATCTTAAAATAGAGCTATTTCGGGGCTAAAAAGTTCCAATGTCAGATTTTTCTGGTACCCTAGAGGCAAAACTCTACCTAATGCCTTTTGTCCCATGTCTCTAGCCCTTCTAGAAGTACCCGTACTTTTTACCACCTGAGAAGTAGCTATATATATATAACTAGTCGTGTGTGCTTGCATTGCAAGCCTTGCAAGTATGATGCCTGTAGTTTTGAAATTGTGTTCCATTCTGTGGCTGAGATATCTTAAGTTTACTTTATTTCTTCAAATTCACACCCGTAATATGCGTATAGATATGTTTTTTTCCTGATAAATAATAACATAAAACTTAAAACTTAAAATAAAAAAGTTCTGAGAAATAATTACCCAAAAATACATAATTAAACAAATAATTAGTTCCTTTGAAATCTAATACCTTTTGAGTAATTTATTTTAAAACTTCACTTTGGTTATGTCGCATAAAATCGTAAAATACCTTTTACAATAAACACTTCAAGCCATAAATTATTGTTAATTATAAACTACAATTCATGCACGTATGTATTTGAAGTTTATAATACATGCGAATAAAACGCGTGACTGTAGAATGAGTTAACACCAATGCTAACGTATATAGGGTAATACGTATTGCATACGATTTCTATGCGTATTTTTGACATTTTTGGGCACCAAACTTTGTTAAAACATTTTCATACAGGTCTTTTACATGATTGCATACCAATACTGTATCGATTTCTTTCCGATTGTACCTTAGTATAAATGATTATACTTTTGTTGCAAATCGCATAAAGAATACATATGTATATAAGTAAATGTGTATGTAATCGTACATGCTATAAAACTATATGTAGATATTATTAATTTTTTGTTTTCTTGTTATAACTCACACTTATAGAATTTAACTTATTTCCAATATATATGACATCAAAATTATATAAACATTACCCCCATAAGGATGTAATACCATTTTGTAATAAAATGGACTAAAACATCTTTGGAGGGGGTGAAGGTGGAGGGCGGACGTTTGGAATACTTGGTTTTTCTGGGACCCTAGAGGCAAAACTCTATCTAACGCCCTTTGTCCCATGTCTCTAGCCCTTCTAGAAGTACCCGTACTTTTTACCACCTGAGAAGTAGCTATATATATATAATGTAAAATAGTATGGTTTTTGAAGAGTTATACGAAATATGAATAAAATATAGAATTAATAAGAGAAATTCAAGGTACTGCGTAGCCTAGTGGTTAGCGTGGTAGTCTCATAGCCAGAAGGTTATTGGATCAATGCTTGCCTGGATGTCGTCGTATTTTTATTTTTTTGCATTATTTTAAAATTTTTTTTTTATTTTGTTTAAATTTTGTGTTTTATTTTTTTTAATATATAACAGATAAATGTTATATAAAAGTTTAAAGAAAATTTCCAAAAAAATATTCTTATAATAGTTTGGAAAAATTCGCAAAAATTTTAAGTACATAAATATGTATGTATGTATATTTTTTTTAAAGCTTCCTGAGTAATTTTTTTAAGCTTTCTATATGAATTTAATAATATTCAAAACTGTAGAATATATAGAAATAAATTTTAAACGCATAATTATTATATCATGGGGGTAAACTTACAAAAATTAATTTGTCAAATAAAGAAAAGGTTTAGTCAAAAACAAAATAATAATTTATGTATGTAAAAATATATGTATGTATGTACATATGAATACATGTGTGTATGTATATATGAATGGATTAGAATTGAAGATTTTAAAATTTTTCGTTCCAACATCTGAACGTATGTACATATGAATGTATTAGAATCGAAAATTTTGAAATTTTGTTGTTGGAAAAATTATAAATAAAATTATAAATGCAAATATACATAATTATGAATGGATACCTGTTTTTTTTAAACTGTGGGTAAACATATAGGATTGAATTTTAAACATAAAGAAAAGGTTTAGTCAAAAACAAAATAATAATTTATGTATGTAAAAATATGTGTATGAATGTATATATGAATATACGTGTGTATGTATATATGAATGGATTAGAATTGAAGATTTTAAAATTTTTCGTTCCAACATATGAACGTATGTACATATGAATGTATTAGAATCGAAAATTTTGAAATTTTGCTGTTGGAAAAATTATAAATAAAATTATAAATGCAAATATACATAATTATGAATGGATACCTGCTTTTTAAACTGTGGGTAAACACATAGGGTTGAATTTTAAACATAAAGAAAAGGTTTAGTCAAAAACAAAATAATAATTTATGTATGTAAAAATATATGTATGTATGCATATATGAATATATGTATGTATGTATGTATATATGAATGGATTGGAATTTAGCATTTTTTACAGGTTTTCGCTCGAACAATAAAAATAAAATTTTAGGTAGATACATACGTACATAAATTGTGTATGTATATTTTTTTAAAGCTTGCTGACGAAACATAATATTCAAAACAATAACAAACGAAGCATTAATATTCAGTTGCCACAAAACATCTGATGTCTTTTATAAAATCTGACATTTATTTAAGTTTATTTTGATTTTTCGAAATTAAAATATATGTGAGATCATTGCATTTTCAAATATTATTTATTTCTCGGTTTGTGTTTCTAATAATAAAAATAACGTAAAACGTATCATTTATTTCTTGGTTTGTGTTTCTAATTATAAAAAGTATAAAAGAAAAACGTGCTTTTGTTATACAAAAATTTTTTCAGAAAACCTTAAAATAGAGCTATTTCGGGGCTAAAAAGTTCCAATGTCAGATTTTTCTGGGACCCTAGAGGCAAAACTCTATCTAATGCCCTTTGTCCCATGTCTCTAGCCCTTCTAGAAGTACCCGTACTTTTTACCACCTGAGAAGTAGCTATATATATATAACTAGTCGTGTGTGCTTGCATTGCAAGCCTTGCAAGTATGATGCCTGTAGTTTTGAAATTGTGTTCCATTCTGTGGCTGAGATATTTTAAGTTTACTTTATTTCTTCAAAAACACACCCATAATATACATATAGATATGTTTTTTCCTGATAAATAATAAGATAAAACTTAAAACTTAAAATAAAAAAGTTCTGAGAAATAATTACCCAAAAATACATAATTAAACAAATAATTAGTTCCTTTGAAATCTAATACCTTTTGAGTAATTTATTTTAAAACTTCACTTTGAGTTATGTCGCATAAAATCGTAAAATACCTTCTACAATAAACACTTTTAGCCATAAATTATTGTTAATTATAAACTACAATTCATGCACGTATGTATTTGGAGTTTATAATACATGCGAATAAAACGCGTGACTGTAGAATGAGTTAACACCAATACTAACGTATATAGGGTAATACGTATTGCATACGATTTCTATGCAAAAAGTCTCAGGTTCGAACCCTGCAAAATGCGATTTGCCAGATCAACTTTTTTTATTGATAATTTTATTTTTTTTTTAAATAAAATTAAAAAACCTTCACCCTTACCAAATCAATATCAGCGAGTTTCCGTTCTAAAACTTTTACCCTACTTGTAAAAAGTTTAATGCAATAGAATAACATTTTCTTATAAAATTTTACCCTAAAAATATATTGTCAAGGAGTTTAATGTAAACTTATGTTTTGCTTTCTAATACATGTTGCAACAGATCCCGAGAAGAATGCACAACTAAATTCATATGTACACACTTATTATAAAACAATGTAGATTTTATTAAAACAATTTTCTTAAGAAAGTTTTCATTTTTTGTTATAACTCACACTTCCAAAAATGAATTTATATACAATATTAATACTTCCAAAAGTAAGTAAAAAATTACCCCTACAGGATGTAAAACCATTTTGTAAAAAACGGTTACAAAACATCTTGGGAGGGGGTGAAGGGGGAGGGAGGGCGGGTGGAATTCTTGCTTTTTCTGGTACCCTAGAGGCAAAATTCTACCTAATGCCTTTTGTCCCATGTCTCTAGCCCTTCTAGAAGTACCCGTACTTTTTACCACCTGAGAAGTAGCTATATATATATAATGTAAAATATGATGGTTTTTGATGAGTTATACGATATATGAATAAAATGTAGAATTATTAAGGGAAATTCAAGGTACTGCGTAGCCTAGTGGTTAGCGTGGTAGTCTCATAGCCAGAAGGTTATTGGATCAATGCTTGCCTGGATTGTTGTATTTTTCTTTTTTTGGATTATTTTAAAAATTTTTTTTTTTATTTTGTTTAAATTTTGTGTTTTATTTTTTTTTAATATATAACTGATAAATGTTATATAAAAGTTTAAAGAAAATTTCCAAAAAAATATTCTTATAATAGTTTGGAAAAATTCGCAAAAATTTTAAGTACATAAATATGTATGTAGTATGTATATTTTTTTTAAAGCTTACTGAGTAATTTTTTTAAGCTTTCTATATGAATTTAATAATATTCAAAACTGTAGAATAAATAGAAATAAATTTTAAACGCATAATTATTATATCATGGGGGTAAACTTACAAAAATTAATTTCTCAAATAAAGAAAAGGTTTAGTCAAAAACAAAATAATAATTTATGTATGTAAAAATATGTGCATGAATGTATATATGAATATATGTGTGTATGTATGTATATATGAATGGATTAGAATTGAAGATTTTAAAATTTTTCGTTCCAACATATGAACGTATGTACATATGAATGTATTAGAATCGAAAATTTTGAAATTTTGCTGTTGGAAAAATTATAAATAAAATTATAAATGCAAATATACATAATTATGAATAGATACCTGTTTTTTTTAAACTGTGGGTAAACATATAGGATTGAATTTTAAACATAAAGAAAAGGTTTAGTCAAAAACAAAATAATAATTTATGTATGTAAAAATATGTGTATGAATGTATATATGAATATATGTGTGTATGTATGTATATATGAATGTATTGGAATTTAGCATTTTTTACAGGTTTTCGCTCGAACAATAAAAATAAAATTTTAGGTAGATACATACGTACATAAATTGTGTATGTATATTTTTTTAAAGCTTGCTGACGAAACATAATATTCAAAACAATAACAAATGAAGCATTAATATTCAGTTGCCACAAAACATCTGATGTCTTTTATAAAATCTGACATTTATTTAAGTTTATTTCGATTTTTCGAAATTAAAATATATGTGAGATCATTGCATTTTCAAATATTATTTATTTCTCGGTTTGTGTTTCTAATAATAAAAATAACGTAAAACGTATCATTTATTTCTTGGTTTGTGTTTCTAATTATAAAAAGTATAAAAGAAAAACGTGCTTTTGTTATACAAAAATTTTTTCAGAAAATCTTAAAATAGAGCTATTTCGGGGCTAAAAAGTTCCAATGTCAGATTTTTCTGGTACCCTAGAGGCAAAATTCTACCTAATGCCTTTTGTCCCATGTCTCTAGCCCTTCTAGAAGTACCCGTACTTTTTACCACCTGAGAAGTAGCTATATATATATAATGTAAAATATGATGGTTTTTGATGAGTTATACGATATATGAATAAAATGTAGAATTATTAAGGGAAATTCAAGGTACTGCGTAGCCTAGTGGTTAGCGTGGTAGTCTCATAGCCAGAAGGTTATTGGATCAATGCTTGCCTGGATTGTTGTATTTTTCTTTTTTTGGATTATTTTAAAAATTTTTTTTTTTATTTTGTTTAAATTTTGTGTTTTATTTTTTTTTAATATATAACTGATAAATGTTATATAAAAGTTTAAAGAAAATTTCCAAAAAAATATTCTTATAATAGTTTGGAAAAATTCGCAAAAATTTTAAGTACATAAATATGTATGTAGTATGTATATTTTTTTTAAAGCTTACTGAGTAATTTTTTTAAGCTTTCTATATGAATTTAATAATATTCAAAACTGTAGAATAAATAGAAATAAATTTTAAACGCATAATTATTATATCATGGGGGTAAACTTACAAAAATTAATTTCTCAAATAAAGAAAAGGTTTAGTCAAAAACAAAATAATAATTTATGTATGTAAAAATATGTGCATGAATGTATATATGAATATATGTGTGTATGTATGTATATATGAATGGATTAGAATTGAAGATTTTAAAATTTTTCGTTCCAACATATGAACGTATGTACATATGAATGTATTAGAATCGAAAATTTTGAAATTTTGCTGTTGGAAAAATTATAAATAAAATTATAAATGCAAATATACATAATTATGAATAGATACCTGTTTTTTTTAAACTGTGGGTAAACATATAGGATTGAATTTTAAACATAAAGAAAAGGTTTAGTCAAAAACAAAATAATAATTTATGTATGTAAAAATATGTGTATGAATGTATATATGAATATATGTGTGTATGTATGTATATATGAATGTATTGGAATTTAGCATTTTTTACAGGTTTTCGCTCGAACAATAAAAATAAAATTTTAGGTAGATACATACGTACATAAATTGTGTATGTATATTTTTTTAAAGCTTGCTGACGAAACATAATATTCAAAACAATAACAAATGAAGCATTAATATTCAGTTGCCACAAAACATCTGATGTCTTTTATAAAATCTGACATTTATTTAAGTTTATTTCGATTTTTCGAAATTAAAATATATGTGAGATCATTGCATTTTCAAATATTATTTATTTCTCGGTTTGTGTTTCTAATAATAAAAATAACGTAAAACGTATCATTTATTTCTTGGTTTGTGTTTCTAATTATAAAAAGTATAAAAGAAAAACGTGCTTTTGTTATACAAAAATTTTTTCAGAAAATCTTAAAATAGAGCTATTTCGGGGCTAAAAAGTTCCAATGTCAGATTTTTCTGGTACCCTAGAGGCAAAATTCTACCTAATGCCTTTTGTCCCATGTCTCTAGCCCTTCTAGAAGTACCCGTACTTTTTACCACCTGAGAAGTAGCTATATATATATAATGTAAAATATGATGGTTTTTGATGAGTTATACGATATATGAATAAAATGTAGAATTATTAAGGGAAATTCAAGGTACTGCGTAGCCTAGTGGTTAGCGTGGTAGTCTCATAGCCAGAAGGTTATTGGATCAATGCTTGCCTGGATTGTTGTATTTTTCTTTTTTTGGATTATTTTAAAAATTTTTTTTTTTATTTTGTTTAAATTTTGTGTTTTATTTTTTTTTAATATATAACTGATAAATGTTATATAAAAGTTTAAAGAAAATTTCCAAAAAAATATTCTTATAATAGTTTGGAAAAATTCGCAAAAATTTTAAGTACATAAATATGTATGTAGTATGTATATTTTTTTTAAAGCTTACTGAGTAATTTTTTTAAGCTTTCTATATGAATTTAATAATATTCAAAACTGTAGAATAAATAGAAATAAATTTTAAACGCATAATTATTATATCATGGGGGTAAACTTACAAAAATTAATTTCTCAAATAAAGAAAAGGTTTAGTCAAAAACAAAATAATAATTTATGTATGTAAAAATATGTGCATGAATGTATATATGAATATATGTGTGTATGTATGTATATATGAATGGATTAGAATTGAAGATTTTAAAATTTTTCGTTCCAACATATGAACGTATGTACATATGAATGTATTAGAATCGAAAATTTTGAAATTTTGCTGTTGGAAAAATTATAAATAAAATTATAAATGCAAATATACATAATTATGAATAGATACCTGTTTTTTTTAAACTGTGGGTAAACATATAGGATTGAATTTTAAACATAAAGAAAAGGTTTAGTCAAAAACAAAATAATAATTTATGTATGTAAAAATATGTGTATGAATGTATATATGAATATATGTGTGTATGTATGTATATATGAATGTATTGGAATTTAGCATTTTTTACAGGTTTTCGCTCGAACAATAAAAATAAAATTTTAGGTAGATACATACGTACATAAATTGTGTATGTATATTTTTTTAAAGCTTGCTGACGAAACATAATATTCAAAACAATAACAAATGAAGCATTAATATTCAGTTGCCACAAAACATCTGATGTCTTTTATAAAATCTGACATTTATTTAAGTTTATTTCGATTTTTCGAAATTAAAATATATGTGAGATCATTGCATTTTCAAATATTATTTATTTCTCGGTTTGTGTTTCTAATAATAAAAATAACGTAAAACGTATCATTTATTTCTTGGTTTGTGTTTCTAATTATAAAAAGTATAAAAGAAAAACGTGCTTTTGTTATACAAAAATTTTTTCAGAAAATCTTAAAATAGAGCTATTTCGGGGCTAAAAAGTTCCAATGTCAGATTTTTCTGGTACCCTAGAGGCAAAATTCTACCTAATGCCTTTTGTCCCATGTCTCTAGCCCTTCTAGAAGTACCCGTACTTTTTACCACCTGAGAAGTAGCTATATATATATAATGTAAAATATGATGGTTTTTGATGAGTTATACGATATATGAATAAAATGTAGAATTATTAAGGGAAATTCAAGGTACTGCGTAGCCTAGTGGTTAGCGTGGTAGTCTCATAGCCAGAAGGTTATTGGATCAATGCTTGCCTGGATTGTTGTATTTTTCTTTTTTTGGATTATTTTAAAAATTTTTTTTTTTATTTTGTTTAAATTTTGTGTTTTATTTTTTTTTAATATATAACTGATAAATGTTATATAAAAGTTTAAAGAAAATTTCCAAAAAAATATTCTTATAATAGTTTGGAAAAATTCGCAAAAATTTTAAGTACATAAATATGTATGTAGTATGTATATTTTTTTTAAAGCTTACTGAGTAATTTTTTTAAGCTTTCTATATGAATTTAATAATATTCAAAACTGTAGAATAAATAGAAATAAATTTTAAACGCATAATTATTATATCATGGGGGTAAACTTACAAAAATTAATTTCTCAAATAAAGAAAAGGTTTAGTCAAAAACAAAATAATAATTTATGTATGTAAAAATATGTGCATGAATGTATATATGAATATATGTGTGTATGTATGTATATATGAATGGATTAGAATTGAAGATTTTAAAATTTTTCGTTCCAACATATGAACGTATGTACATATGAATGTATTAGAATCGAAAATTTTGAAATTTTGCTGTTGGAAAAATTATAAATAAAATTATAAATGCAAATATACATAATTATGAATAGATACCTGTTTTTTTTAAACTGTGGGTAAACATATAGGATTGAATTTTAAACATAAAGAAAAGGTTTAGTCAAAAACAAAATAATAATTTATGTATGTAAAAATATGTGTATGAATGTATATATGAATATATGTGTGTATGTATGTATATATGAATGTATTGGAATTTAGCATTTTTTACAGGTTTTCGCTCGAACAATAAAAATAAAATTTTAGGTAGATACATACGTACATAAATTGTGTATGTATATTTTTTTAAAGCTTGCTGACGAAACATAATATTCAAAACAATAACAAATGAAGCATTAATATTCAGTTGCCACAAAACATCTGATGTCTTTTATAAAATCTGACATTTATTTAAGTTTATTTCGATTTTTCGAAATTAAAATATATGTGAGATCATTGCATTTTCAAATATTATTTATTTCTCGGTTTGTGTTTCTAATAATAAAAATAACGTAAAACGTATCATTTATTTCTTGGTTTGTGTTTCTAATTATAAAAAGTATAAAAGAAAAACGTGCTTTTGTTATACAAAAATTTTTTCAGAAAATCTTAAAATAGAGCTATTTCGGGGCTAAAAAGTTCCAATGTCAGATTTTTCTGGTACCCTAGAGGCAAAATTCTACCTAATGCCTTTTGTCCCATGTCTCTAGCCCTTCTAGAAGTACCCGTACTTTTTACCACCTGAGAAGTAGCTATATATATATAATGTAAAATATGATGGTTTTTGATGAGTTATACGAAATATGAATAAAATATAGAATTATTAAGGCAAATTCAAGGTACTGCGTAGCCTAGTGGTTAGCGTGGTAGTCTCATAGCCAGAAGGTTATTGGATCAATGCTTGCCTGGATGTCGTCGTATTTTTGTTTTTTTGCATTATTTTAAAATTTTTTTTTTATTTTGTTTAAATTTTGTGTTTTATTTTTTTTTTAATATATAACAGATAAATGTTATATAAAAGTTTAAAGAAAATTTCCAAAAAAATATTCTTATAATAGTTTGGAAAAATTCGCAAAAATTTTAAGTACATAAATATGTATGTATGTATATTTTTTTAAAGCTTCCTGAGTAATTTTTTCAAGCTTTCTATATGAATTTAATAATATTCAAAACTGTAGAATATATAGAAATAAATTTTAAACGCCTAATTATTAAATCATGGGAGTAAACTTACAAAAATTAATTTTTCAAATAAAGAAAAGGTTTAGTCAAAAACAAAATAATAATTTATGTATGTAAAAATATATGTATGTATGAATATATGAATATATGTGTGTATATATATATGAATGGATTAGAATTTAAGATTTTAAAACTTTTCGTTCCAACATATGAACGTATATACATATGAATGTATTAGAATCGAAAATTAAAAAAGAAACAAAAACAAAATAATAATTTATGTATGTAAAAATATATATATGTATGTATATATGAATACATGTGTGTATGTATATATAAATGGATTAGAATTGAAGATTTTAAAATTTTTCGTTCCAACATATGAACGTATGTACATATGAATGTATTAGAATCGAAAATTTTGAAATTTTGCTGTTGGAAAAATTAGAAATAAAATTATTAACACAAACACACGTTATTATGATTGTATACCTAGTTTTTTAAAACTGCGGGTGAACATATTGAAATAAATTTCTCAAATAAAGAAAAGGTTTAGGTTAAAATAAAATAATAATTGTATTCAAATATATATATGTACATATGAATGTAATTTTTTTAAATAAAGAAAAGGTTTAGGCAAAAACAAAATAATAATTTTATTCAAATATATGTATGTATATATAAATGTATTAAAATTTAGCATTTTACAGTTTTCCGTTTGGAACAATAAAAATAAAATTCTAACTACATACGTACATACATATATTCTGTATGTACATATATTTTTTTAAAGCTTGCTGACGAAACGTAATGTTTAAAACAATAACAAATGAAATATTAATATTCAGATGTCACAAAACATCTGATGTCTGATAAAAGCTGACATTTATTTACGTTAAGATTAATTCTTTTATCCGAAACAAAAATATGTGAGATCATTATATTTTCAAATATTATTTATTTCTAGGTTTGTGTTTCTAATAATAAAAATAACGTAAAACGTATCATTTATTTCTTGGTTTGTGTTTCTAATTATAAAAAGTATAAAAGAAAAACATACTTTTGTTATACAAAAATTTTTTCAGAAAATCTTAAAATAGAGCTATTTCGGGGCTAAAAAGTTCCAATGTCAGATTTTTCTGGGACCCTAGAGGCAAAACTCTACCTAATGCCTTTTGTCCCATGTCTCTAGTCCCTCTAGCAGTACCCGTACTTTATACCACCTGAGAAGTAGCTATATATATGTAATATAATGTAAAATATGATGGTTTTTGATGAGTTATACGAAATATGAATAAAATATAGAATTATTAAGCGAAATTCAAGGTACTGCGTAGCCTAATGGTTAGCGTGGTAGTCTCATAGCCAGAAGGTTATTTTGAAATAAATTTCTCAAATAAAGAAAAGGTTTAGGTTAAAATAAAATAATAATTGTATTCAAATATATATATGTACATATGAATGTAATTTTTTTAAATAACGAAAAGGTTTAAGCAAAAACAAAATAATAATTTTATTCAAATATGTGTATGTATATATAAATGTATTAAAATTTAGCATTTTACAGTTTTCCGTTTGGAACAATAAAAATAAAATTCTAACTACATACGTACATACATATATTCTGTATGTACATATATGTATTCTTTTAAAGCTTGCTGACGAAGCGTAATGTTCAAAACAATAACAAATGAAATATTAATATTCAGATGTCACAAAACATCTGATGTCTGATAAAAGCTGACATTTATTTATGTTAAGATTAATTCTTTTATCCGAAACAAAAATATGTGAGATCATTATATTTTCAAATATTATTTATTTCTCGGTTTGTGTTTCTAATAATAAAAATAACGTAAGATGTATCATTTTTTTCTTGGTTTGTGTTTCTAATTATAAAAAGTATAAAAGAAAAACATGCTTTTGTTATACAAAAGTTTTTTCAGAAAATCTTAAAATAGAGCTATTTCGGGGCTAAAAAGTTCCAATGTCAGATTTTTCTGGGATCCTAGAGGCAAAACTCTACCTAATGCCTTTTGTCCCATGTCTCTAGCTCTTCTAGAAGTACCCGTACTTTTTACCACCTGAGAAGTAGCTATATATATATAATATAATGTAAAATATGATGGTTTTTGATGAGTTATACGAAATATGAATAAAATATAGAATTATTAAGCGAAATTCAAGGTACTGCGTAGCCTAATGGTTAGCGTGGTAGTCTCATACCCAGAAGGTTATTGGATCAATGCTTGCCTGGATGTCGTCATATTTTTATTTTTTTGCATTATTTTAAAATTTTTTTTTTATTTTGTTTAAATTTTGTGTTTTATTTTTTTTTAATATATAACAGATAAATTTTATATAAAAGTTTAAAGAAAATTTCCAAAAAAATATTCTTATAATAGTTTGGAAAAATTAGCAAAAATTTTAAGTACATAAATATGTATGTATGTATATTTTTTTTAAAGCTTCCTGTAGCAAAACTGTAGAATATATAGAAATAAATTTTAAACGCATAATTATTAAATCATGGGAGTAAACTTACAAAAATTAATTTTTCAAATAAAGAAAAGGTTTAGTCAAAAACAAAATAATAATTTATGTATGTAAAAATATGTGTATGAATGTATATATGAATATATGTGTGTATGTATATATGAATGGATTAGAATTGAAGATTTTAAATTTTTTCGTTCCAACATATGAACGTATGTACATATGAATGTATTAGAATCAAAAATTTTGAAATTTTGCTGTTGGAAAAATTAGAAATAAAATTATTAACACAAACGCACGTTATTATGAATGTATACCTAGTTTTTTTAAAACTGCGGGTGAACATATAGAAATAAATTTCTCAAATAAAGAAAAGGTTTAGGTTAAAATAAAATAATAATTGTATTCAAATATATATATGTACATATGAATGTAATTTTTTTAAATAAAGAAAAGGTTTAGGCAAAAACAAAATAATGATTTTATTCAAATATATGTATGTATATATAAATGTATTGAAATTTAGCCTTACAGTTTTCCGTTTGGAACAATAAAAATAAAATTCTAACTACATACATACGCACATACATATATTCTTTATGTACATATATTTTTTTAAAGCTTGCTGACGAAACGTAATGTTCAAAACAATAACAAATGAAATATTAATATTCAGATGTCACAAAACATCTGATGTTTGATAAAAGCTGACATTTATTTACGTTAAGATTAATTCTTTTATCCGAAACAAAAATATGTGAGATCATTATATTTTCAAATATTATTTATTTCTCGGTTTGTGTTTCTAATAATAAAAATAACGTAAAACGTATCATTTATTTCTTGGTTTGTGTTTCTAATTATAAAAAGTATAAAAGAAAAACATGCTTTTGTTATACAAAAATTTTTTCAGAAAATCTTAAAATAGAGCTATTTCGGGGCTAAAAAGTTCCAATGTCAGATTTTTCTGGGACCCTAGAGGCAAAACTCTACCCAATGCCTTTTGTCCCATGTCTCTAGCTCTTCTAGAAGTACCCGTACTTTTTACCACCTGAGAAGTAGCTATATATATATAACTAGTCGTGTGTGCTTGCATTGCAAGCCTTGCAAGTATGATGCCTGTAGTTTTGAAATTGTGTTCCATTCTGTGGCTGAGATATTTTAAGTTTACTTTATTTCTTCAAAAACACACCCATAATATGCATATAGATATGTTTTTTTCCTGATAAATAATAAGATAAAACTTAAAACTTAAAATAAAAAAGTTCTGAGAAATAATTACCCAAAAATACATAATTAAACAAATAATTAGTTCCTTTGAAATCTAATACCTTTTGAGTAATTTATTTTAAAACTTCACTTTAAGTTATGTCGCATAAAATCGTAAAATACCTTTTACAATAAACACTTTAAGCCATAAATTATTGTTAATTATAAACTACAATTCATGCACGTATGTATTTGAAGTTTATAATACATGCGAATAAAACGCGTGACTGTAGAATGAGTTAACACCAATACTAACGTATATAAGGTAATACGTATTGCATACGATGTCTATGCGTATTTTTGACATTTTTGGGCACCAAACTTTGTTAAAACATTTTCATACAGGTCTTTTACATGATTGCATACCAATGCTGTATCGATTACTTTCCGATTGTACCTTAGTATAATTGATTATACTTTTGTAGCAAATCGCAAAAAGAATACATATGTATATAAGTAAATGTGTATGTAATCGTACATGCTATAAAACTATATGTAGATATTATTAATTTTTTGTTTTCTTGTTATAACTCACACTTATAGAATTTAACTTATTACGAATATATATGCCATCAAAATTATACAAACATTACCCCCATAAGGATGTAGTACCATTTTGTAAAAAAATGGACCAAAACATCTTTGGAGGGGGTGAAGGTGGAGGGCGGGCGGGTGGAATTCTTGCTTTTTCTGGGACCCTGGAGGCAAAACTCTATCTAATGCTGTCCCATGTCTCTAGTCCTTCTATAGAAGTACCCGTACTTTTTACCACCTGAGAAGTAGCTATATATATATAATGTAAAATAGGATGGTTTTTGAAGAGTTATACGAAATATGAATAAAATATAGAATTATTAAGAGAAATTCAAGGTACTGCGTAGCCTAGTGGTTAGCGTGGTAGTCTCATAGCCAGAAGGTTATTGGATCAATGCTTGCCTGGATGTTGTATTTTTCTTTTTTTGGATTATTTTAAAAATTTTTTTTTTTATTTTGTTTAAATTTTGTATTTTATTTTTTTTTTAATATATAACAGAAAAATGTTATATAAAAGTTTAAAGAAAATTTCCAAAAAAATATTCTTATAATAGTTTGGAAAAATTCGCAAAAATTTTAAGTACATAAATATGTATGTATGTATATTTTTTTTAAAGCTTCCTGAGTAATTTTTTTTAAGCTTTCTATATGAATTTAATAATATTCAAAACTGTAGAATATATAGAAATAAATTTTAAACGCATAAATATTAAATCATGGGAGTAAACATACAAAAATTAATTTTTCAAATAAAGAAAAGGTTTAGTCAAAAACAAAATAATAATTTTATGTATGTATGAATATATGTGTGTATGTATATATGAATGGATTAGAATTGAAGATTTTGAAATTTTTCGTTCCAACATATGAACGTATGTACATATGAATGTATTAGAATCGAAAATTAAAAAAGAAACAAAAACAAAATAATCATTTATGTATGTAAAAATATATGTATGTATGTATATATGAATACATGTGTGTATGTATGTATATATGAATGGATTAGAATTGAAGATTTTAAAATTTTTCGTTCCAACATATGAACGTATGTACATATGAATGTATTAGAATCGAAAATTTTGAAATTTTGCTGTTGGAAAAATTAGAAATAAAATTATTAACACAAACACACGTTATTATGAATGTATACCTAGTTTTTTTAAAACTGCGGGTGAACATATAGAAATAAATTTCTCAAATAAAGAAAAGGTTTAGGTTAAAATAAAATAATAATTGTATTCAAATATATACATATATGTACATATGAATGTAATTTTTTTAAATAAAGAAAAGGTTTAGGCAAGAACAAAATAATAATTTTATTCAAATATATGTATGTACTAGGGGCCCCTGTGGTTTGCTTATAAGCAGCATTATCTGTTGTAAAAACAGGATTGTGGCAATCAATTTTAAAATAAGTTTAGTAAAATTTGTACATAATATTATGGCATACATATGCAGGTATATACTTGTATATGCATAAATATCATATTGGTTTGAATACTAATGATAAATAAAAGTAATGGAAATATTTTTAATTTAATAAATTTTAAGATGTAATATGTGTCACTGTTAATTACATAGATATGATTAAAATTCAATTTAAGAATTAGTTAACAATTAAGGACGAAAAATTTCCTTATAAACAACGTTATCTGTTAAAATATTTCCATCATCGATTTTTCCCTGACGAACCGTATCTTTGACTTGAATTTTTAAAGAATTGGAGTCTATGGCTCTTGAACATACTGTGTATAATCGCCCATGCGAAAAGCACGGCTGGGAGAGATAGAGGCCAACCTTTTCAAAAGTTTGCCCGTGGGACTTATTTATAGTCATGGCATATGCAAGACGGATGGGGAACTGATGTCGAACAAAATTAAAAGGAAAGGAAATAGTACCTTTCACGCTAAACTTTAAAACCAAAGTGAATGTGAATTAATAAAAAATCAATGCCTCTTTTCTTTATACAGACCTGGCTTGGCTACTTACTCAATTGAAATTTCGCAAGCACACGAAGAATAATTGCCTTAGTATGTAACGTAACGTTATTCGTGTTCTTATATCTCTCACAATTTTTAGTTTTATTTTTTTTAATTCCATTCCATGTTAAATACAACAACAAAAAATTATTTTACTCTTACTTAACTCATTTAAAATATATCGCTTCCTTTTGCTTTTTATTTTTGTTTATGGTAGTAAACCAAAAAAACAAAAAAAATATTACTACTCTTTTTTTATTCTCTTTCGCTTTTCGCTTTTCATTTTTTGTTTTTGTTTTACAGTATGTATAATCAATTGAGTAATGTTTCTACCCAGTATTCTCTTTTGCTATTTTCATTTTTTTGTTTTTGTTATTTATTAGATTATATGTATACCTGTTCATGAACTGGAAAAATCTTGTAAAATATAATATAGATATATAAATGTATTAAAATTTAGCATTTTACAGTTTTCCGTTTGGAACAATAAAAATAAAATTCTAACTACATACGTACATACATATATTCTGTATGTACATATATTTTTTTAAAGCTTGCTGACGAAACGTAATGTTCAAAACAATAACAAATGAAATATTAATATTCAGATGTCACAAAACATCTGATGTCTGATAAAAGCTGACATTTATTTACGTTAAGATTAATTCGTTTATCCGCAACAAAAATATGTGAGATCATTATATTTTCAAATATTATTTATTTCTCGGTTTGTGTTTCTAATAATAAAAATAACGTAAAACGTATCATTTATTTCTTGGTTTGTGTTTCTAATTATAAAAAGTATAAAAGAAAAACGTGCTTTTGTTATACAAAAATTTTTTCAGAAAATGTTAAAATAGAGCTATTTCGGGGCTAAAAAGTTCCAATGTCAGATTTTTCTGGGACCCTGGAGGCAAAACTCTATCTAATGCCTTTTGTCCCATGTCTCTAGCCCTTCTAGAAGTACCCGTACTTTTTACCACCTGAGAAGTAGCTATATATATATAATGTAAAATAGGATGGTTTTTGAAGAGTTATACGAAATATGAATAAAATATAGAATTATTAAGGCAAATTTATGGTACTGCGTAGCCTAGTGGGTAGCGTGGTAGTCTGATAGCCAGAAGGTTATTGGATCAATGCTTGCCTTGATGTTGTCTGTCGTATTTTTCTTTTTTTAGATTATTTTAAAAAAAATTTTTTTTTATTTTGTTTATATTTTGTGTTTTATTTTTTTTTAATATATTATATATAAATGTTATTATAAAAGTTTAAAGAAAATTTCCAAAAAAATATTCTTATAATAGTTTGGAAAAATTCGCAAAAATTTCAAGTACGAAAGTATGTATGTATGTATATTTTTTTTTAAAGCTTCCTGAGTAATTTTCTTAAGCTATCTATATGAATTTAATAATATTCAAAACTGTAGAGTATAAAAAAATAAATTTTAAACGCATAATTATTATATCATGGGGGTAAACAAACAAAAATAAATTTTTCAAATGAAGAAAAGGTTTAGTCAAAAACAAAATAATAATTTTATTCACATATATATACGTATGTATATATGAATGTTTTAGAATTGAAGATTTTAAAATTTTTCTTTCCGACAAATGAAGGTATTTACATATAAGTGTATTAGAATCGAAAATTTTGAAATTTTCTGTTGGAGCAATTAGAAATAAAATTATAAATACAAACATACATAATTATGAATGGATATCTGTTTTTTTAAAACTGTGGGTGAACATATAGGATTAAATTTTTTAAATAAAGAAAAGGTTTAGGCAAAAACAAAATAATAATTTTATTCAAATATGTGTATATACATATGTATGGATTAGAATTTAGCATTTTAGAGTTTTTCGCTCGAACAATAAAAATAAAATTTTAGGTAGATACATACGTACAAAAATTGTGTATATATATTTTTTTAAAGCTTGCTGACGAAACATAATATTCAAAACAATAACAAATGAAGTATTAATGTTCAGTTGCCACAAAACATCTGATCTCTTTTATAAAACCTGACATTTATTTAAGTTTATTTCGATTTTGCGAACTTAAAATATATGTGAGTGTTGGTTTGTGTTTCTAGTAATATGAAGTATAAAAGAGAAAGGTGCTTTTGTTATACAAAAATTTTTTCACTAAATCTTAAAATAGGGCTAAAAGATGCCAATGTCAGATTTTTCTGGGATCCTAGAGGCGAAACCGTATCTAATGCCTTTTGTCTCATGTCTCTAGCCCTTCTAGAGGTACCCGCACTTCTTGCCACCTGAGATTTAGCTAAAATTTTGCGATTTGTATGTACTTAACAATTATTACGATATTCGTGGGGATGTAGTTATGGAGCAAATTAAAACCAATTCACTATTCAATGCTCGCGAAAATTTTTTAGAAAAAATTGTTTAAGATAAAAATTTTTTTTATAGCTGAAATTTAAAAACATTTATGGAAGGTAAACAACAAACTTTGCTGACATAATAATAAATGAATGTTTTCTGATATTAAGGAAATCTTTAAAAAATATATAATTCTGACAATATAAAAAAATTAGTAAATCGCAATAGCAATATAAATTTGCTATACCATACTAGCATTATTTTAACTTTCATAGCGACAAATATATTGTCGCGAAAAGAATCGATTTAATAAACATGAAGGTTCACCATTACTTCATCGTGAAATATCTCAAAGTTTCTTTGTTTAGTAATGAAATAGTGTATACAGCAGATAATTTAACCGTCTCGAAACAAGAATATGAATGTAATTGATCAACTTCAACTTAGCACCGAGTTGGAGTCTAAAAATTTAGTAAATTCTTAAATAAAAGAAAATTACTTTGCAACATTGTATTATTAAAGGACAATTTTTTTCCAAAATAAGACGCAAGATAAAATAGCCTAATAAATATTAAAAAATCTGCTGGAACCAATAATAGAAAAGTATAACAATATTTTTAAAAATAATTTTCTTGGTCATTTTCTGAAGGATTATAAAAAAAATCGAAGTTGTCGCGATAAACGTAAACCGAAAATTATCTAATTCAAAAATACTACCAAGCAGAGTTAAAATTGTATGCTATTTCCTAATTAGGCGGATTTTAATGTACGGTTTCCCGGTTTGATATAACATCAATTCTTCGATGATACAAAGATTCAGATTGTTTTAACATAGTTGTTTGAGAGCACGTACGGGCTTAAACAGGAAACCCTAACCTAAACTAATTATACTTACTATTACTCTAATTAAACGATTTATAATAAATTGGAAAATAAGTATAAGAATAAATAAAAATTTATTATTCGCTCAAATCGAAATTGTATTTTAAGAAGTTAGAGAAATTATACCCTGCACTTCGTGAAGGGTATATTAACTTTGGTATGGAATTTGTAACTACTTGAAGGAGTCATCTGCGGTATGGATATATATATATATTCTTGCTCAGCGTCAAATTCTGCGTCGATTTAGACATGTCCATCCGTCCATCCGTCCGATCGCACGATAACTCAAAAACGATTAAATAAGTTCTTTCTTTTGTTCCATACAACTCAAAGAGTTTATTTTAAATATTTCAAAAACCAATAAAGCTATAAAAATAAAATTTTGTATACATTTGTCTAATTATATTTAAGATAGCTGCACCGGTTCGGGTGGCTGTCATACAACTCCAAAAGCAAATTTTTTATATTTGGCCAATTACAAATATATTTCTGAAGTTTTAGAGGAATTGCTTGACAGGTTCAGGTACCTGCCATACAAATCGAGAAGCTAATTTTAAATATTTGGAAAAATAATAAAGTCAGATTCATCAAACTTGGCAGTTGTGTGTCGAGTTATAGGTTGAATATCTGAAGTTTTGGTTGAATTGCTTGACAGGTTCGAGTAGCTCCCATACAAGTCTAAAAGCTTATTTTAAATATTTGGAAAAATTATAAGTCAGGTTCATGGGACTTGGCAGTCAGGTGTTCAGTTATAGGCCAGACATATACGTGAAGTTTCTATAGAATGGTTTTACAGGTTTGAGTAATTGCTATACTATAACGAAAGGTGTAGGGTATAATTCAATCGGTTTATACCGACTGAAACATTTTTACTTGTTTATTCTAGTTTCATTACTATAGAAGGCTTCTTAATTGTGAATAAAATAGTTGCACAGAAAATAGTTACAAATGCAGCTCATTACTCTCTCATTTTATTAAAAATGCAAATAATAAAAAAGTTATTAAAAATTTAATAGTAGTATAATACCAAATAGTTAACATCCTAGGACCAAGAGAAACCTATAAATACTCGGAAACTAAAGTATATTACTTTTAAATAAAGTAATATAAAAATGTAGAACTATGAAGATGATAGGATGAATATTCATAGTGGTCGAAACCAATTTGAATCTACTTACTTTGTCCGGAACTTTGACGTTAGATCCAAAACGCACTAGTAAGTTATAAAAATATTTGTTATCATCAATGACTGCTGCATAATGCACTGGAGTTCTTTCATCTTGATCAACACTTTCCAATGATTCTGGAAACTGTCCAGCTAAATATTTCACAATTCCTATTAAAAAACAATCGCTTAATAAAATTGCGACTAATTAATAATCTATATTATATTATACAAGCCAAATCCGATGGCGCAACCATCGAGTATTTTCGCTCATATTCCTTATCTTCGGAAGAATAACATAGAAAAAGATAACGAAAAAAACAAAAAAAATAATTCTGAATTCTGCCAACATTTTAGGAATGTATATCATATTATAAATGGTATACAGATTTGTAGCAGAATTTTTTTATTTTTGTGTTATGTTTATTTTCTCATAAGTTTAATAAGCCTGTTACGCAGCGCAGAGGCGATTACATTCGTTTCTGTATAATTCATTCTTAATATTATTGTTTTGTTAATCATTTTCTGCAAAATGAATAAAATCAGCAGAGATATATAATTCTTGCACGAATCATCATAGTGCATATGAAATAAAGGAACACTCAAAAACGTTTTTTTTATGTTTGGTTTTACTCATAAACGCATGTAGGCAAAAAAATTTTTATGTTATAATAGAAAAATAATGTATATGTAAATGTGTACATATATTATATATAATAATAATTAGGATTTAATTCGTTTATAGTCGATGTGATCGGCACATCCGACATAATGTAAATACAAAGTAAATAAAACAAAACATACCGGCCAAGTTTACATTTTTGCGCATGTAAAGAAAACAAATCGCCCAATGTCCGTGAAATTTAACCATTTGAGTGCGGAGGAGGGCGAAAGCGCTCCTCTTGTTATATACCAAAACTGCGGGAAGATTGTAGTGATAGCTCTCCTATTTATTGTATCATTTTGGTTACATTAGCGGTATGTACAGTTTTTTCGGACAATATAACATTTTTGTTTTGTTTTTTTTATCGTACAACCATTATTTATACAGTCGCCGCAATTTATACAGTATTATTGACAACATCGAAAAGGAATGGTTGACGCATAGAAATAATGCATATAAGGCACCTATGGAACCTACTCCAAGCAACAAATTTGCTCTTGAAAAGCTACCGGGACGAAATTTCAGGCGGTGTGTAGAATGTAGTAACAAACAGGGTAGAGGAGTTAGCAGATCAAACCTAATTTGCTCTATTTGTACAAAAGGGCTTCATGCGCTTTGTGCAGCAAAACATTCTTGCAAGGAAAATTTGTAAATTTCAATTTTCTTATTGTTTTCAAAGAAGTAAATCAAAGACAATTTAAATATATTGTTACGTCACCACCATGCTTTACTCTACATGATACGTGTAGTAAAACAGAATTGCCCATAACAAATTCAAATAAAGATTGCCCTCTACCTTTCCAATAAACAAAAATTGTTTTTATCAAATAAAATAAAGTTTTTTTTTCTTTCGTAATAAAATTCTACTTGCACTTTTTAAAATAAACATTCGCGACGCGTTATGTAACATCCGTTTGCAATTTATCGAATTACATAAAATTTTATTTAAATTATAATTATGAATTTTAAATAACAAACAATGCCTATCAAGCAATTTTTACTTTAAATAAAAATATTGGGATTGAAAGGTAATAAAAAATAAAAAGTAAGTTAGTTCTAAGAATCCATACGTGGAATCAACAAGTTTGAAATATTAATAAAATTAATTTAAGAGAAAAATAATTTAAGTAGAAAATAATTTTAAATAAAAAAAAACTTTTTGAATACAAAAACTAAAAAAGTGTTTTTAATCCACGTATAAAAAAAATACAACTTTTTTTACGCGAAATCTTGAAATACGTAAGTGGCGCAGTTCGGTAGAGGATCTTAATCGCTAAGATCTAAAACGATAAAAAGATTCGCATAAAGTTGTGTCTGAAAAACGGTCTAGAACTCAAATAAAATTTTTCAAATAAACTTGAAAAATGAAAAAATAAAATTTCTGAAACTAAAAATTTAAAAATTTTTTTTTTGAACTTTTAATGCTGGAAAACTTAAACACCCAGTAAAATTTTAATAAAATAAAAATAATAAAACAATAATCTCAAAATAATATTACAAAAATAAAAATAAAATAAAAAAAAAGAACATTGAAAAAAAAAAGTGAAAAGTGGATACCAGAAAAGAAAAGAAAACAATTAGGTACGAGGAAATATTCAAAATGGCAACAAATAACACTGATGCTTCAACATCTTCAGCTACCGCCAACACTATAGCTCCGCTGCAATTAACGATAGATCCGATGCAGTACATCCAAAATTTACCAGAATTTAACGGAAAAGGTGAGGAACTTTATTCTTTTATAGAATTAGTGGATGATATTTGTCCTTTAATATTAAGATATGATACTAGTAGTCAAAATATTTTATTAAATAAAGTAAGAAGTAAAGTTATAGGTAGTGCTAGGGAAGTGTTAGAAATTAATAATAATATTCAAAGTTGGTCGGAAATGAAATCCGTTTTGATTAATAATTTTGGAGATAGTAAAACTGCTTTGCAAATTTATGATGAACTAAGAGCAGTCAGTTTTACTACTCATAGTGTAGACTTGTTCAATGAAATTAAAAAGATATTGAGGCGACTCAATAATAAAGTAAAGGCTGATCCTAACTCAGTTTTTACAACCGCCATAAATATCGAAACTGCTTTAAAAATTTTCAAAGACAAGTTACCGGAACCAATGCGTTCCATTTTATATTGCAGAAATCCGGCTACAATAGAAGAAGCAATGGATATTTTGCATGAATGCAACTATGCATACTACAGTCCTTTCAGAAATAAAACAAATTTAAACAAACCACCCACACACAATTTCTATAGGCCTAATAACCAAAATAATTCTAATAGGGCAAACAATTTTAATCATAATAATTTTAGTAACATTAACCAAAACAGAAATAATGAACATTTAAAAAACAATTATACTAACCAAAAATTTACAAAATGGTAATTTTAACGGTAGTGGTAGAACTAATCAGATTAGTAATAGTAGTACTAATACCAGAAATAATCATAGTTTTAATAGAACAAATTCTAATTTTAACTCGCATGGTACTCAACACATCGAACCAATGGAGGTCGATACGAGTACCACGCGTAGAGTAAACAACTTAGAAGTTAGTAAATCGAAAAGAAACTTTGAAATAGAAAATTTTTCACTCGCAAGCCTCGGAAAAACATCGGAGCTTCCTTATATAAAAGTTCAATCAAAGGGAAGACCTTTAATATTTTTAATAGATTCTGGTGCTTCAATGAGCATCATCAACACAGGTATTTGTAATCCTATTTAAAAATCCGAAATAAAACCAATCAATGTAAAAACATTAACCAATTTAATAGAATGTAGAAATAAAATTACAATAGAGAGTTTTATTGAATTTGATTCAAATAAAAGGATGGAATTCTTAGAATTAAAATTCCATGATAAATTCGATGGGCTTATAGGCAATAATATTCTATTGCCGTTCGAAGCTGAAATTAGTTATAAAAATAGAATTTTAAAATTGAATACAGGTAACGAAACCCCTTTATGCTTCAATGAAAATGAAGAAAAAGATTATTGCGTTCCTGTACCTCTACAAGATACTGCAATATTTCAAAATGAAATATTTTTGGCACGTAACAATTTAACTAAGGATATTGAAGTAGATGAAATCAGTTCTGTACACGCGACTGTAGACACTAATGAAAACGTAGAAACTAATTCAAATAATGATCCACATGAAAATTATTTGGATGATGTGGAAATACGCTCAACTAATGCTACTATCCATTCTGCGCAAGAAGATAGTATAGAATACATCCCTATTTCTGAATTCCCTTTAAATGTGTACAAAACACAAATTATTATTAACATTGGGCCCCACATTCAAACTAGAGTAAAAAAGGTCTACGATAGAACAAGAAAAATATTTTGCCATCCTAAACCGGATGAAAATTTCATGATTAACATTTTAAAAGATCATATACCATATAAGGGAATAATTGGTATCATGATTGATGACCTACCAACATACAATAAATTTCAAAACGTTTATTTAAAACATTTTTCAAAAATTAACTATTAAAATTAAATAAATGTTCATTTCTACTTGAAGACATTTTATGCCGACATGAATTGCAAGATCTTATTCTTGACCAACACCAAAAATCAAATCACAGGGGTATCAATAATGTCTATCAAAATTTAAAGAATAAATATTACTATCCTAAATTAAAACAAGAAATCCAAAACTACTAAATAATTGCCACATATGTAATGTAGTAAAATATGAACGAAAACCCTTAAATCTACCACTAAAAATTACTGAAACTCCTTGTAAACCACTAGAAATAATCCATCTCGATATTTGGTTTAGAAGCAAGGGAAATGCTTACCTAACGGTAATCGACAAATTTTCAAAACATGCACACGTAATACCAATTAAGTCCAGAAATTGGATAGATTTAAAAAATGCTTTTATGCAATACATCTCATCTTCTGGCAAACCTAAAAAAATTATAACAGATCAAGAAAAGGGTTGTAACAGTTTGAATTTCAAAAACTTTTTAGAAAATGAGGGGATTACGATACATTTTACCACACCCAATAACCACTCAAGTAACGCGGATATCGAAAGATTCCACAATACGTTAAATGAGCATATCAGAATTTTATACACAATACAAAAAGAAGAAAATTTACCTATGGATGGAGATCCAGTTATAAAAAGTGTAAAAATTTACAACGAAACAATCCATTCCTCCACAGGCAGAAAACCTATTGATTTTGTAAACGGTGTCGTAAAAACTACAGATTACCCTGCCATTCACAAAAAATTATTATCATCTAAAATCAAAAAAATTAATAATATTAATAAAAAACGAAAAAAGAAAAAGCATCTACTTATCTTAAACTTAATAGAATTACCAAACTTCAACCTCTGCATAAAAGGGTTAAGATCGAGAACGAAAGTGAATCTCATTTTAAAATTGATAACGAAAGCTATCCTCGTTATTTCATTCAATTCAGGAAAAAAATTAAAATTTCAAAATTAAGACAAAAGTTCTTCGTCTATAAAATTTTTAACCTAACAAATTTTACAACATCAAAGTACCATATGGTTAACAAAATTGACAGTTTAAATTTGATTTTTCGTTACATTTTTATACAATAACTCTCGTTACTTTGATTAAATGCATATAAGTCCATACATCATAATTCTATCATGAAATTTTCTGATCTTAATGTCTAAATAAAAATCTATAATAATTAACAATACTAACAACAACTCTGTAATTTTTATTTTAAAAGCAAAATAAAAAAAAAAAACAAAATAATAATAAGATTCTGAAATATTTATAAAACCATTTTAGCTTATGTCAGCACTAATTCGAAAAAAATAATTTTAAACTTATTAATCTTTTGAAATTGACAACAAAATTTCTACATAGTCATATTACATCAGACATAAATTCTTACTGAAATGATTTTGTACTCTTTCGGCTCTTATTTTTATTATAATCGTATTATGCAACATAACTCACATTAATTGCTCATATATCGAAATTAATGAAGTACAAAATTGAAATGATTATATCTTATTACAAGACTCCGAATTAAAAATTGTAAGAAATTTCGAAAAAATATTGCATGTAGTAGATTTAAATTTATATGAAGAAACTATTAACAAAATTCAAACTAATATAATCCACCTTAATAAAAAAATAGAAATACCCACTAATCTTTTACACAATTTTGAACATTTAAAAGAAGAATTTAAGACACTAATTCCCCATCATGTACACAAAAGGGGTTTGTTTAATTTTGTTGGTAGCGGTTTTCATATTTTAGCCGGTGTAATGGACGACGACGACAGAGTAGAAATAGAGCAACACTTTGACATATTAAAAGGCAATAATGATAAAATAACTAAAAATTTAAACCAACAAGTCTACATTAATACAAAATTATCGGATCAAATTCAAAACATAACCGATCATATTAATAATGTCCAAAGTAAAATTAAAGAAAGTATTGATGAATTAAAGAATGATATAACAAAAATTGATTTAAAATTAGAATTGTTAAGTATTAAATTAGAGTTAAATGAGAATATTAATACCATATTAAACCAAATAAAAAATTTTAAAGAAATTATATTAGCCAGTAGACTTGAAATATTATCAAAAAATATTCTTACTTATGAAGAAATTAAATTTTTAAATATTACTATAGAAATGTTACCATTTATAAAAAATGCAGTGTTATTTAAAGAAAACAATATTATTTTTACGCTTTCAATCCCAATTTTTTCACAAGAAACCTGTTTTAAAACTTTAATTGTAAAAATTCCAAATAAAAATAATAGCTTAGAATTTGATACCAAAATAAACAAAATAATTACTTGCAAGCAAAATGTTTTTGAAAATACTGAGAAAAAATTATAACAAAAACAGATCTAAAAAGCTTTAATGATAGTTGTATAGCAAATTTACTAAACATAAAGAAAATGAAATGTAATTACTTTAAGAATTTAACTAAGGATATTAACAGACAATGTAATTGTAACGAAAAACTTAGAACAAACCTTATTAATCAATAATATTGTGAACAACAAAAAGAATTTAAAATAAAAGGTAATAATATTGTAAAGTTCGTAAATTGCAAAGTTGCTATCGATAATTTTATGCAGGAAAGTTATCAAAAACAATATTCAGCCAAAATATTGCCGTATATAGAACGGGACATAACAATCGAAAAAATAAAAACCGATCCGAACGGAGTCGGATCTTAAGGGCGGAGGTGTTACGTCACCACCATGCTTTACTCTACATGATACGTGTAGTAAAACAGAATTGCCCATAACAAATTCAAATAAAGATTACCCTCTACCTTTCCAATAAACAAAAATTGTTTTTATCAAATAAAATAAATTTTTTTTTTCTTTCGTAATAAAATTCTACTTGCACTTTTTAAAATAAACATTCGCGACGCGTTATGTAACATCCGTTTGCAATTTATCGAATTACATAAAATTTTATTTAAATTATAATTATGAATTTTAAATAACAAACAAAAATTGCCTATCAAGCAATTTTTACTTTAAATAAAAATATTGGGAATGAAAGTTAATAAAAAATAAAAAGTAAGTTAGTTCTAAGAAGCCATACGTGGAATCAACAAGTTTGATATATTAAAAAAATTAATTTAAGAGAAAACTAATTTAAGTAGAAAATAATTTTAAATAAAAAAAAAACTTTTTGAATACGAAAAAATAAAAAAGTGTTTTTAATCCACGTATAAAAAAATACAACTTTTCTTACGCGAAATCTTGAAATACGTAAGTATATAAACCCTATTTATTATGTTTTTTATTTAAAAATACAATATTTATGATCTAATTATTTAACTACGTTCGTGAATTTTTTTTATATATACCCAAGTATACCGCATTTTTGGCATATATCCACAAAATTTGTGCCACACTCAAACGGTTAATGTTTACATTCGGCGTGTCAACGCCATGAACTTATAAATTTTTTGGAAATGTCAGAGCTCGGTTTTCGAACAAAGGGGTTTGTTATCATATCTATGAAGCTAATTAATGGAATTTCTTAAAATTAAAAGTTTGAGGTCTGTTTGCGAACGAAACTAACTGATGAATTTTTCAGGGACCAAATGATTGGCATAAAATGAGCCTCTGATAAGAGCTAAATTTATATTTTTCTAGGTATATATTAAATAAAAGCTAACACTCATGTGTTCGTATCAGATTATTTTTTGATGTACATCAACATAATACTTGCAAAAAATATTATAACTTATTATGCTAGTTAATATGTTAAGTTTATGTAGAATCTAATGTGTGTATTACATTTGTATGTTTAGATTCATTATACCCTGCACTTCGTGAAGGGTATATTAACTTTGGTATGGAGTTTGTAACTACTTAAAGGAGTCATCTGCGATATGGACATATATATGTATATTCTTGCTCAGCGTAAAATTCTGCGTCGATTTAGACATGTCCGTCCGTCCGTCCGTCCGTCTGTCCGATCGCACGATAACTCAAAAACGAATAACGCAATCGACACCAAACTTTTATAAGTTTTTTCTTTTGTGCCAAGGACGAACCCTATTGTTATTGGACTAAGTCGGACCACGGGCTCGGGTAGCTGCCATACAACTCCAAGAGTTTATTTTAAATATTCCAAAAATTAATAAAGCTATAAATATAAAATTTTGTATACATATGTCCAATTATATTCTACACATGAATTTTTTATATTCGGCAAAATAATAAAGTCAGATTCATGAAACTTGGCATTCATGTGTCCAATTATGGCTCAAATATATTTCTGAAGTTTTGGTGGAATTGCTCGACAGGTTCGAGTAGCCCCCATACAAGTCTAAAAGCTTATTCTTAATATTTGGAAATACAATAAAGTTAGATTCATGAAACTTGGCAGTTGTGTGTCCGATTATAGATCAGATATATTTATGAAGTTTTGATGGAATTGCTTGACAGATTCAGATACTTGCCATAAAACTCCAAAAGCTTATTTTACATATTTGGAAAAATAATAAAGTCAGATTCATGAAACTTGGCAGTTGTGTGTCCGATTATAGATCAGATACATTTGTGAAGCTTTAGTGGAATTGCTTCACAGGTTCGAGTACTTGCCATACAACTCCAAAAGCTTATTTTACATATTTGGAAAAATAATAAAGTCAGATTCATGAAACTTGGCAGTTGTGTGTCCGATCACAGATCAGATATATTTGTGAAGTTTTGGTGGAATTGTTTGGCAGGTTCAGGTACTTACCATACAACTCCAAAAGGTAATTTTAAATATTTGGAAAAATTATAAGGTCAGATTCATGAAACTTGGCAGTCGGATGTCCAATTATTGGTCAGACATGTCCGTGAAGTTTCTATAGAATGATTTCAGAGGTTCGAGCAATTGCTACACAATAACGAAAGGTGCAGGGTATAATTCAATCGGCTTATACCGACTGAAACGTTTTTACTTGTTTTAATATAAGTTTATTCTTGCAGAGCATTACTAAATTATTTATACTAAGCATGTGATTCATGCACATTGCACTGGTACTAGAGCCAACAGACAATATTTAGAGAGGTGAACTTTGTATTTTTGTTTTAAAACTTTAGTTTCAAATCATTAATAAGTTTAATAATTTGAAATGTTCATTGATTTACTATAATGAGCCATGCAGGTATATGAATGCAATTTTTTACATTTTGCGAATCAACAATAAGCCTTTTTTAATTTTCCTTTCTTTATTAAGAATAGGGGCTTCTAGTTTTCATTAAATTACTAAACAGGACAGAGAGGAATCTATATAATATGATGTTTCGCTTATGGCTCCAAATAACTTCAGGAAATTCAATCAATTCTTAGAAAAAAAATACATAAGGTGGGTGCATATACGATAAGTGTTTTGAAAAGAAGGGTTTTCAGACCTTTGTTTAAAAATATATGTGAAAATGAAAAATATATAGAAAAACATATGCACATTTGTTATCTTATTTTGCTTATTTAGCGCATTTTAAGTTCAATACCTTGTTAAGAAAAATTGGCAGACATCAACTCACTGTAGACTTTTGTGGCGAAGGTGCTTATATATGCTATGGCATAAGATTTATACTATTATATGCCTTGCTATGTAAGGAAAGATATATTACGTGTTGTACTTTATAGTAATAACAGTAATTTTCGTTATACCTAAATATGATATTTTTATATTTTAAATAGAGATTTTCTGCCGTCGAACTATTAATTGCAAATTTTTCTTGCGTTTTATTTTAATTTCAAAAATATATCAACGTAAAAATATTTACGAGAAATAATTATGCATAATATTCTATAAGAACGGTAGGTTTATCAGTTTCTAGCTCTTACTGGAGATATTGCTGTATAGAAAACTCCTCCGTTTCATTAAAGCTCACTAAAAAATAACCAAATGTTTTTATTTTTAGAGCTTTCTTCAAAATTCCGAGCTGAAATGGAATTAATTAAGAAAACAAATATAAAAATCTGATGTGGTAGGCTCATAACCGACCGCATTGTTTATTGTCTAGTTAAATGAAAGTGTTACAGAATGTTATAAAAATGTCTGTTAAATACTTCTTTCCAATTTTTAGGACAATAGTAAGCTTATAGATAACATACCTAGAAAAATGTAAATTTGGCTCATAGTAGAGTTTCGCTTTGTGCTACCCGAATTCCCTGAAATGCTCGCCAGTTAGTTTCGGTAACAACCAGAGCTCAAATATCAAGTTTCAAGAAATTCCATCAATTCATTCCGTTGATATGGTGAAAAATGTAAAATCGGCCCGCAAAACAGTTTTCGAGCCCTGATCTTTTAAAAAAATTTACATGTTCATTGATTCAATACGAGGAATTCAAATATTAAATTTCAATGAAATCGGTTGATTATATCTCTTTATATACACAAAAATATATATTTGGCCCGTAGTAAACGTCCAGTTGCTGACGCCTGATTTGTTTCAAAAGTTAGGAGTTTTTGCGAACGGTCGAGCTGAGCATAAATATAAAATTTCAAGTAAGTCGGTTGAATATTTTCTTTAAAATGTTGAAAAATGTAAAACAGGCCCGCTAAAAAGTGCAGTTCCCGAGGCCTGATATATACCAAAAGTTGATCAATCCGTGCCATGGTGGAAATAAACTTACATATAAAATTTCATCAAAATCAGCTTAGCCGAACCGACAGACCGACAGGTTGCTAAAAATAGTTTATTTACACTTCCCTACTATGGAGAAGTACGTTCCCACCGAAAACTCGGTATGCAAAATTTGTTGCCATCACATAACCTACCTGTTGTTTACACAATACGGTCGGTAAAAAAGCCATGAATTACCTGTAAAATAAATGGTTGCTTCACATTTTAAACAAATTAAAATTTTAGACGGTTTTATATTCATCTAATTCAAAAAGTTTAGAATTCAAACCAAAAAACAATTTGAAAATCAGTATATAAGAATTTTTTTACATTCCAAGCTCCAACTATAAGAAGACAATTGCAAACTTTCAATACAGTATGGACATAAATATCCGTTTACTAGACCAAAAAGACGTGATATGATAGACGTGTTAAGGATGACAAAGTTGTGGAGATTGATGTAGATTGTAGAGCATCAAAAAAAAAATAAGAACATATTTGAGTAAATAAACGTTTTTTGAAAAATTTTCAGATTTTGGAGATCTGATTATCTCCCCTTATCCAGCAATCATACAAATTTCAAAGAACCACCCGGATCACCTTTTATAAGACATTTTTAAGATAAAATTAATGTTCTTAAATATTTTCAGAAAAATCGTTACATCTGAATAAAAAAGTATGATAGAACTAAACCGAGAGATTTTTTTATTTGACATTAAATAAGAGAAAAAATTAGGGTTTGGTATTATGTGTGAGTCTTTTAATATATATTCATTTATTAACAAACAAAAATTTTTTGTAACAAGTATTAGAAATTCTCAAAAAGACAAAGAGTAAGAGTTAAATATAATGAGTGAAAGTATATCTAATTACATTGTAATAATTACATAATTTTAGCAAATACCTATAGGTTTTAATTTAATTAAAGGCGGTCGTTAAAATTTTTGGTTGTAGTATTAAAAAATGTACTCGGTCAAGACAAGCAATCTTTGGCAGTTTTGAGTCTTCAAACGTTTTTATTCTAGAATTTTTACCTATATATATTGGAGATTCTGCAACGTAAATGAGATATTCAGATAAGCCTCGTATAATCATGTAATATTACAAAAACTAAGGAAACAATTTGTAGTAACATATTGAGAATTATGTAAGTACTAATACAAAAAATACGGGGTGTTTCGTAAAAGGTACCAAATAATTTCAACGATATTTCTTTTATCAATTTCTAGAAAAAAATGTATGGGCGGGTGCAGATACACTAATTTTTTAACTACAGCCTATTAAAAAAAAGGTACTAGATTTAGCTCTCTTTTAGGTCTAATTGTAGCTCATCGAAAAAATAATAACACAAATTTTCAAAAAAATTTCGAGTTTTTTCAAAATAAAAATCTGACTTTTACGTGCTGTGACTCAAAAAGCTATGGATCAAATCTAATTGATTGTAAGAACAGTCAACCACATGTGAAACAACCCACCAATGGTAAGCCTATGTCGCATGATTCCGAAGTTATAAGCATTTATTTATATGCAGGACAAATGTGGTACTTTTTTTAACATGGCTTAGCTCGAAAACGAGTACATTTCTTCCCTCCCCCCCCCCCCCCTCATACAAATTTTTGTTGGAAATTGGTCAAAGGGATACCTCCGATATTAGTTGTCGCTTTATGCGAAACATCCCGTACAATGGTTACACCTTTTTGTAAGAGAATGCTTAGTATTGTATTTTTGTTTTCATAAAATTTTAATGTTCGGAAACTTTAAAGATAATACTTGCTCTGGAAGGGGAGGAGTCTCAAATAAATAAATTTATTTATTTATGTTAGCTCAAGCATTTTGCAAAAATTAAAATTTAAAGAACATATATGTTCTTTAATTTTAATGTATATATGTACATATATATATACATAATAAATAATGTATATAGATATATACATACATAATAAAATAAGTGTATATGCATATATACATTTATTTTTTTAGACTATGGCAAATAGTCACTGATTTAAACATTAATTGAAAAATTATACAATATATAAACTTAGTAGTACTAATAATCCATTAAACAAAATAAACCATAAAAAATTAAAACTAAATTTAGTTAAAATAAAAAGAGGCTATAGTTAGTTATAAGTAAGGAAAAATTTTTTCATCGTGTCTTTCGTCAGTGAAAACTTAAGTCTGTATTTGTCTTTGTTTCCCATAATTGATTCCCTGAAAAGGATCCGTGAGAAGATCAGGGGAGCGAGAATTATAGTTAGAGTTAGTAACAATTTTATTTAAAATATCGGAAAAAATTGAGCCAGTCTTCATGAGCTGAAAAATGAATAAGACATCCGCGACATCACGTTTTTTGTAAGTGTGGGTAAATCAATTAATTTGAGTCTGTGTTCTTAAGGTGCGACTTGTAGTCTCAAACCGTTCTAGAAGAAGATGTTAGTCATTCTAACGCTCTTATTGCTTCCTGGCTTTCAATGAAAATACTGATTTCACTGCAGGACATCACATTGATAACCAGTCAGCGCATAACATCTTCTATTGCAACCGCTTCCGCCTGAAAGACGTTGCATTTTTCCCACATACGGGAGATCTCCACGTCAAGCTGCTCACATCAGGTTTGCTTAGGCGCGACCGAAGTGCCAAATTTTTTCGCAAACGAAAACGCCGGAGACACAAAGTACTGATCGATGTGATATAGCTCTCAAGCGAACGGCCGATTCTGCCACCAGCCGTCTTGACAGAATGCTTACTGGTATTAGGTGGAAAATCATTTCGGGAGCCTGCTTCGCAGTATTATGGCACATATAAAATTTCATCAAAATCAGTTCAGCCGAACCGACAGGTTGCTAAAAATAGTTTATTTACACTTCTCTACTATGGAGAAGTACGTTCCCACCGAAAACTCGGTATGCAAAATTTGTTGCCATCACATAACCTACCTATTGTTTACACAATACGGTCGGTAAAAAAGCCATGAATTACCTGTAAAATAAATGGTTGCTTCACATTGTAAGCAAATTTAAATTTTAGACGGTTTTATTTTCATCTAATTCAAAAAGTTTAGAATTCAAACCAAAAAATCTGATGTGGTCAGCACAAAACCGACAGCATTGTGTATTGTCTAGTTGAGTGAAAGTGTTACAGAATATTAAAAAAATATCTATTAAATACTTCTTTCCAATTTTTAGGACATTGGTAAGCTTATAGTTAACATACCTAGAAAAATGTAAATTTGGTTCTTAGTACAGTTTCGTTTTGTGCTACCCGAATTCCCTGAAATGCCCACCAGTTAGTTTTGGTAATAGCCAGAACTCAAATATCAAATTTCAAGAAATTCCATCAATTCGTTCCGTAGATATGATGAAAGATGTAAAACCGGCCCGCAAATCAGTTTTCGAGCCCTGATCTTTCCAAAAAATTTCTATGTTAATTGTTTTAGTACGAGGAATTCAAATATTAAATTTCAATGAAATCGGTTGATTATTTCTCTTTATATACACAAAACTGTATATTTGGCCCGTAGTAAACGTCCAGTTGCTGATGCCTGATTTCTTCCAAAAGTTACGAATTTTCGTGGATGGTCTAGCAAAGCTTATATATGAAATTTAAAGTAAATCTGTTGAATATTTTCTTAATAATTTTGAAAAATGTAAAATCGACCCGCAAATCAGTTTTCGAGCCCTGATCTTTCCAAAAAATTTATATGTTTATTGCTTTAATACGAGGAATTCATATATTAAATTTCAATGAAATCGGTTGATTATTTCTCCTAATATACACAAAAATATATATTTGGTCCGTAGTAAACATCTAGTTGCCGATGCCAGATTTCTTCCAAAACATAGAAATTTACGCGGACGGTCGAGAAAAGCTTATATATGAAATTTCAAGGAAATCGGTCGAATACTTTCTTCAAAATGTTCAAAAATGTAAAACAGGCCCGCTAAAAAGTGCAGTTCCCGACAGACCGACAGACCGACAGACCGACAGACTGACAGACCGACAGACTGACGGATCGACAGGTTGCTAAAAATAATTTACTTACACTTCCCTACTATGAAGAAGTGCATTCCCACCGAAAACTCGATATACAAAATTTGTTGCCATCACATAACCTACCTATTGTATACACAATACGGTCGGTAAAAACAATTTGAAAATCAGTATATAAGAATTTTTTAAACTAAAACGGTTACACTCCAAGCTCCAACTATATGAGGACAATTGCAAACTTTCAATACAATATGGACAAAATATCCGTTTACTAGACCAAAAAGACGTGATATGATAGACGTGTTAAGGATGACAAAGTTGTAGAGAATAATGTAGATTGTACAGCATCAAAAAAAAAATAAGAACATATTTGAGTAAATAAACGTTTTTTGAAAAATTTTCAGATTTTGAACCTAAATTTTTATGTTTGAACGGCTATAACTCGGAAAAGGTAAGTCTAACACCAACCATTAACATACTATTGTGTAAATCTATCTACGAAAAATAGGCTTCTGAAAAATTCATTGCTTTGCTTCAACAGCTTTTTATATCCGATTTTTTTAATCCTCCAAAACTACCCCTGGAGATCTGATTATCTCCCCTTATCCAGCAATCATACAAATTTTTTCCTAATAAAACTCCAAAGAAGAACCACCCGGGTCACTTTTTATAAGTCTTCAATTTTTTACAAAGATAATAATATTGAGAATATTATTGTTTAATTGCCCATAATGAAGTAAACATAACATCAGATTTAATAATTTTTGAGTGAATCTTTGAGTGAAAACCTGATACTCTGTACACTGCGCTCCCGATATATAAAAATGTGTTGAAACAGTTTCGCCAAAAAGCTCTTACTTGTGTGTTAAGCTTTTTGGTTTAACATTTTTCTAACTTTCGAAGATAGACAAATTCTTTTTTTATCCTTTTCAAATAAAAATATATATTTGAAAATATTAATTGAGAGGTGAATAATTTACAAAGGTTTGAAATCAAAACTACTATGGCCTACAATTTAAACTGAGTTTTAAATTTAAACTTTTAAGTTCAAAATTTGAATTGCGTGTTTTACATGAATGGAATAAGTATGTCTTAATTTGAGTTGAAAAGCAGCAAAAAGTGGTATTCTAGCAATGACATTTTTAAGATAAAATTAATGTTCTTAAATATTTTCAGAAAAATCGTTACATCTGAATAAAAAAGTATGATAGAACTAAACCGAGAGATTTTTTTATTTGACATTAAATAAGAGAAAAAATTAGGGTTTGGTATTATGTGTGAGTCTTTTAATATATATTCATTTATTAACAAACAAAAATGTTTTGTAACAAGTATTCGAAATTCTCAAAAAGACAAAGTGTAAGAGTTAAATAAATGAGTGAAAGTATATCTAATTACAATGTAATAATTACATAATTTTAGCAAATACCTATAGGTTTTAATTTAATTAAAGGCGGTCGTTAAAATTTTTGGTTGTAGTATTAAAAAATGCACTCGACCAAGACCAGCAAGCTTTGGCAGTTTTGAATCTTCAAACGTTTTTATTCTAGAATTTTTACCTATATAGCTTGGAGATTCTGCAACGTAAATGAGATATTTAGATAAGCCCCGTATAATCATGTAATATTACAATAAAGTTGGGTCAAACCAATGGTTTGTATTGTAGCACTTTTCCCTTCAACAAGTGAAAATTCTGCTTTTAACTACAGTCTATTTGTACCTACCACACTATTAAAATTATTTTCATTCATATATAAAATTATTTCTAGGATTGCCTATATTTAGGATGACGCATATATGCAGTCTTTGAAATAAAGCAAAAATTAATATAAAAAGGGGTTAACATAATGCTCGATTTTAAGGGTTAATTGTGTGAGTTAAGAAAAATAATTATATTTTTTAATTTCATGGAATTTACCGTTAGCTTTTTGCGTTTATAAAAATTTGAAAAAACTTACGGTTTCGGAAATATAAGGCGTCAAAAATTCAAATTTTACAAATTTCAAGAGGCGATAACTAGAGAGGGGGTGGAGATGGAAAAAAAATTTCTTCTAACGAAATAAACTATGTCTAAAAGCTCCTAAAATTTCAAGCTTCTACAATCTGGGGTCTAGAAGAAAAACGACATCAAAAATATGGAAAAAAAGGACTTTAAATAACGGTAAATTTGAATGGCCATTTTGTTTTTCTAAAATTTAACTATAGTATACCGCGCTAGGGGAAGCAAGTCGCTGCCTTTCTGCGTTTGAAAAATTTCAAAAATGCTTATGGTTTCATTGCAACAAATATTTAAAAAAGGCCATTTTTAGGGTTTTGGGGGGGTATAACTTCTAGAGGGGGGGAGATAGGTAAAAATTTTGTTCTACGGAAATAAGTTTCTAGTGAAGATCTATGTACGTATGAAATTTCAGCTTTCTATCTTCAAGGGTGTAGAAGTTTTGTAAACAAAAAAAGTGTCCACGGACGGACGGACGGACGGACGGACGGACAGAGTGAAACTAATAAGCACTTTTTTCAAAAAATGTTTTGGAAAAGTGCTAAAAACTAAGGAAACAATTTGTAGTAACATATTGAGAATTATGTAAGTACTAATACAAAAAATACGGGGTGTTTCGTAAAAGGTACCAAATAATTTCAACGATATTTCTTTGATCAATTTCTAGAAAAAAATGTATGGGCGGGTGCAGATACAGTAATTTTTGAACTACAGCCTATTGAAAAAAAAGGTACTAGATTTAGCTCTCTTTTAGGTCTAATTGTAGCGCATCGAAAAAATAATAACACAAATTTTCAAAAAAATTTCGAGTTTTTTCAAAATAAAAATCTGACTTTTACGTGCTGTGACTCAAAAAACTATGGATCAAATCTAATTGATTGTAAGAACAGTCAACCACATGTGAAACAACCCACCAATGTTAAGCCTATGTCGCATGATTCCGAAGTTATAAGCATTTATTTATATGCAGGACAAATGTGGTACTTTTTTTAACATGACTTAGCTCGAAAACGAGTCAGTTTATGACTGTAATCTAATTAATACAAACAAATTTGTTTTTGTAATGAGAAAAATACAAAAATTAAAAGCATTGAAACACATGTAGAAGCTATAGTAGATTGTGTTGATAAGCTTAAATGTGTTATTACTACACAAAAAGAATGTATTAAAATATTAACAGAAGAAGTTAAAGAGAAAAATAAATTTAATAATAAAGTAGTTGATAAAATTAAGAGCATTAAAAGTAATGTTAGCAATAACAAACCTCTCTTTTCTGAAGTGGTGAAGAAAATACCCAGTGTGATAATTAAACCTAAAGATAAACAAAATTCTGAAAAAATTGATTTAGCGAAAGATAAATTAGAAGTTTTAAGAATGTCTAGAATAAAAAATGGTGCTGTTGCAATTGATTGTTCAAATGAAGAATCATTGCAAAAATTCATGAATGTTGCAGAATCAAAATTAATAGAATACGACATTAATGTGGCTAATGGAAAAAAACTTGGGGTAAAAATAACTAACTTAAGTGAAAAATATGATAATGAAATATTAATTGAAAAAAT
The DNA here is from genome assembly GCF_029603195.1 of Condylostylus longicornis. Classification (NCBI taxonomy): domain Eukaryota; kingdom Metazoa; phylum Arthropoda; class Insecta; order Diptera; family Dolichopodidae; genus Condylostylus; species Condylostylus longicornis. Next base: position 574,863 of record NW_026578037.1, read on the forward strand.
AAAAATGCAAAATGATTTTATTTATGATGAAGATTTTACGGTGAAAGCCAATTTTAAAAGAAAAAATAAATATAAACCATATGTTGCAGCATTAGAAGTAAGTGCGGAGTGTCATAATAGCATCATGAACTCAGGAAAATTAAGAATTGGTTGGGATATTTGTTCAGTTTTTGATGGTACTTTTCTCAAAAGGTGATATAAATGTTTAGGTTTTGGACATGTTAGCAATAATTGCAAATTGGAAAAAAGAATGTGTGCTGGCTGTGCTGAAGAATATGATGATGGTCATAAATGCAAAATAGAAAATAAGATATGTAATAATTGTGTGAAAGTAAATAGTGACACTAAATTAAATTTAGATGTAAATCATTCGGCATTTGATAGCCAGTGTAGGGTCTACAGAAGAAAACTTGAGCTTCAAAAAAAGAAATTATTTTAGCAATTAACTAACAACAAGGTTGACCAATAACTGGCCTCTATTTGAACATTCGGGGTTTAATAAATAATTTAAATGAACTGGAAATAATTATACAGCAAGAAAATTTTGATTTTATAAGTTTATCTGAATCTCATTTGATTGAAGATGACGAAGATGCACTAATTGCAATAGCAGATTATAAAATTGTCAGAATGGACTCTAATTCAAGACATACTGGTGGTTCAATAATCTATATCAAATCAGATTGGAGACATAAATTAATTAAAAAAATTTCGATTGGTTTAAATTTGTGGTGGTTAGTTGTAAAAATTTATGATAAAGACAATGAAAACATTTTTTATGACGCAAATCTTTACAAATCACCCAATCAATCATATTCATATAGTTTATTTTGCTATCATTTCGAAGAATTATTAAATGATATTGAGGATGTTCGAAATGATATTGTAATAACGGGTGATTTTAATATTAAATGGTTAGTGGAATTTCCTTAAAAGTATAAGATTAATGAAATTTTAGTTGATTCAGCTCTGAAACAATTGATAAGTAAACCTACGAGAATTACATTAACTAGTAGATCTTTAATAGATTATGTAGTAACAAATTTAAATACCAATATTAACGCAAAAGTTAAAAAAAAATTTAAAATTAGTGATCATGAGAGCATACAAATTATAATTGAAAAAAACATTCAAAAAGAATTTAAAATTGTAAAATATAACTAAGAGAGTTTCAATAATTTTCTTTGCAATAGTCAATTGTTAACTACATTTTACGAAAATTCTGATAATAAGGTAAATATTTTTAGTATTAAATTTAAGAAATTAATAGCTAAATTTGTAATTAAAACAAGTAAAAACATTTCACTCGGTATAAACCGATTGAATTATACCCTGCACCTTTCGTTATTGTATAGCAATTACTCGAACCTGTGATATCTAATATATAATATAATATGTCTGACATATAATTGGACATCCGACTGCCAAGTTTCATGAATCTGACTCTATTATTTTTCCAAATATTTAAAATAAGCTTTTAGACTTGTATGGGAGCTACTCGAACCTGTCAAGCAATTCACCAAAACTTCAGAAATATATCTGACCTATAACTCGACACACAACTGCCAAGTTTCATGAATCTAACTTTATTATTTTTTCAAATATTTAAAAAAAGCTTTTGGAGTTGTATGGCAAGTACCCGCACCTGTCAAGCAATTCTATCAAAACTTCAGAAATATGTCTGACCTATAATTGGACACATTACTGCCAAGTTTCATGAATCTGACTTTATTATTTTTCCGAATATAAAAAATTTTCTGTTGGAGTTGTATGGCAGCCACTCGAACCGGTGCGGCTATCCCATTAAAATATTTTTAATGGGATAGCCGCTAATGATATTTTTAATGGGATAATTTTAGAGCATATGCAGAATATAATTGGACACATGTATACAAAATTTTATATTTGTACCTTTATTAGTTTTTGAAATATTTTAAATAAAGTCTTTGAGTTGTATGACAGCTACCCGAACCCGCTGTCCGAATTAGTCAAATAACAATAGGGCTCGTCCTTGGCACAAAAGAAAAAACTTGTGAAAGTTTGGTGTCGATTGCATTATTCGTTTTTGAGTTATCGTGCGATCGGACGGACGGACCAACGGACAGACGGACATGTCTAAACCGACGCAGAATTTTACGCTGAGCAAGAATATATATATAAGTCCATACCGCAGATGACTCCTTCAAGTAGTTACAAACTCCATACCAAAGTTAATATACCCTTCACGAAGTGCAGGGTATAAAGAAGGTTAATAATAATAATGAGTGGTATAATAATGAACTTGCAATAATGAAAAATGATAAAATTAATAAATATAGAACTGCGGTATGGACAAATAATATTAATGATTGGCAAAATTGTAAAAAAGTGAGAAATTACAAGTTTAATTTAGAACTAAGAAAAAATGAGTTTTTAATGAATAAAACTGATAGTGCTAGCAGCCAAAAGGCTGTATGGTCATTTTTAAATAATACATTTCAAAAAAATCAAAATTAAATAAAATTATTGAACTTAAATTTGGAAATGTTATTTATACAGATTCATTGGTAATAGAAAAACGAACTAAAATAAATTCTAAAATCTATGAACAAAAAAAAAGATATAAATTTTATGAGTGTCCAAGTTATTTTGGATTGTTTTAAATACATTGGTGATACCGTCACTGGTTTGCTAAACGAATCAATGAGGATAGGGTGTTATCCAGATTTTTGGAAGGAGTCAGTTATTGTACCAGTTGAGAAAATAAAAAATTCAATTGAATGTTCTGAATTTCGTCCAGTGAACATGATAATAACAGAGGCTAAAGTATTGGAAAAGGTTATTTATAATCAGTTGTTTAAATTTTTAGATAAAAATAATTTGATTTTTGAGTACCAATCTGGATTGGTACAATAACTCCGAAGCAACATAGTTGCGAAACGCTTTTGAATTTGGTCATTGCTAATTGGAGAGTGGAAGTAAATAATAAGAAAGTTATTCTAGCAGTATTTATTAACCTAAAGAGGGCCTTTGAAACTATTGATCAAGACATACTCTTAATAAAATTATAAAACTACGGTGTTCGCGGAACTGAGTTAAATTGGTTCTACTCTTATTTAAAAAATAGAAGACAACGCACAAAAATCAACGATTTCGTATCTGAAACTGTTATAGTTGATTTAGGGGTGCCACAAGGAACAATCTTAGGGTTTCTGTTATTTTTTATATATATAAATGACATGGAGAAAGCACTCGAATTCTCAAAATTATTATTATTTGCGGATGACGCTCTATTGTATGTAAGCGGCGATTCAATAGCGGAGTGTTTGACGAAGGTAAACAGTGATTTGAATAACTTTAGTTAATGGTTTAAGCAAAATAAACTCATGTTAAATGCACAAAAATCTAAAGTAATGGTCATCAATGGCAATTTAATAAATAGTGTTTTGGTCGATAATATTCCAGTGGAAGAAGTAGTTGAAATTAAATATCTTGCATTAATAATTGATAATAAATTAAACTTTAAATGCCACTTAAATTATATATTTAAGAAAATAGCGAAAAAGATTTACTTTCTTTCCAAGATACGTAATCAAACATATTCAAATACTTGTAAAAGTTTATAATTCTGTTATAAAGCCACATTTTGAATACTGTTCAACGGTGTTGGCGTTTTGTTCAGCTGGTTCAGATTGAAAGACTGCAAAAATTATAAAACAAAGGAATGCGCATAATTCTCAGGTGCAGTAGATATACGCCAACTATCTCTATGTTGGATGCTTTACAATGGCTTAGCGTAAATCAAAGATTAAAGTTGGATGTTTATTTATTTGTTTTTAAAATGAAGGCAAAAATGTTACCTGGGTATTTGTGCAATAGGCTTATTTACATTGAAGATGTACATCATCATTTCTTAAGAAATATTTTCAACTTTAGGCTGGACTTTTTCCGTACTGAAGGTACCAAAAAATCTGTACTATATAATGGCGTTATCTAAAATCCGTTTTTTTTTCAAATTTTTGATGTTTTTCTTCTAGACCCCAGGTTGTGAAAGCCTAAAATTCAGCATTTAGTACTTTTCTTAATGCTTCAATTTGCTGGACAGCATATATCACTAAGACTAAAACCCTGTTTAATAAAATTAATTTTTATCGAAATATCGAATTTCAGCTGTTTCTATCTTGAATTCTTCATTATGTTCTGTATTTTCTTTTATTAGAATTGCACTACCTCCTCTCGGCTGATTGCTGGGATGTGCCGCTTTATAGCAATCAAAGCATTTTATTCTAAGACCCGTATTATATGTCAAATGAGCTTCCGACTAGAAGCAAATATCTATATGTCTTGTTTTAAAAAAAATCTATAATTCTTTTTTCTTATTAAGAACACCATTCGTATTCCAAGTTACAAAACGTATTTCATTTACGTACATCTTTTCTTAATTTCTTTGGTGTCCCAGTAAGCACCCCAATGTATCTATTTTCTATTTTTAATATACTTTTAAAGATCGCGTCAATTCTAATTAATATACATCATTTACATAATATCTGCGTCAGTTCTTTGTATTTGTGGGGTTTTGTTCTCAGCTTCCTTGTAGATTTGTAAATCAGGGGCAACAGCGCACCACGATCCCGTATAAGGATCTATTAAACGTCCCCCTCCCCCTCCGAGTGCGGAGCATACCCTACAATACACGCCCGAGACCACCCTCCTGATGATTTCAAGTAATTTAATTTAATTTATTGTTTTGTAATATTATGAAAAAAATAATGAGTAGGTATAAAAAAAAATAAGAATAAAAATATTTACTTTTGCTTATTTCTTACTGAAAATGAAAAATGTAAAAATGTTTGTATTTATAATTTTTAAAATTAAGATTTAAATTCTACAAGTGGTTGCTTGAGGTTCTCAAGTTCGGTTGAACTGATTTTGGTGAAATATTATAAGTGGGTTAACTCCAACTGTGGATTGACAAACTTTTGGGGCATATCAGGCTTTGGGAACTGCACTTTTTGCGGACCTGTTTAATATTTTTGATAATTTTGAAGAAAATATTCATCAGATTTACTTGAAATTTCATATATAAATTAAATTCTAAATCATCAAAAATGTAAATTTTCACAATGACTTACAATAAATTTCAAAACACTATTTAACTTGATTATGATAGTGGTAATGGTTTGGATACCTGCATGTATTGAAATTTCGCACCATAAAATATATTAGTGAAGCTAATGTCTTTGATAAAGTCGTTGGAATTTGCTTGGCTCCTTCTGGTAACTGCTTGCAGTAGTTGCCTTACAATGTTGAAAACGTTGTACTGATATTTTGCATAAATTAATGTGGTAATACGGCAACTTAAAGTCATAATCTGTCCCATAGTCAGCTATGGCATATTTATTCGCTAATAGGGTAACAAATTCGTACGGGTATCACAGAGTTGACACAGTCAACTCTATTTTTTCTCATTTTATTTTGTCACACAAATAATAAATATAATTATATCACTAAATTTGAATTAAAATTTAAACAACAGATAAAATTGTTTTACACCTCAGCCACGCAACTTTTTTGTTCGAAATTTATATGTGTGCTAAAGAAATTGAATATTTTTTTGAAAAAAAAAATTGAATACACTCATATGCAAATATATGAAGATGCCTTGTGTACATTATAGGCGTTTATGACTATGGAGTCTTGAGAATAAAGATGTCTGTGATGAGAATTAGAACTTATTCATTTATTCACATAAGCATTGCATTTGCATTGTATTATATTTTTTTGTTTCTTTTTATACCTACGTAGATTTGTATATGTTGTCTAAATTTTAATTTGAAATGACACAGACATTTTCTATTTTCGAAGGGAAATTAGTTACTACCTTAATTAAAGCTGTTTAAAATTTTTTATTATTTTTTATAAAGAACAGTATTAAGAAATTTTCATTTCTCAGCAATATTTACCAACCGCATTGTGTATGCAATAGGTACGTTTATAATTGTGTGATGACATCAAATTTTGCATATCGAGTTTTCGATAGGAATGCACTTCTGCATGATAGGAAAGTGTAAATAAAATATTTTTATCAACCTGTCGGTCTGTCGGTTGTGTGTGCACACGTGTATCTTAAGTTCGGCTGATAGACGGTTACAACGGGCCAAATATACATTTTTGCGTATATAAAGGGAAATAATCAACCGATTTCATTAAAATTTAATATTTAAATTCTGCGTACTAAAACAATTAACATATAAATTTTTTGGAAAGATCAAGGCTCGAAAACTGATCTGCAGGCCGATTTTACATTTTTCACGATGTCTATGGAACGAATTGATGGAATTTCATGATATTTGATATTTGAGTTTTGGTTGTTACCGAAACTAACTGGCAAGTATTTCAGGGAAGTAGATAAATTTACATTTATCTAGTTATGTTAACCATAACCTTACTATTGTATTAAAAATTGGAAAAAAGTATTTAATAGACATTTTTATAATTTATTCTGTAATACACTTTTACTTTACTAGAAAATACACATTGCGGTCGGTTATGTGCTGATCATATCAGATTTTTTTCTTTATTTGCTAATGTTATAAACCAATGTTTAAACTAATACGTGTTAGTTACTAGTTGTAATAAACTAATTGTATTTTTATATTAAAGTAATTTTTGTCACCTGCGAAAAGCTTTGAAAAAATATTACACAAAAGAAGTGTAATAAATATATGTATACACATAATATTATCTGTTAAAATATTGTTAATCAATGTTAAGACAGTTAGTCGAAATAAAATACTTCAATATTAAACATAATTATGACACCAAGTGCACATAAGATATGAACTATAACGAAGTAATATTGTCTTAGTTACTAACATATTCGCTGAAATTTTGAAAACTAGACGAGGCAAAAAATCTTATGTCGACTTAAGAAAACTGAGTGTCTAAAACGTGACAGGGCAAAATCTTATGTCGACTTAAGATAATTTTTATATTAAGATAATTAAAGAAATATCCGAAAATAAAAGAGGCATGTTACTTAAGATGTTTTGCCTTGTTTGGAATTGAAAAATATAGATTTGAGGTGGTTTTACCAGGTCTATGAAATGGAAATGGGAGATAGAGACACCGGAGTCAGAGCAAAACATAGGTCTGGTATTGAAGAGTTCAAAAACGTCTCAAAAGACAAAACCTCTTAAGTCGACCTTGTAATTTATAGTTAAAATTCGCACACTTAAACATTGTTCTATCGTATTCTTGGAGATGGAGCAGTCCCAATTAATAATTTTTTGGTAAAATCAAAAAGTCCCGGTAGAATTTCATCTGTGTCATTTTTTTTTTGACATTTTAGTGAACATGGAATTTAATGACTGGTACTCTCAAGCCCACGTCTTTCATTCATTTTAATTCATTTGCCCTTCTAGAAGGACAGAAAAAAAGGGCACAAGATAGGTTTGAAATGAAAAGATATAGAAGAGTAGGGCAATGAAAAGATTTATTTTTATAATATTAAGATCTTTCGAATACGTAATTATGTAAACCCTGCAGAATGCATGTAATTTTAACAACACAGGTTATATACCTGCCTCAGAAAATTCTAAAATTTGCACTTTTCAGGCTCTAAATAGTGGACCCAGATATATTAGGTCCAAAAAGGTGCAATAACAGATTACGATAAAAAAATTATAATGTATCCATAAGATATAACCGAAACCCGGAAATTTTGGGGTAGTTTTGCAGGGTTAAAAAAAATAAGATTGAAAATTCAAACTGGTTAATATCCGTACTAACTTCGAAGCAGTTGAAGTTTGAGCAATGTGTTGTTCGCAGCTCTTTATTTCCTTTTCTTTGAATAGTTTCTTAACACAAACTATTACTTTAACTAACAAAAAGCACGTGTGATGTGAAAACTATGTTTTCTAAAAACTTTCAGTTTTCTAAACCAAAATTTCATGTCGAGCTAGCTATTACTGCCCTACTAAATACTAAAACTACCGTTTTTTGTGTAGGTCCATTAATTAAATGGCTCTAGAAGGCACATTGTTCTAGCTTCAGCTGCAACGAAGTTGTTTCGAATATTATTCGCATAGAATATTTTTATGTGATTTTCCTTTAATCTCAGAAACTATTCTTAGGCGCCCAAACTCTTCTCCCCACTTACACAAACAACATTGAACACTAAAAAAATTTTAATAACTGTTGATCTAATTAAAAATTATTTAAATAACAACTTCATTTTACCTGAATGACCGAATATAATGGCAACATGTAAAGGTGTTGCTCCTCTTGGAGAAATAACATCTCGAGCAATAGCAAATTTTCTTCGGTCAAGAGCCATTTTCAATTCGTCCAAGTTGCCATATTTTGAAGCTAAATGAACTCTCCTAATTTTGCTCTATTTCAAAACATATTACATAAAAGTTTTTTTACATTGCTTTATAAATAGATTTTAATTACCATGTACAGCGGCACATTATCTAAAAACTCTTGAATATCCTTATGTTCTGACCGAGCACCTAACAGTTTGTTTCCTTCACCATTTAAAACAGTAGATGCCAATTGTTCCATATCGAGCATTTCAATTCGATAATTATCAGAGCTTCCTTCCTTTACCAAATAAAAATAATTAAAGTTGGTGTTATCTATAGAGCCAATGGGGTAACATTATAGTGGATATTTGTAAATTTTATAATTCGAAGTATAAAGTATTAAATCAATTATAAATGAAACTCAATCTACGAAGAAATAATATACATTATAAGCATTGAATTGAACTAATAATTGAAAGCTACTCATAAACTATTTAAATACACATTGTAATAATTTCTGTTTAAACATGATAATTTCAAACATTATAATCGTATAACAATTTTAACACTTCATGTATTAACAATAAGTGGTCTTCCCCAGAATGCGTGAGACCAGCCTCCGAAGAGTGTGAATTTTCCAGATATACTGCGTTACCACCTGGGGTATCAAATCCTTTTGTTTTGTTCATTACATTGCTTTTGTTTTATTTTAGAGTTAACTTCTCTTAGCCTTTGCCAATAAATACCTCGTGCAAGGCAGTCTACCCAATTTCTGCCATTCCTCAGGGAACAGTCTCAGACCAGACAGCTATTCATTTTGGATCAAACGCTTCTGGATTTGTACTGGATTTTAGTGGACTCTTACCACAATCATTCCTACTGCGGCTATTTCGCACCCCCACATGCCGGGCTAGTTCTGCGAACTCTAAGCGCTTTTTTCCATTTTTATTGTTAATAAAAGGTTTTTTTTCTCGACACGCTCCCACTGTGACTATGATTTTTAATAGACCGCCTAGCTGTTTCTGCGCTTACATCTTTTGAAAGTTGAGCTCTTACTATTTCTACGAGGATAAGTAGAAGTACTTATTTTTGAGTTATTTTTAATTTCTCGGAGAATAATGCATATTTCACGGTTATTTAAAAGCTTTCTATTTAAATTTCGTGGCTTATTCACTATTTTCTTCAGTATAAAATTTTATAATATGCTGAATTGTAGAACGACTCTTTTCCACTAATGTACCAAACTCTGAAAGCGATTTGCGGTTTTTATAATAGACTACACCAGTGGTCGCAATAAGATTTTATGTATCGTGCCAAAAAAGATGTGTTTTTTCAAACCAACATTTCGGCGTGCCGAATCTGTGGTTTGAATCTATTTAATCTATTTAAACCTTGTTTTGAAAAATTGGGATAACAGTAAAAATTCAAATTCAAATTTGAAACCAAATTAGAAATTATGTTTTTAATAATATTTTTTTTACTGAGTTTAAGCGCAATTATATTTTTGATGAAAAAAAATTAAAAATAAGAAAATTGTGTCTTGGAAAGTAACAAAGTAAATAAAAAAACTTTTTTAAAAATAAAAATTTATTTTCATATGCTTATCACGCGTGCCAGCAAAGTTTCGAAGCGCGCCAATCTTCGCACGCGTGCCACGTAATTGCGATCATTGGACTACACAGTAGAAATTATGTATTCACACACTCTTAATAATTATTATTGATCGAAACTAAAAGAAATTATTTACAACTATCAAAACAAACATTGCATGATTTATTTCCAAGAATTTTTTACTTCTTTCTAAAACAAATATTTTTTAGTCAACATACCTTAAAAAAAATTTAAATTTAGCTCTTATTAAAGGCTCAATTTATCCTAACCAAATCCCCTGAAAAGTTTGCCGGTTAGTTTTGGTAGCAAACAAAATTTAATTTTTTAATTTCAAGAAATTCTATCAATTAGTTTCATAGATATGATAAATTTAAAGAGGTGTTAGCATAATGCTTTAAGGTTTAATTACGTGAGGTAAGAAAAGTAATTGTAATTTTCAGTAGCATGGAGTTTATCGTTAGTTTTCTGCATTTATAGAAATTTTAAAAAGCTCGCAGTTGAGGTAATATTAGATTTCCAAAATTCAAATTAAAATTTATCTCAAGGTATTAATTTCTACCACATTCATTATGTTTTGTGTCTTTTTTGTATCTGCTCTAGTTTCGACACCATGCGTTATTATCGGCTTCACGCAAGTTTTTTATATGCTAGTTTTGCCATTAACACTCATTGTCGTCTACATAATAGACGATCTTTACTTCGAAACTCCCTAACTTACAGTCTCTACCGATGTTTTTTACTTTTCCAATAATTTCATCCATTATAACATTAAATAAAACTGGGCTGAGACTATCACCTTATTGGATGCCTGTTGGTATTGGTATAGGTGTCAACATTTTATTTTTGACTTTTATATTATTTATAAAATTGGTATTGACATATTTTATTACTTCAATGATGTTGGCGTTCACGAGGCGTTTTTCAGTAGTCTAATCACATAATGCTATTAGTAAGGGGCGAGTGATTTAGTTGACAGGGATAGGTACTAATGCAAAATAGAAGGTTATCGCCTTAACCTCTCCCTATCCAAAACCATTGTGTATTATATCAAATAATATGCTGGCCGAGCTGTCCCTGCTTGTACAAGACACAATGGATCTAGATTAGAGAAGGCCGAAAAGTAGTCCTGTCATGTAAGGCCAGCAACGTGTTTGACCGATTTCTCAAACACGCTCATAAAAATACAAAAGCCTCGGATAACAATAATAATGGCATCAATTTTTTTCTAACGAAATGAATTATTTATTAGTGTCTAAAAGCTGTTTAAATTACAAGCTCCTCAGGTCTGGTAGAAGTAGACATCCACTATTTTTCTGCGTGTGCAAAATTTTAAAAGTGCTTATAGTTTCACTGCAATAAATGGTTAAAGAATATCAATTTTAGGGTTTTAGGTGTATAACTTTTAGAGGGGAGTGATTGACAAAAACTTTGTTTTACGAAACTAAATTTCTAATATGGATCTATGTACGCATAATTTCAGTTTTCTATCTTCACTAGTGTAAACATTTTTTAAACTTAAGAAAGGTGTAGAAGTTGTGTCTGTCCACGGACTGACGGGGGAATAATATCAGTTTTTTTTCAAAAATTTTTTAAAAAAGTGCTAAAAATGGCCTTTTTAGGATTTTGAGGAGCTATAATTTTTAGAGGGGGGGCAGATGGGTAAAAATTTTCTTTTGCGGAAAAAAGTTTCTAGTAAAGATCTATGTACATACGAAATTTCAGTTTTCTATCTTCACAGGTGTAGAAGTTTTGTAAACAAACATATGGATGACAGGCCTTCCTAACCCGATGAATATGAAACTCATAGAGGAACTAAGAAAGAGCCCTAAATCGATCATAGATATCAACAATGTGTAGAGTCTTGAGACCGTGTAGGTCTTCCATGCTGAATTCCTGGCATTCTTTAGGATACGCAGCTTCGAATTATACCACGGCGGCGACGGTGACAAACACCTATTCATCCAATGAGGAGTTGTGCGGCAAATACAATCGAGCAAGTGGATATAAAAACTAACATGGTCGCGAACAAAACCACCAGATTAAATTAATTCAAATAAACACTGAACCAAATTAATTAGATGGTTCACGAAATAAAAGTTTGTCTTAAGGAAGTCAAATATCGACTCCCCACCAGACAGTCCATCCAAGAAAACGAACGAAGAATATCCAAGGCGAGATGATAATCGTCAAAGCGGCAAAGAGAGAAACCATTAAACGACACCCTAGATCCAAGAGAAACGGGGAAGAAAACCAAAAACCTCATAGTCAGACCATATATCTACTGTATGGAATGCGGTCGGTAAAAACTGTCAATAAGACACGATAATACATATATAAATATGTTATTGCTTATCTATATTTTCTATGGTATTTACTTGTATTGTATTTATATTGGCAACTGATTGGGTCACTTTTGTGTGTACAGAATTTCATTTATTTTACCTCTAATTTGCTTTTATCAATATTCCATATAGGAGTACATCGTTCGTTTTTATGAGTATTGGATCTAGTATGTCGTTCAATTTTACTTGTATTGTATTTATATTAGCAACTGATTCGGTCTTTTTTGTGTGCATAGAATTTTATTTATTTTACCTCTCATTTGCATATGACATTTCAGTACTGCTACAATCAGTTTATTTAAAATTATTTTTACAAATTTTCTTCACTTCGCCAATAAGTTTTTTAATTTCAATATTGCTAAATTTCAATTCATCAAAAAGTTTTTCACTGTAGCTTTCTCAACATTCAGAATATTCACCAAATTTCTTCAACTCACCTACGCTTTTTTACTCTGCACTTCGTGAAGGGTATATTAACTTTGGTATGGAGTTTGTAACTACTTGAAGGAGTCATCTGTGGTATGGACATATATACATATATATATATATTCTTGCGCAGCGTAAAATTCTGCGTCGATTTAGACATGTCCGTCCGTCCGTCCGTCCGATCACACGATAACTCAAAAACGAATAATGCAATCGACACCAATCTTTCACAAGTTGTTTCTTTTGTGCCAAGGACGAACTCTATTGTATTTGGACTAATTCGGACTACGGGTTCGGGTAGCTGCCATACAACTCAAAAAGTTCATTTTAAATATTTCAAAAACTAATAAAGCTATAAATATAACATTTTGTATACATGTGTCCTATTATATTCTAAACATGCTATAAAAATTTTAATGGGATAGCTGCACCTGGGTGGCTGCCATACAAGTTCCAAAGCAAATTTTTTATATTCGGAAAAAAAATAAAGTCAGATTCATGAAACTTGGCAGTTGTGTGTCAAGTTAGAAGGCCAGATATACTTTTGAAGTTTTGGTTGAATTGCTTGGCAGGTTCGGGTAGCTCCCATACAAGTCCAAAAGTTTAAATATTTGGAAAAATAAAGTCAGATTCATGAAACTTGGCAGTTGTGTGTCCAGTTATAAATCAGACATATCCGTGAAATTTCTATAGAATGGTTTCACAGGTTTGAGTAATTGCTATACAACAACGAAAGGTACAGGGTACCTTTCAATCGGTTTATACCGACTGAAACGTTTTTGCTTGTTTAAGTGTCGTTTTACTCATAAAACTAATTTGCCAAGAAAGTTTTGCGTTGATTACATGCATTTGTATTATGTTGTAATAGAAAAAATAATATTTATGTACATGTTAATGAGTACATGTACGTATAAAAATTTAGGTTCAATTCGTTTACAGCCGAGGTGATCGCGACATCCTGCATAATGTAAATATAAAGTAAATAAAACAATATATATGGGACAAGTTTACATTTTGGCGTATTCAGCCGATTTCTGTGAAATTTAATGAATATACTCAGGATGTTTACAACGTGAACTTACAAATTTTTTCGAAATTTCAGCGCTCGGAAACAGAACGGGGGCCCAAAATTTGATTTCTTATCATATATTCTTATCTATGGAACTAATTGGTGAAATTTCCTGAAATTAAAAATTTGGGCTCTGTTTGCTACCAAAACTAACTGACGATCTTTTAAAGGAATTTCGTTAGCATTAAGTGAGCCTCTGATAAGAGCTTAATTTACATTTTTCCAGGAATGTTAACTAAAAGCGTACTAGCCTCCCTAAAATTTGTGAGGAGTATTTAGGAGGCATTTTCGTAGTCTTACGCAAAATTTTAGCTAAACTAAACAATATCTTGCGGTCATGTGTTATCGTATCAGACTTTTTTTTATATAAATCAACATAAAGAATGCTTGCAAAGAATATTATAACATATTATATTAGTTAATATGTTAAGTTTATGTAGAGCCTAATGTATATACGACATCTGTATGTTTAGCTTCATTTCAATACGAATTTATTCTTGCAGAGTACTGCTTTATTGACACTAAAAATGTGATCCATGCATATTGTACGGGTGCTAGAGCAAGCCGACAATGCAAAGAGGTAACCTTTGTTTTTGCTTTGAAACTTAAGTGCATGTTTATTTTAAATCGTTACTTAATGATTGACTATAATGAGCGTTGGAGTTTATGAATGTAACTTTTTACATTTTACGAGTCAACTTACCTTATCTAAGTTTTAGTATTCCTTCCTGCATTAAATGAATTACTAATGTACATACATTTATATTTTAACACGTCGACTCTCAATGCATTACCGGTGAGAAAATCTTAAATGCCGAAAATTATGAAAAGAGGAAAACCTGTATGCTTTAAATCATTGCTGTACATACGAATAACTAAGTAACGCAGAGATAAATTTGATTTATACGGAGAGAAAAAAGTCTTAAAATTTTATATATGTAGGTCTTTTAATTATACATATACTTAATTTCTCTAAATTTTAGGATCTTATTTGTGCTACAGTAACGTACAGTAAGTCACTCACAGGTGAGCACGGACCTTTTAGATTTATTTGTTCGTGGGTTACACGGTGCAACTCCACATAAGTATTTTTTATGTTTCTTATACTCATGAAGCTCAATGTGTGAATTTTGTTTTAATGTTTTAAAAAATATTTGAAATAAGTGCAATTCGCAATATCGCCTTCTAGCAATTAATTTAATGAAGAAATAAAGAGTAGTTGATTTGCAAAATATAAAAAAATATATAGTAGTCCATAAAAAAACAAAAACCTGATATGAACATGAACTTAAATTTCACATAATTCTTGCAGTTTTTGAATGAATATACTATCGCTCTACAAAAAAAAGATATTTATTGAAGTGAAATACTCGTCATATGCACGATTTGTTCTATATAACTGTAAAAACAAAACCAAAAGCGGCGAACCACAAGGCCAGCCACCGTGGCCATCGGTAAAATAGGATTTACGTATTATTTAGGATTTTTAAAATAAGATTAAGTATATGAAATAGGCATTATTCGCATGCTTTTTAATCACATTTAATATTATATAGGTTATTAATATAATATTAAAATATTGTATAGGTTATTATATAGCAACGAGTTAAAGGCTGTAATAGTGTAATAGGCACAATAGCAGTTTATATATGTTCTTGTGATTGTGTATTTCAAATAGAAGATTGCAATTAGCATTTCAATGTGAACAATACTTAGTAATCATGTTAATTACAGTATAAATAATTATAAAGAACAATTCATCTGAAATTTTTTCATAGCTCTATAGCTGTGAAAAGAAGAGCGTCCGTCTAGAAGACGGTAGGTCACTGGTTCGAATCCAGTTCGAGGAGAAAATTTTTTTAATTTGATTTGAGCCATAATTTTTGAGATGTATCTCGAAAATTATCGTTCAAATCAAATTAATTGCCTGTAAAACCAATTTCTAATGATAACTCTATGTTGTAAGGCTTCGAAGTTAATAGCATCTATTTGTATTCAGGAAAAATCCGTTACAGGTTGTAGCTCAAAAACGAATTTATAATGATAACTCTATGTTGTAAGGTTCCGAAGTTACAAGCATTTATTTATATGCAGGAAAAATCTGGTACAGGTTGAAGCTCAAAAACGAGTATATCTGCAAACCCCCTATTTGATAAAAAAATCATCCCTGAAATTATTTGCCACCTTATACGAAGCACCCTGTACAAGTCACCTCAAAAACGTTATAATTTTTATACTCAAACTATTGTAATAAAACACACTCATTAAATTTTTAAATCTCATTTATTACAGTTACATCAGAGAACAGTCGTCTTGTAAATACCATAGTTCACAAAATACTTAAAACATATGTATCTGCTTTAAACGAATTGTTGTTGCGATTATTCCCCAGCAAACGGAACAAACAAGTACTTATCATTATGAAATTATTTTTGCGTCTATTTTTATAAAACGAATTGCTCAATAGTATAGCTTTGTATTAATTTATCGCTGTTCCTTAACATTTTCAAAATATTTTAGTTAATGAACAGGTAGAATTTTAAAAGGAGAAATTAAATATATTTACAACAACAGAAAACTTCGATTACGTTTAAAGCAAAGTATTTGGATTGCAAAAAGTGTGAAACTGCACTTTAAAAAAATATTTTATTAGTTTTAAATTTATGTTCACAATTAAAAAAATTTATATATTTTGTTTATATATTATATATATTATATAGCTACTTCTCAGGTGTCAAAAAGTACGGGTACTTCTAGAAGGGCTAGAGACATGGGACAAAAGGCATTAGATAGGCTTTTGCTTCCAAGGTCCCAGAAAAATCTGACATTGTTATTTTTTAGCCCCGAAACAGCCCTATTTTAAGACTTTCTGAAAATATTTTTGTATAACAAAAGCACGTTTTTCTTTTATACTTTTTATAATTAGAAACACAAACCAAGAAATAAATGATATGTTTTACGTTATTATTAGAAACTCAAACCGTGAAATAAATAATATTTGAAAATATAATGATCTCATATATTTTTGGTTCGGAAAATCGAAATAATTTTAATGTCAGCTTTTGTCAAAGACATAAGATGTTTTGTAGCATCTGAATAATAATGCTTCATTTGTTGTTGTTTTGAATATTATGTTTCGTCAGCAAGCTTTAAAAATATATACATGCAGAATATATGTACGTGTGTAGTTAGAATTTTATTTTTATTGTTCCAAGCGAAAAACTGTAAAATGCTAAATTTTAATACATTCATATTTACATACATATATTTGAATAAAATTATTATTTTGTTTTTGCCTAAACCATTTCTTTATTTGAAAAATTACAGTCATAGTTACATACATATACTACATACATACATATATATATTTGAACATACATATATTTGAATACAATTATTATTTTATTTTTGCCTAAACCTTTTCTTTATTTGAAAAATTTATTTCTATATGTTCACCCGCAGTTTTAAAAAAATAGGTATACATTCAAAGTTATGTATGTTTATGCTTAAAATTTTATTTCTAATTTTTTGAACAAAAAATTTTAAAATATTCAATTCCTATATATTCATGTTCATACATATATTTGCATAAAAATATTATTTTATTTATGCGTAAACCTTTTCTTTATTTGAAAAATTTATTTATATATATTACCCCCATGATACCTCTAGGGTCCCAGAAAAAGCAAGAATTCCACCCACCCTCCTCCTTCACCCCATAGCAAGATGCTTTGTAACCGTTTTTTACAAAATAGTACTACATATGGTAGGGGTAATTTTTTATTTAATTTGGTGGTATAAATATTGTATGTAAATTCATATTTGGAAGTGTGAGTTATAACAAAAAGTGATCATTTTCTTAAGAAAATTGTAAAGTTTTAATAAAATCTACATTGTTTTGGAATAAGTATTTACGTACGCATTTAGTTATATATTCTTTTCATGATCTCATGCAAATTGTATTAGTAAGCAAAATATAAGTGTACATTAAACTTCTTGACAATATATTTTTAGGGCAAAATTTTATAAGAAAATGTTTTTCTATTGCATAAAACTTTTTACAAATAGGGTATTTTTAAAAAAATATTTAGAACGGAAACTCGATATTTAGAAACGGAAATTAAAAAAATAAAATTATCAATAAAAAAAAGTTCATCTGGCAAATTGCATTTTTCAGTGTTCGAACCTGGGACTTTTCGCATGGGAATCGTATGCCAATGCATTACCATACATAGTATTAGTGTTAACTCATTCTACAGTCACGCGTTTTATTCACACGTATTATAAACTACAAATTCATACATGCATGCATTTTAGTAGCGAATTATTTTATACGTATACAGTTATTTACCGCTTAGAGTGCTTATTGTAAAAGGTACTTTACGATTTTATGCGACATAACTCAAAGCGAGGTCCTAAAATAAATTACTCAAAAGGTATGAGATCTCAAAGGAACTAATTATTTGTTTAATTATGTATTTTTTTGTAATTATTTTTAGAACTTTTCTTATTTTAAATTTTATCTTATTATTTATTAGAAAGAAGCATATCTATATGTATATTACGCGTGTGTTTTTGAAAAAATAAAGTAAACTTAAGATATCTCAGCCATAGAATGGAACACAATTTCAAAACTACATGCATAATACTTGCAAGGCTTGCAATGCAAGCACACACGACTAGTTTTATATAAAAATAGAAATATTTTATATAATTATTTTAAATAAATATAATATATATATATATATATATATATATAGATATATATATATATATATATATATATATATATATATATATGTATATATATATATATTTCTTGCAAATAAAATTAGAATTTGCTTTACAACTTCATGATTTTACCACAAAATTACAAAAATTATTACAATTTTTGGACTTGTGTTGCAAGCAGAAGGAGCCATGCAGTTTCAACGACTTTTATCAAACACATTGGCCCTACTTATATATTTATTTGTACGAAATTTGAATACCATAACTTTTACAGTTTCGGAGATATAGTCAAATAGCATCTGAAGTTGTATGGCAGCGATCAGAAGAAACCAAAAAATTTCAACGATTTTTATTCCAACACATTGGGCCTACTAATATATTCGCTTGTATGGAATTTCAATATAAAAGCTTTTATAGTTTTTGAGATATAGCCAAATAACTTTTGAAGTTGTATGGCAGTTACCAGAAGGAGAGAAGCAATTTCAACGCCTTTTATCAAACACATTGGCCCTGCTAATATACTTACGTAATTGTACGAAATTTTAATGCAACAGTTTTCACAGTTTCTAGGATATGGTCAAATAAATTTTGAAGTTGTATGGCTGCTACCCGAATCAGTATTCCGATCATGCCTAATTTAAATGGATTCTGGTACTTACTACACTAAATCATTTGTGAAAATTTGGTGAACTTAACTCAATTAGTTTTTGAGTTATCGCTGGGACGGACGGATGGACGGACAGACGGACAGATAAAGCTAAATCGACTCAGAATTTGACGTCGATCAAAAACATACACTTGAGTCCATATCTCAAACCATTATTTCTTAACGTTACAAACGGTAAGTCAAATTTAGTATACCCTTCGAACATACGTTCATACGGGTATAAAAATAAATGTAACAGTTAAGGCCAGAAAATCCATGTGTATATGATCTGAAGCTGTTGAACTAAACAACTGTTGCAGCAAAAGCGTTTCACCGTGAAAACGGAAAAATTTTAAAAAATCTGTACAGCCAATGCATTTTCTATTATACCTAGCTTACACCAAAATACTTCTGGTACGTTCTTATCTAAATGTTCTAGATTTGAATACAGGAAGAAATATTCATTTAATAAAGTACATATGTTTCTTACTTTCTTCTTATACATTCAGAAACCTGCTGAGAAAATCCGGCAAGTAACATATTTAGAAGATAAAGCTATTTCGTGATTTATTTTTACCAGCATTTTAAAAATTTTGCAATATTTATTTAGCGTTTGAGACATAAATGATTCCATATATAAGCAAAATTTTTATATGTCGCCATTTTCGGCATTTTATCAGATTTGAGTATCTTTGTATCCAAGCTAAATTCAGAACAAAAATATATTCAAATGGAAGCAACTGCATCCAAGTGGAAACGCTGGTTCTTAACACTTTTGACGAAATTCGAAAAAGTAAACCAGGTTTCAGAAAAATAACTTTTGGATGAAATATACATTTTTGCGTATATAAAGAGAAATAATCAACCGATTTCATCGAAATTTAATATTTAAATTCTTCGTATTAAAACAATGAGCATATAGAATTTTTGGAAAGATCAGAGCACGAAAACTGATTTGCGAACCGATTTTAAATTTTTACCATATCTACGGAATGAACTGATGAAATTTCTTGAGATTTGATATTTGAGTGCTGGTTGTTACCGAACTAGCGCGCATTTCAGGCGAAAACTCCTAAGAGCCAAATTTACATTTTTCTAGGTATGTTAACTATAAGCTTACTAATGTCCATTAAATTGGAAAGAAGTATTTAACAGGCATTTTTATAATATTCTGTAACACTTTCACTTAACTAGACAATACACATTGTATGTATAGTTTCATTTCAATATGAGTAATTTATTTTTGCAGAGTATAACTATATTCATATTAAATATGTGATTCATGCACATTGTACAGGTACTAGAGCAAACCAACAATGCATAGAGGGGTGTAGGTTTTATTTTTTTAGCACTTTTCCAAAAATTTTTTGAAAAAAAGTGCTTATTAATTTCACTCTGTCCGTCCGTCCGTCCGTCCGTCCGTCCGTCCGTCCGTCTGTCCGTGTGTCTGTTTACAAAACTTCTACATTCTTAAAGATAGAAAGCTGAAATTTAATACGTACATAGATCTTCACTAGAAACTTATTTCCGTAGAACAAAATTTTTACCTATCTCCCCCCCTCTAGAATTTATACCCCCCAAAGCACTAAAAATGGCATATTTTAACTATTTGTTGCAATGAAACCATAAGCATTTTTGAAATTTTGCAAACGCAGAAAGGCAGTGGCTTGCTTCTCCTACTGCGGTATACTATAGTTAAGCTTTAGAAAAACAAAATGGCCGTTAAAATTTACCGTTATCTAAAGTCCTTTTTTTCCAAATATTTAATGTCGTTTTTCTTCTAGACCCCAGCCTGCAGAAGCTTGAAATTTTAGGGGCTTTTAGACATTAGCAATTAGTTCATTTTGTTAGAAGAAAATTTTTTTCCATCTCCACCCCCTCTCAAGTTATGGCCTCTTGAGATTTTTTAAAAATTTCATTTTTGACACCTTATATTTCTGAAACCACAAGTTTTTTCAAATTTCTATAAACGCAAAAAGTTAACGGTAAATTACATGACATTAAAAAATATAATTATTTTTCTTAACTCACACAATTAACCCTTAAAATCGAGCATTATGTTAACCCCTGTTTATATTAAATTTTGCTTTATTTCAAAGACTGCATAAATGGTTCATCCTAAATATATGCTATAATAGAAATAGTTTCGTTTATAAATGAAAATAATTTTAATAGTGTGGTGGATATACATAGACTGTTTTTAAAAGCAGTATTTTCACTTGTTGAAGGGAAAAGTGCTACAATACAAACCATTGGTTTGACCCAACTTTATTTGCTTTGAAATTTAAGTTCATGTTCATTTCAAATCATTAATCATTGATTGACTATAATGATCACTGCGGATATATAGATGTAATTTTTTATATTTTGCGAGTTAACTTACCGTAGCTAATTTGACACGTTGAATCTCAATGTTCATTATTTTTCGGATTAAGTTAATTTTAAAGCACAATATTCTTTAATATGTCATAGTCGATTTCTTAAGCAGCTTTTTACCAAAAATTCGTCCCCGATGAAAAAAGTGAAGAATAAAATGTCAAAAAGACTTAATTTATTAATTTAACGCGAAATATTTACAGTGAAATCTATAATAAATAGTAAAAGAAGAAGAATTAGAATACCTACACATATAAAATTTGTGTGGAAATAAATTTTAGTAATACATATGGGATATCTTTTCATAAACGAATTTAAAGAAAAAAAAATGAATTAATTTTAGAATTTAATTATAATAATAGCAAATTAATAATAAATTTATTTTTAAGATTAGTTGTAAAAATCAGTAAATTATGTCGATAAAAACAATTAATTATTGGTTTTCAAAAAATTGCATTAACATGATTTTTCGCCATCTTCATAAAAAAAAAACAGTGATGTATAGTGGCATATTTTCAATTACAACGTTTTCAATCAAGTATGTTCCAGTTCCATAATATTAAATCAGATTAAAACTTAGAGAGGAGAACCCATATTGCTTTAGCTTAGTTTTGGAAATTTCGTACTGTACAATATAAGGCAGGGAATACAAATTAATATTTCGGCAAAAAGTTTTTTACGCATGAAGCTATGTATGGAAA
Organism: Condylostylus longicornis; assembly: GCF_029603195.1. Classification (NCBI taxonomy): domain Eukaryota; kingdom Metazoa; phylum Arthropoda; class Insecta; order Diptera; family Dolichopodidae; genus Condylostylus; species Condylostylus longicornis. Next base: position 597,053 of record NW_026578037.1, read on the forward strand.
AAAATAAACGTTTGAACACATAATACATAATAACAGTAAATAATTTATTTAACTAGAAACATAATTCCATATTTAAGAGTAACATTATATTTGTGATTTAAATGAATTAATATTAATCGATGTGTGATGGCTTCAATATCTTATAAGAAGTTTCAATTTAACATTTTAACGTCTAAAAAAATATTTTTCTTCATACACAATCCCTAGTTCGTAGATTTTGTTTAATACGATTCCTGCAGCATTTTGTTAGAGAATGGACTGAACTTTATATCCCCATACTAGAAACTTTTTAAGTAAAGGATTTATTAACTTCACACTGTATTTTGTGACGTTGTTTTATAATCATTGCTGAACTGAAATGAGCTCGGTCCGGCTCATTATAACTACGTCTAAAAACTTTTGAAAACTAAGTCTAAAAAATTAGACTTAGTTTTCAAAAGTTTTAAATTGGTACACACTTATATCTGAATAAAAATATAGCTAAAAATAATTGATATATGTGCTATAAATAATTAGTTTACATGGCCAGAGAAAAAAAGAAAACTTTATTCAGTGAACGCAATTCGACTTTAGCAAAAAAACGAAATTAAAAAACAAAACACTTTTTTGTTTATTATTTCGTTTATAAATTTACAGATATTAAGGTTTCGAACCGGTTGATAGAAATTTCTCAGATCAACAAAGGTTAAAATTATTTAAAGCTAAAACGCGAAAAAATAGAGTTGAACATGTCGGATAAATATGCCATACCCGCCTATTTGACAGACTTTAAGTTGCCATATTACCATATTAATTTATGCAAAATTTCCGTACTGTGCATTCAATATTTTCTAAGATATGGCCAAAATTATTGAAAAAGTATGGCTGCTACCACAATGAGTCAAGAAATGTCAACGATTTTTATCACACATAACAACCCTAATAATACACTTGTTTTGAAGAAATTTTTATATTATAATTCCAATAATTTCTAAGATAATGCCAAATAAGTTTTGGAGTTGTATGGCAGCTACCAGGGTTAGCCAAGCAATTTCAACGACATTTATCAAACACATTGGCCCTAGTAATGTATTCATTTGTGTGAAATTTCAATATCACAGCTTTTATAGTTTCTGAGATATAGCTTCATAACTTTTTAAGTTATATGGCAGCTACCATAAGGATTTCAGGCCAAGCGATTTCAGCGCCTCTTGTCAAACACATTGGCCCTACTAATATATTTACTTATGCCAAATTTTAATACCACAGCTTTCATAGTCTCTAAGATATTGTCAAATAAAGTTTTAAGTTGTATGGCAGCTACTCGAACCAGTACTCCGGCCATGTCCAATTTAAAATTGTGTTCTGGAACTTACCACAATAATTCATTTGTGAAAATTTGGTGAACTTAGCTCAATTAGAGCAACAGACAAAACTATATATTTTTAGCAACCTGTCGGTCTGTGTGTCCACGCGTGTATCTCAAGTTCGGCTGAACCGATTTTGATAAAATTTTATATGTAAGTTTATTTTCACTATAGCACGGATTGATTAATTTTTGAGATATATCACTATGAAGAAAATATTCAATAGATTTACTTGAAATTTACAAGTTTCGCTCAATCATCGGCGAAATCTTCTAACATTTGGAAGAAATCAGAGGCCAGCAACTGAACGTTTACTACGGGCTTTAATATTTAAATTCTTCGTATTAAAGCAATGAATATAAAGATTTTTCGGAAAGATCAGGGCTCCGAAACCGAACTAGCCGCCAATTTTACATTTTTACCATTATCACAGAACTAATTGATGGAATTTCTTGAAATTTGATATTAGAGTTCTGATTATTAAAGAAATGAATTGGTGAAACTTTTCATGAAATTCAGGTAAAGTGAAATTCTACTAAGAGCCAAATTTACGCTTTAGGAGGTATATTAACTCAAGGCCTATTAGAGGCCTATCACAATATAAAGATAAGATTAAAATACGTATAAATAAAGTTGGGTCAAACCAATGGTTTGTATTGTAGCACTTTTCCCTTCAACAAGTGAAAATTCTGCTTTTAAATACAGTCTATGCATACCTATCACACTATTAAAATTATTTTCATTCATATACAAAACTATTTCTAGGATTGCATATATTTAGGATGAACCATTTATACAGTCTTTGAAATAAAGCAAAAATTAATATAAAAAGGGGTTAACATAATGCTCGATTTTAAGGGTTAATTGTGTGAGTTAAGAAAAATAATTATATTTTTTAATTTCATGGAATTTACCGTTAGCTTTTTGCGTTTATAAAAATTTGGAAAAGCTTGCGGTTTCGGAAATATAAGGTGTCAAAAATTCAAATTTTACGAATTTCAAGAGGTGATAACTTGAGAGGGGGTGGAGATGGAAAAAAATTTTTTTCTAACAAAATAAACTATTTAATAATATCTAAAAGCTCCTAAAATTTCAAGCTTCTACAATCTGGGGTCTAGAAGAAAAACGACATCAAAAATATGGAAAAAAAGGACTTTAAATAACGGTAAATTTGAACGGCCATTTTGTTTTTCTAAAATTTAACTATAGTATACCGCGCTAGGGGAAGCAAGTCGCTGCCTTTCTGCGTTTGAAAAATTTCAAAAATGCTTATGGTTTCATTGCAACAAATATTTAAAAAAGGCCATTTTTAGGGTTTTGGGATGGTATAACTTCTAGAGGGGGGGGGGAGATAGGTAAAAATTTTGTTCTACGGAAATAAGTTTCTAGTGAAGATCTATGTACGTATTAAATTTCAGCTTTCTATCTTCAAAGGTGTAGAAGTTTTGTAAACAGACACACGGACAGACGGACGGACGGACGGACGGACGGACGGACGGACGGACGGACGGACAGAGTGAAACTAATAAGCACTTTTTTCAAAAAATTTTTTGGAAAAGTGCTAAAAAGTGAAACAACTTCAAGCACAACCTTCATTTCCAA